>NC_138777.1:62814743-63249743 GCF_965119305.1 Pelophylax lessonae
TTTTAGAAATATTTTTTTTTTTAAACACTATTTATCAAATAAATAGTTGGGTGGATTTTTTTTAATTTATTTATTTATTTTTTTTATTTTGATTCCACTTTAACTCCCATGTCACAGAGCTGTGGCTAAAAATAAAAGTCACTCCCCAGGTGCCTGAATTTGAATTTCAAATTGGCTACAAGGTAACATGATTAGCTGCCCTGTCTTGACTTGCTGCACTTCCAGTAAAACTGGCAGCGTGTGTTTTAGGGGAAAGTTGGGCGGATGGAAGGTGGATTAACTGACATGAGTTAGCTCCTCATGACTCTTTTATGATGTTGTGTGTTGCTGGGGTAGAGCACACAGAGATCTGCTCTGTCACTTTAAGTTGCATGGGAGTTTGACCAATAGAAGTACAAAGAGGGCTCTAAATAATTTCTCACTGACAAAAGCAAAGACATTCTGGTCTAAACGCCTTACTAAACTCAACAAGCAGGACTATAGAGGCACAAGCAAGAAGCACTGTATAGGATTCTGATCTCCCTCATGCACATTTGATGAGACATTGGAGCCTCTGGGCTGTCACTGAGATGCAGCACGAGAGTTCTTTTCTGATCCAGCATGGAAATGCCTAGGAACCATCAAACTTTTATCCAGCTGCTGGTCTGCATCTAAAATAATCCAATAAATCCCAAGCTGGCAGAGACAGAAGGTAGGATGTCTGGGTAGGGTTAGGGTTGGGATGATCAGCATCTACCTAGGGGGGTAGACTATTCTTGCAATAGTCAATAGAACTTCAACTTTGTCTATGATGCTGCAGTCAGTACATTGTTGAAAGTCACTCCAGCATAGTATTCGAGCAGGGAGGGAGTTTTCTAGGGCTGTACAGCTAGGAATGTACTGAGACACAAAGGCATTCAGTAGACCAGTCTTTCCGAAATCTTTTTTTTAACATAGAGAAACCCTTGAAATAACTTTCCAGGCTCAGGGAACCCCTGCTAATAATACTGCATGCACTAGAGCAGTGCATTTGTTTAATGGTAACTGGAAAGAATGCTCCTTACATTGGTGGTCATTGGGAAGAATGCTCCTTAGGTTGGTGGTCATTAGAAAGAATGTTCCTTACATTGGTGGTCATTGGAAAGAATGTTACTTACATTTTTGGTCATTGGAAAAAATGTTCCTTACATTGGTGGTCATTGGAAAAAATGTTCCTTACATTGGTGGTCATTAGAAAGAATAGTCTTTACATTGTTGGTCATGTTCCTTACATTGGTGGTCATTGGAAAAAATGTTCCTTTCATTGGAAAGAACGCTCCTTACATTATTGGTGGTCAATAGAAAGAACGTTCCTTACATTGGTGGTCATTGGAAAGAATAGTCTTTACATTGGTGGTCATGTTCCTTACATTGGTGGTCATTGGAAAGAATGCCCCTTACATTGGTGGTTTTTAGGAAGAATGCTCCTTACTTTGGTGATCATGGGGAAGAATGCTCCTTACATTGGTGGTTATTAGGAAGAATGCTCCTTACATTGATGGTTATTAGGAAGAATGCTCCTTACTTTGGTTATCATTGGGAAGAATGATCCTTACATTGGTGGTTATTAGGAAGAATGCTCTTACATTGGTGATCATTAGGAAGAATGCTCTTACATTGGTGATCATTAGGAAGAATGCTCTTACATTGGTGATCATTGGGAAGAATGCTCCTTAAATTGGTGGTCATTGGGAATAACCCCCCTTTCAGATACGTAAAGTGTGTTGAGGTGTTCACTGGAAAAAATGCTCCCTGCATTGGTGGTCATTGGGAAGAATGCTCGTTAAATTAGTAGTCATAGGGAAGAAAGCTCCTTACTTTGGTAGTCATTGGGAAAAATCCCCCTTTCAGATACCTTAAGTGTGGTGAGGTGGTCACTGGAAAGAATGCTCTTTACATTGGTGATCATTGGGAAGAATGATCCTTACATTGATGGTCTTTGGGAAGAATCCCCCTTTCAGATATCTGAAGTGTGGTGAGGTGGTCACTGGAAAGGATGCTCCTTACATTGGTGGTCATTGGGAAAAATGTTCCTTACTTTGGAGATCATTGGGAAGAACCCCCTCCTTCAGACAGCTAAAGTGTGGTAAGATGGGTCACTGAAAAGAATGCTCCTTACATCTTACATTGGTAATCACTGAGAAGAATCTCCCTTACAGATGCTAAAAATACCATTGGATGAGAGGTAGAAGTTGCTGATTGTTCCAGGAACCCCTAGCAAGCTCTGGTGGGACCATGGAACCCTGGTTGAGAAAAGCTGCAGTAGACAGATTACTTTTTTAAGGCATGTCTTCCTTTTCCATTGATGGGGTGGGTTGCTACTGGGTTAAACTTGCTATTCTAAGCTGGTGTATTAAGCAGGGATACCTCTCTATAGGGTAGCTTTAAAGGCATTGATTGGCGAGATTGTGTTGCTGCCATGGGTGACACTACAGACTTGTTCTGGTTTTGTATACTGATGTCTGCATTTGGTAGTGAACAGGTTAAGATACTTCTGTCATCTCTAGTTTTTATTTTCTGCATTGCCATGATAATGGATAGTGATTTGTGTTGCATGCTTTATATTAACATATTTCTGCTATGCTGTAAGTTGCAGAGTCTAGAATTCCCATAGGGAAGGGTTACAAGGGGTGGGGGGCTTGTTTCTGCCAGTTGCAGTGTATTCCCTTTTCTATTTCCTGAGTCAGAATTTTCTACATTTTCAACCCCCCCCCCCCCCCCGCCTCCAAATAAGTATTGCACATGTAACATAGAGTCAAACATCAACATCAAAGTGCAATAAGTCTTCTAATAATATAACATGCCTTATGAACGACCCATTCTATAATTTGCAGTGAGGAAAACAATAAACTAGAGTATAATGAAACCCACAAATTAGAAAAATATGAGGGTGCTTGCAGTGGCATATGGAATACAGCCATTCTCCTCTTTTTTTTTTTTTTCCTCTGACAGTTGCTGCTTTTAAGAAGTAAGAGGGTGCCCTCTGCTGGCCACATGGCGTACAGCGACTATTACATTCATTAAGGTTTTTTTCTATAAGGGAAATTGCTTCAATTGAAATTCATTTAAGTTTAAATGACCTTATAAAGAATTAAACCAGCCTTTTACAAATGTTTTAAAGCGGTTTCCTAGCCATTAAGCTTGTCTCGCAGAAAGAACCGAAACACATTATATTGCACCTAATGCTTTCAGGCTGCAGACCCACACTTCTAACTGCTACTTTTCAGCAGCTGGAGAATGTACCGAAGCAAGGCATGGCGTTTTTTTATGTGATTTGTTATAAACTGCCAATGTGCACTGCCTTTTTGGTCTTCAATAGCAGCAATGAAGTGCAGGACTACAGACCCAAATGGCTTAATAATTGCAGGCAGGGGTTAAGAGATCTGCTCTGAGCTTTAGAATGTTCCCCAAAATCTAAAACTCCGGCTAAATGAATATATTTAATTGTCTCTTGTGTCTATTATGGTTATGCATGTGCACTTATAAATTTAAAAATATTTAGTGTTGAGTATTTGGTTGGGATATGTGAAGTAAGCATTGCTGTAGCATCATATTGTATTGGGTTTAGCCAGTAAGATGATGCAAGGAGGAGTTGTGACGTGCAATGTGCTGGAACCTGAAGCAACCAATCAGATTTCAGTATTTTGTAATCACCTCCATGAATGAAGGATTTCTGACCGGTTGCTTTAGGTTACCTTATTATTATGAATGAGTGTTCATGGTTTGGTTTGCTTGTACTTGGATTCTGTTGAAGACAATCACCCGGCAGTTGATGTCTTGCAGTAGACAGTGAAAGATTTAAAGTGGTATTAAACCCAAAACAAAAAAATATTATATATTCCATTTTACCGATCCTTAGATATGGTGGCTGCATTCGTTTCTTGTTTTCAGGCTTTTTCTCTATTTTCACCTGGTGATCTGGCCAGTAACACACCTCCTGTATTAGTGCGCCCCCACTTTAGATGAAGGAGCATAAGGGGCACCTTTGGACAGCAGCATTGTCAGTCTGGGGGAGGGCAGTGTTGGATGTACTAGCAGATTTAGATACACTAACAAACTGAAGAAAAATTCCAGCTCACACTGCAGTTGCACAAGCAGTCAGGGCCGGGACAAGGGGTGGGCAGAAGGGACGGTTGCCCTGGGCGCAATGCTTTATTGTGGAGATGGGGAGGCGCCTTGACCCTAACCCTAAGGGAAGGGGGGCACAGTTTGGCATTTGCCCTAGGTGCTGGATAACCTTGCAAGCAGTTACAGCAACAGTTTTTTCTTTATTTGGGATAAAGGATTTACATGAATAAATAAAAGCTGATTATCGTAAGCCCGCTGTCGGTGGTAAATGGTTTGTCTCAACGCTTGTTGAGCTTGTTCTGTTGAAAAACAACAAACCTACTGGTCAGATCACCAGATAATAAAAGAGAGCATACAAATCTAATAATTGATAAACTGCAATATATTAAAGGTTTGCTTTTGGGTTGAATATCGCTTTAAGTCCTTGTTGAAGGAATGTCCTTGGCATACCGAGAGAGAGACCGGATAGTTTCTGTTTTATGTTCTCGTTTATGCAGATAGCCCTGGAGCATTTCACTTAGATAAAAGAAATGAAGTCCTATGTGATATAAGGGAGTGCAAAGAGCACTGATGATGTGCAAAATGAAGGTATCCACAACCACCTATCAGAAATGACCTGTCTGATATGGTGGGCTGCAATGGGTTACTGCACTCTGCACATCACCATTGTCCACCCCCTGCCTACTTAATTAATTCTAATTTTATGGAGGAGATTTGTTAATAGTCATATTTATATCCAACTTATTCTGTTACCAATGTGCAGCCATTTGAAGTATCTGTTGTACCCAATGGAAATTATCAAATGTTTCTTGTTGGTATAGGAAAATGTCTACAGCTATTTGCTGCTCTCTACAGTTGTCTATGGAATGTTCACATAGACATTGTCTATGGAATGTTCACATAGACACTAGATTCCATTGTGTCTACAGTTCTGCCATGGTAACAACCATTTTAGACAGCTGCCATTGGGCATGATGTTGTACCCAATGGAAATTATCAAATGTTTCTTGTTGGTATAGGAAAATGTCTACAGCTATTTGCTGCTCTCTACAGTTGTCCTTGGAATGTTCACATAGACACTAGATTCCATTGTGTCTACAGTTCTACCATGGTAACAACCAGTTTAGACAGCTGCCATTGGGCATGATGTTGTACCCAATGGAAATGTTCAAATGTTTCTTGTTGGTATAGGAAAATGTCTACAGAAATTTTCTGCTTTCCAGAGTTGTCCATGGAATGTTCACATAGACACTAGATTCCATTGTGTCTACAGTTCTGCCATGGTAAAAAACAGTTTAGACAGCTGCCATTGGGCATGATGTTGTACCCAATGGAAATTATCAAATGTTTCTTGTTGGTATAGGAAAATGTCTACAGCTATTTGCTGCTCTCTACAGTTGTCCTTGGAATGTTCACATAGACACTAGATTCCATTGTGTCTACAGTTCTGCCATGGTAAAAAACTGTTTAGACAGCTGCCATTGGGCATGATGTTGTACCCAATGGAAATTATCAAATGTTTCTTGTTGGTATAGGTAAATGTCTACAGCTATTTGCTGCTCTCCAGAGTTGTCCATGGAATGGTCACATAGACACTAGATTCCATTGTGTCTACAGTTCTGCCATGGCAACAATCAGTTTAGACAGCTGCCATTGGGCAGGATGTTGTACCCAATGGAAATGTTCAAATGTTTCTTGTTGGTATAGGTAAATGTCTACAGCTATTTGCTGCTCTCTACAGTTGTCTATGGAATGTTCACATAGACACTAGATTCCATTGTGTCTACAGTTCTGCCATGGAAACAACCAGTTTAGACAGCTGCCATTGGCCACGATGAAATGAATACCTAATGAGCTTGTGAAGTCAACGGAGGTGATGAAAAATAATGCAATTTACAAATGTAACAATTTTCTTTATAAAATATGCAATGAATGGTGGAACCATTACCAGCATTACTTATTTTCCCTTGACATTACGACCTGGACATATACCGAGAACATTTAAGCACCAATGATCCACGTTAAACCAGTTGATGACATAAGAAACGCTCTGACTTAATTGTATAGTTATTTGTATTGTAGCAGTTATAAGTCCTCCATAATTGGTTATCAGTTGTAGATTAATGGTGCGGAATCCCATCTAACGATGGAGCTCCCTCCAGATTATTCTGGTAGCTGGACCATTTACGTATGTTGGGAGATGGAAGAAAAGAATGATTATTTGGAAGGATTCTAAAACCAGCTGTCCATACAGACGTTTTATCTGATATCATTTCCAAAGAATAGCAAAAGAGGCTGTAATGAATCTTTCAGACTCAAAAAATGTTTAATCAAACGGGGCTTTAAATTATTTAGGCAAAGATGAGTAGGCAAAGTTCAGTAACCCTTGGCAACTAATTATCTGACAGCTTGGATTGGTAGGAGATCTATATCTGATTCATGGCTACGGATTACTGCACTGTTTATGTGTCATTGCTCTTTGTTCTCCATTATTAAAGTGCAAGCATAAAAAATGGCATAGTCTATTGCTGGCATCACTAAAGCAGTTTTTGTTTTCTAAGTTCCCCATAAAGTTGTATTACCTGTTGCTCTCACTTGTAGATCTATTATTTTTCTACTTCTTGTTAACAGCGTGGCAATGCTGTTTGTTCTGCAATGAAATTGCACAGCAGTGCTGTCACCCTGTGAAAAAGGGTAGTCTTGAGGGAAATGTACTAAAACTGGCACACAGAATCTGGTGCAGCTTTGCATTGTAGCCAATCAGCTTCTAGGTTTTATTATTAAAGCCTAAGTCCCGGTTCACACTGGGGCAACTTGTTAGGTGACTTAGCTGCCTGTCAAGTCGCGGCTCCATTCAGTGCAATGGAACCGTTCTAATCGGAGCAACTCAAGTCGCTCCGACTTAGAAAAAGGTTCCTGCACTACTTTGGGGGCGACTGGCATTGACTTCTATTAGAGAAGTAGTTTGCAAGCCACGCTGAAGTTGCGCTGCACGGGGCAGCTTCAGAGTCGGGTGAATTTGAAGCCGCCCCAGTGTGAACCCAGCCTCACTGAGCAAGCTGAAGTTTGGAAGCACAGCTGCACCAGATTCTGTGCACCAGTTTTAGTAAATCTCTCCAATAACTTTTGATGGACTCTAAAGCTGAATAATGTTTGGCTATTTGCACAGTGAAATTAAATGGGCTCTGATGCTATGCTCTGACTGCTGCAGCATCTGTTATATATACTATCTTACCAAAAGTATTGGGACACCTGCCTTCACATATGAACTTTAATGGCATCCCACTCTTAGTTCGTAGGGTTCAATATTGAGTTGGTCCACCCTTCAAAGCTATAACAGCTTCAACTCTTCTGGGAAGGCTGTCCACAAGGTTTAGGAGTGTGTCTATGGGAATGTTTAACCATTCTTCCAGAAGCGCATTTGTGAGGTCAGGCAATGATTTTGATGAGAAGGCCTGGCTCACAGTCTTCACTCTAATTCAATGGGTTGAGGTCAAGACTCTGTGCAGACCACTCAAGTTCCTCCACCCCAAATTCACTCATCCATGTTTTTATGGACCTTGCTTTGTGCACTGGTCTAAATCATTTGGTACAGGGGGGATTATGGTGTGGGGTTGTTTTTCAGGGGTTGGGCTTGGCCTCTTATTTCCAGTGAAGGGAACTCTTAAGGCGTCAGCATACCAAGACATTTTGGACAATTTGATGCTCTTAACTTTGTGGGAACAGTTTGGGGATGGCCCCTTCCTGTTCCAACATGACTGCGCACCAGTGCACAAAGCAAGGTCCATAAAGACATGGATGAGTAAGACTGCGAGTCAGGCCTTCTCTATGGTAAAACATTCCCATACACACACTCCTAAACCTTGTGGACAACCATCCTAGAAAAGTTGAAGCTGTTATAGCTGAAAAAGGTGGGCCATCTCAATATTGAGCCCTACGGACTAAGACTGGGATGCCATTAAAGTTCCCAGTCCCAATACTTTTGGTAATATAGTGTATCTTACTTTTACTCACAGCAGTCTCCTGTCAGCATGGAACGTCCACAGCTGGGACTTGTAGTTCCAGCTGCAGTACACTCAGTACTCTGATCACTGTGGCTTACTTGCTCAATAACTTCTCCATTCATTAAGAGCCTTGCATTGTGTCAGTGAATGCAAGATGATCTCTGACTGAAAGTGGGGAGTTTGTGACGTTCATCCATAGCTCCTCCAATCACAGTGCACCTTGCATTCATTGAAAACAATGAATGGAGGAGGTGCTGAGCAAGTGACCAATAGTAATCAGTGTACTGCCACCAACACAACAAGCCTCAGTGTCAGATATTTGGCGCTGTCAGGAGATTAATTTCCGAGTAAAAGTGAGACATGGAACAAACACTGCAGCACTCAGATATTGGGCACACAGCATTAGAGATAAATCATTTTTGCCCTAACTTTGGCTTTATTTAAGATTTAAGCAAATTAAAGCCCAACTCCGTACAACAATGTTTTCAAACGGAACCGAACCCATAAATTTAATGGTTTCAAAAAGCAGTTAAAATCCCAGCATGCCTAAAATGTTACCTGTCACAATTTTATTGTGCTCTCAACCATCAGACCATCAAATGACTTGAGTCATAACTGATCACATGTGCAGCAGTTAAAGATGAAACAGAGGCCAAGATGGCAGCTTCCTTGGCTGAAAATGATAGGAGGGTTTAGTTCCACTTTAAGTCTGCCATAATGTGTTAATTTGATCACTCGTTGTGAGACCATGTCATGCCATGTCATTACAGATCAAACTAAGATGGCAGCTTCCTTGCCTGAAAAGGATAAGAGGGTTTAGTTCCACTTTAAGCAGTTACAGCAACAGTTGTTTTTTTTTAATTCCTTTAGAAAAAAAATTAAAATCATATGAATAAATGACTGTTGTAGGTTTCCCCAGCAGTTTTATATGGTTTGTCCCAATTGTAACTGAAACTTTTTTGGTCTATTGAAGTGGAACTAAACACACTGATTTAACAGTTTCAAAAAAGCATTACATTCCATGTCAGGAATACAATTATCACATTGGCTGTGCTCTCAACCAAACTGTCAAACCATCCAATGGCTGGTGTCATAACTGATCACACGTGCAGCATCATGGCAGCTAAAGATCAAACAGAGGTCAAGATGGCAACTTCTTTGGCTGAAAACAATAGGAGGGTTTAGTTCCGCTTTAAATTGGAATCAAACCTAAAATAAAAAAACAATGCTGACAGGTTGGAGTTTTATGACTGAAGAGACCCTCCTGGACTTCACTGTCATAAACCCTTCTCCCTGCCTGTCAGTGTTTTGTATACACTGTGCCGTACATGCAAATTAGTGCACATTTTCGGCTCCATTCTGTGCACATGCGCAGGAGTGACGTTATTGTAGCCTGACCAACCAATCAACCAAAGAGTCAAAAGCCCAAAAGGAAGACTGAGAGAAAATGGCGGTTGCCTGTGACCAGCGGCAGAGTTGGAGGGGATCACTTGCCGGTTAAAGCGGAAGTAAACCAAGCAATTTAACAGTTTCAAAAAACAGGTATATTCCTAGCACATTGGTTATGCTCACAACCAAACAGTCAAACCATCCAATGGCTGGTGCCATAACTGATCACATGTGCAGCATCATGGCAGTTAAAGATCAAACAGAGGCCAATATGGCAGCTTCCTTGGCTGAAAATGATAGGAGGGTTTAGTTCCAATTTAAGTCTGCCATAATGTGCTAATAGGCTGTTCCATCTTAAAGAGGAAGAAAACTCTACTTTCTTTTTCTCCTTTTTTGAATATTGTCATACAATAAATTATATTCATTCATTGCACATTATAAGGTTAGTAAAAAGAGATTTGCAATTACCTTTTTTTAGTATTATAAATCATATCTCCTTCCAAGAAGTGGCTGCACCATCTTTGGTATTGATTTCTGTCTCCCTTGTGGACATCATGTCCGCCATTCCCCGTTTCCCCTACCGAAATCTCGCGCATGCGCAATCGCGTGCTATCCAAGCCTCTTTCTCGATCGCAGTTACTATGGCAACCAAGTTCTGCCATTCTTGGCTGCCATGACTAGTCACAAGGGGAGAACCAGGAAGCTGAGGAGGAAGGCACAGTATCGCGGGCCTTCCTAGCTGTGCCATTTTCAGAGGAACTGACAGACCCGGCATGCTGTTTTTACGGAAACGACACGCATAGCGTGCCGTGAATCTAATGAGGAACTGCGCATGCGCTAGTGACATAATAAAAGATTGCTGGAGGGATTTTAAGAAGAATATGCAAGTATGTAAAGTTTAACAGGCAGCGATCAATAGCATTAGCAATGTAGGTTACAAAGACCTAAAGTTTTAGTGATTTTACAACCACTTTAAATATTCCAAGCTGCATTCCATGTAGAGCAGCGGTGTCAGACTCAGTTTCATTGTGGGCTGCATCCGCATTATGGTTGCCCTCAAAGGGCCAGTTGTAACTGTAAGACTAGATTTCCAGAGCACCCACTCCCCCCACCTCCCACCTTACATCAGATGTTAACACAGATCTCAGCATAGTTCTGTACAAATTGTGTCAACATGTACAACAGATACTAAAGACCCCGTGGGCTGACGTGTTTCGAGGAGTTTCTCTTCTTCGGGGCTCTGAAGAAGAGGAATTCCTTGAAACGCGTCAGCCCACTGGGGTCTTCAGTATCTGTTGTACATGTTGACTCAATTTGGACGGAACTATGCTGAGATCTGTGACGCACTTTTAACAATTGCAACTTTGTGAGTATAATACTTACCGTGTTTTTAATACAATAAATTATTTCTCTCAGGATAATGCACTAGAACGGTGTGCCCTCTGTGTGTTTTTGTATGGTTGCAGCGTTGTAGACTTCCCCAAGTCTTTGAGGGCAGCAAGACCGTGTCTATCCGCTTTCAAGTGTAATGAAGATATAAACATACCCATCTGGGGAGGCTATTTTTCTAAGCGCAGATGGCATTGTGTTTGTGACCCACTATCAGAGGTCAAAAGTCCCCCACCCTCCCTTACATCATAGTCCACCCCCTTTACTGTGTGCTGCTGCCTGGAAGAAGCCTGTGGATTGAGCAGAAAGTTGCAGGGTCTGAAGGAGGGCTGGAGATGGCTGGATGCTGAGACCAAGGGAGGCAGAGACGAGGGGGTACTGCACCTGCACAGAATCTGTATGAGGAGTTCTGTCCTCCTCTTTGCTGCCAAATGTTGAGACAATGTGGGGACAGAGATGAGGGACAGGTGCAAGGGCCACATGAAATGGCCCGGAGGGCCGCATTTGGGCCTTGTGTTTGACACCTGTGATGTAGAGCTTCCATTGCTATGTGAATACCTCAAACCTGTTTGTTTCATGCCACACCATGGACGCTATTCGATAGTGCAGTGCGGGGAAAGGAAGACGTCATCTAATGCAAAGGAACCCAATCAAATTTTGGTGCTGGATGATGTGTGATTGGCTGCTGTGGCTTTTTACACTTTGACCATTGGCTACTCCAGCTTATTGCACTTTACACTTCATCATTTCCCTCCTCGCTGCCTCCCTGACATAGCTCTGTGTTTTTCCACGTATCCCATGGCCACATATCTCCAAATGGCCCTAACACAGAGATTTTATTCACAAGCCAGAATTCTGTTCCTTCATGCTGTGTTTTCGTCTTGCACTAAACTGTACAATGACATGCGAAAGCCACTTGTTCAAATGTAACCTTTAATGGAATTTAAACCATGCAAGCTTCAATCACTGGAATTCCCGAATCAAAACAAGGTTTTCGTTCTAGCGCTCTCTTTCCTAATACGCAGAATAGGAAATGCGGCACCTGTTACATAAGGCAATGTCAACTGACCTTTAACCTCTGATTTTAACTAATAAGATTTGTGTGCTTTACTGAATGATGTTTAACATTCACCATGTTCTTGTATCTTCTCAAACCTGTTGAACTTTGACACGTTGATGGTTGTTTTTTTTTAGTGGGGGGGTTGTGGATAGTTTAAGATCCAGACATTCCTTTATCTGTCTGAAAATAGAACTTTGTTACTCCTCAGCGGATTCAGTCCTGCACAGGAAAGTGATAATTGTATGATGAAAGGAAAAATGTTATTGGCTGCCATGGGGCAACCCACACTGTCCTTATTCCGGACATCTTGATATATGAGGCCTTCAGAAAAAAAAGCGTAAAGTGGTGGTAACAGAGTGACGCTGGATGTCCACATCAGGCATGCATTCAGGAGTGACCATGTTAAGCCTGCATGGAGGCAGTCTGCAAAGTATATAACGTCTTTCTAGTTTCTTATTTTTCAAGCTAAACTCCTAGTAAACAGCCAGTACATCTGTAAATCCAATCCTGAGATTTGCACAGCTCTGCCACATAGCACAGTTCTGTTGGGCAGGACACCTGATTTTTTTTTCTGCTACAGTTACATAGTTAATGAGGTTGAAACAAGACATCCGTCCATCCAGTTCAACCTATGATGTGTGTGTGTGTGTTTGCTGTTAACCATACATTGTATACCCCTGTATGTTGTGGTCTGTAAGGTGCCCATCTAAAAGTTTTTTGAAACTATCAATGCTCCCTGCTGATACGACTGCTTGTGGAAGAGAATTCCACATCCTTACCACTCTGACAGTAAAGAACCCCTTACACAGTTTAAGGTTAAACCATTTTTCTTCTAGTTTTAGTGAACGTTCACGTGTCTTATTGGTATTCCCTTTCTCTGAAAAGTTTGTTCCCTATGCTAAATTTACCAGTACAGTATTTGTACATTGATATCATATCCCCCCTCAATCGTCTCTTCTCCAGAGAGAATAAGTTCAGTGCTTGTAGTCTTTCCTCATAGCTGATGTCCTCCATTCCCCTAATTATTTTTGTTGCCCTTCTCTGGACTCTCTCCAGTTCCAGCACATCCTTCCTGAGGACCGGTGCCCAGAACTGGACAGCATACTCCAGATGTGGCCGGACCAGAGTCTTGTAGAGTGGGAGAATAATCTCTTTATTTCTGGAGTGAATCCCCTTTTTTATACATGCTAGTATTCTGTTGGCTTTGCTTGCAACAGCTTAACATTGCATGCTATTGCCAAGCCTGTTGTCCACTAGGACCCCCAGGTCCTTTTCCATCTTGGATTCACCCAGAGTATCAACAACTAGCGAGTTACTTGCATTCGTATTTCTGAAACCCCAAGTGTATTACTTTTAAATTTTTCAACATTAACCCTCATCTTCCATGTAGTTGCCCACCCCATTTATTTTGTTCAGGTCTGCTTGTAAGGTTTCCACATCCTGCATAGAAGATATTGGCATGCTTCGCTAGGTATCCTCCGCAAATACTGAGATTATGCTGGATATCCCATCCTCGAGGTCATTTATGAATAAACTAAACAGGATTGGTCCCAGGACAGATCCTTGGGGGATCCCACTTTCCACGCCCGCCCAATCCGAGTACTACCCATTTATCACCACTCTTTAGACTCGCCGCTGGAGCCAGTTCTCTATCCAGGTACTCACCCTATGGTCCATACCTACCTTCCTTAGTTTGCACAGTAAGTGTTTGTGGGGAACTGTATCAAATGCCTTTGCAAAATCCAGATACACCACATCCACAAGACTTCCTTTATCTAGATGGTAACTCACTTCATCGTAGAAGATCAATAGATTGGTTAAAGTTAAAGTGGTTGTAAACCTCCTGAAATGAAAAATGAACAAAGCATATGCCTTGATAGTGTATACCAGCCTAATCCAATGCACCTAGTGTGGTCCATAGCACACACGATCAGATAATCGTACGAAAAGAAACACTTTCAAATTAATCGCACAATAATCTGATCGTTAGTACACAGCTTTCAACAGCCGATCACTACATTTCCTCCAACAAAATCCGAAGGGACGAACACGAAAACTTTTGTCGTAGTGAACGACAATAGTTTAATCAGTACAGTATGTGTCCGCTAAAAATCGATAGACAAAGACCATGCATGATCAGAAACACGAAAATAACCCAGAAAAAACCTGGCTGCCATTGTTTTTGTTTAGCACTATCCCATACGTAACTACGCAACCAGGAAGCTTTTCCAGAATTGTACAAAAAAAATCATACGTTTAGTACGCATTGTTGAATTCGATACTAGTATCATGCAACAAAATGCGAATGATAAGTTGCCCGATTAACTGATCATGTGTACAAGGCATAACTCAACACAGAGTAATCCCAGGAGACAGCCCTGCCCCTCTTCCAGCACACAGGAGATGACTGACAGCCTCTGCTGTTCATGTTTCCCCAATGAGACTGTGTATAGGAAGGTGTGTCAATTCCTTCCACTCAGGTCTCATATTACACTCAGCTCCCTATGCTCTATGCTGTGCAATGTGTGGTGTCAGATCCCCACCCCCATCTCTTCCCTTGTTGATCTGGGTATTTCAGATGGATGTAGAGGAGGAAGGTCTACAGATAAACAGGTACAACTTATGTAGGAGGATTTGTTTAATCTCTGTTGATCACCCGAGGCTAGTTACTTCAGTGGGTAGATGTAAGGGTTTACAGCCACTTTAAGTAACAGTTATAGGCAGTGGCGGCTAGGTGGGGGGGGGGGGTCTCACGACGCGCTTCCTGATTGGCTGGGAGGAAAATCAGTGTGATAATAGCAAATATTAATTCGCTATGGTCATACAACTGGGTGGGCTCAGGGCGCAGTGCTCTGCGCCCCGAGCCTACCCTTTTTTGAAGCCTATTAGAGCCTCTGGCTCTAATCACGTGCTTCAAAAAAAAAAAAGCTGCCTTCATTTGTGTTTTTAAACCTTCATGGAGTTTGGCTTTAAGTTAATAGAAAACATCCATAAAAATTGTTTACAGAGAGTATTGAAAGAATAGCACATTTTTATAGCAGTTATGGAGATTGAGTGGAGGATGCAAAATGTAATAAATATCTTTACATGAGGCGGTGAGAGTTTGTTTCATAGGAATGTTAGACAGGGTGGTAAAGAGTAAGTCCATGGAGGAATATTCCAATGTGCTGAAGAATGAAGAATGTCAGTTGAGTTATGCAGCTGGGCAGAGGCGATGATCGTTTTGTATTGCAGATGATCAAAAAGGAGAGAAGAAAATATGAAAAAAGAGCAATAACAAGTAATAAAATATTAATTTAAAAATAATGAAATAAAATAAATAAAAGGATTCTCTTGCTAATCATCAGCCATAGGAAAAGGAAGTGGCTTGGTGTGAACTTAAAAAGGAACTTAACTATATCTGAGCACCAAAACTGGCATTTTTTATAGTCAATGCAAACTCACCCACCCACCCAACAATTTAAAGCAGTAGTAAACCCAAAAGCAAGCATTTATTTTATTGCAGCTTACCAATTCTTAGCTGTGATGGCTGCATACGTTTCTTTTTTTAGACTATCATTCTTCGATTTTCCTCTGGCAATCCTTGTTTTTCACAGCACAAACTCTCCAGCAGAATGTATCAGTTTACATGGATGAGACAAACCAGTTAACAATGACAAGGTTGAATAAAATGATAAAAAAATAAAATAAAACTGATAATTGGCAAGCTTTAATATATTACATTTTTGGTTTCAGGTTTAAAAACCACTTTAACTTTGTATTATCAGGTTATATATGCTTGCTCTGTACTGCTTCTCATCTATGTTTTGTATCTTTGTTTTCTGCTTTGAGCTCCTGTGGTTTTATTAAATTTTTGGAATTCACTGTTGAAATATTGGCTTTCCAACTACTTAAAGCGGTGCTCTAGCCCCCTCATGGAAAAATTATAAGACTGTAGCTGCTGACTTTTAATACTAGGACATATACCTGTCCTGGAATCCAGCGATGTCGGCACCATAGCCGTTGTTTCCATCGGCTCTCGGGTGCTGCCGCTGCCATAGCCTATAAGGGAAACCAGCAGCCAGGGTGAGGTCCGACGCATGGGGATGGGTACCTGTCAAAAACAGGTACCCCCCCCCCCCGAAAGGTGCCAAATGTGGCATCAGAAGGGGGGGGAGACAGATAAGCAGAGCTTCCACTTTTGGATGGGACTGCACTTTAAATAAGTCCTACTCAGACCCCCCACTCCCTAAACATCTCTGCCCCATTTTTGTGTGAACATTTGTCCAGTTTAGACAAAGGCCTCAGTGAAAACTGCATCCAAATCCAACTTCTGTGGACACATAGGGGGTGATTTACTAAAACTAAAGAGTGCAAAATTGGGTGCAGCTGTGCATGGTAACCAATCAGCTTCTAACTTCTACTTGTTTTAATTAAGCTTTGATAAAAAAAAACCCTGAAAGCACAGCTGTGCCAGATTTTGCACTCTCCAGTCTTAGTAAATCAACCTCCTACTATCCGTTATGGGTTCCCCTCAGTGCTAACAATAAGCTGAATTTGTGATTTGAAAAATCATTAGACCAGGGCTTTTTTTCTCGCAGAATAGGTGCAGGAACTCCCCCCTTCTGAGTGACCCCCTTGTCTCCACCCACTACCCACCTCTGAGCACTGTCCCTTGGATCCACCCCCCTACTCACCTCCCATGCACAACAAAATACCTCACCCAGCAACAAAAGATTCACCCCAGCAACATTTGACCCCCCTCCAGTAGCAACAACGGCTCTCCCAGCAACCAGTATCAATAGATCAGCCAACAATAGACCTCTACCTCAACGGGAGATCCCTACCAGCAACATAAGACCCCTCAGCAACAAAAGATCCCCCAGCAGCTACAATAGACTCTCACACAATAAAATATCCCTACCAGTGACAATAGATCCCCAAGCAGCCAGCATCAAGAGACCCTCCAACACAGCCCACACCCCTTGCTATTGCATACATTCAGTGCTGGAGGTGCCGGAACTGCGTTTCCCCGCGTTCCTGCTGAAAAAAAGCCCTGCATTAGACAATAGAATGACATAGTAAGGGAAAGTCCAGAATCATTGATGATGTCCTGTGCTCGTGTGCAACACAGCACAACAGCAAACCAGCAATAAACCCCTAAAAAACACCTGTTTTAACAGACTTAACAAACCTTATTGAAAAATGGCAAACCACAGTCACTAGTGAAAGGACTTTTAGCCCTCTTTCACATTAAATGCGGCTTTGAAATTGTGCAACTTTATCTGAAATCCCAAGATTTCGGGTGGGACTTTGAAGACATCTGTGTGGTCGTAATAATAATTGGTCATAATCAATCAGCGCAAACCATAAAAAACTGTATAATTGTATACAGAAGGCTGCAAACAATCAGTGCCTAACACAAAACACCAGTGATAAATCAGTAAAAAATATTGCTGCGCCAAGTGAGAAAATAAAATAATAAATATGCTTAAATAACTTAGAATCAGAAAGCAACTCAATGCTTATAAATCAGATAACAGTGATAATCAGTGAAAATAGCAGTCCCAGTAGTGAACAATAAATCCAATAAAGCAATCTTATGTGATTTAAATAAAGTGCTGCACGCTTCACTCCAGTGCTCCCAGTGGCTAGTGCAAGATAAGCGGCTCACCTTAAGATTAGACTCATGAGTCATACACGCTTTGGGATATATACAGACGGATGTATAAGGATAACAGCCTGGTCTCCCTTCTTCCACTACTTCCAGCTACCACTCCACGTGGGCCAAGAACCCGGTGTGAAAAAAGGAAGAAAGAATCTAATGCTCTCTGTTTGCAAAACCTTTATTCCTCTTACTATACGAAAATCCACTTACATTCAAAAGCACTTCAGCAGTGCGGGCTTCACAGCGTCAATACAGCTCTCTGTGTACCTCCGACGTAACCTGAGCAGGCTCCTCCCCCGTACGCGTTACGCTGACGAAGTCTCTGACGTAACGCGTACGGGGGAGGAGCCTGCTCTGAATACGTCGATCCTTGGAGGTACACAGAGAGCTGTATTGAAGCTGTGAAGCCCGCACTGCTGAAGTGCTTTTGAATGTAAGTGGATTTTCGTATAGTAAGAGGAATAAAGGTTTTGCAAACAGAGAGCATGGATTTACTGTTCACTACTGGGACTGCTATTTTCACTGATTATCACTGTTATCTGATTTATAAGCATTGAGTTGTTTTCTGATTCTAAGTTATTTAAGCATATTTATTATTTTATTTTCTCACTTGGCGCAGCAATATTTTTTACTGATCTGTGTGGTCGTACCCAGAATTGTCAAAAGTAGGGCAGGAACTACTATTTTAAATCGATGAGGCACCGCATAGTTGGTGTTGCACCAATTTGAACAGTGCGACTTCGTATGACAAGTCACTCTAATATTAACGAGGGCTTAGCAGCAAATCACATGAAGATGGCTACTTACAGCATTCCAGAAGATCACCACTTGAAAAATAAGCTCTGCTCAAATCACCCACTAAAATGTCACTGGCAGTTATGGACAATGATAGTACTGTCAGTGATAGACCACTTTATGGTCTGCTGTCTGCTCTGCTTATGAGGGCAATGGGTTCTGGTGATTCTCAAAGTTCTTGAGAACTACATTGTGGGGAGGCAGAGGCCATGTTCCATGTTGGAAGTATGGGGATTTGGAATGAGCAGTAGCAGAGATCAGATCAGTCAGAAAGTTTAGGCACCAGCGAGTATTTAGCACAGGGTAGGTTTACAATTTTTATAACCAGTCTGAGAGAAAAGTTTGCTAGAAATTTAAAAAAGAATTGAAAAGTATTTTCAATGGTTATTTCACTGCCCTACAAACTAAGAGTTCCACCCAAAAGTGGAAGCTCCGCTTATCTGCTTCCTCCCCCCCGGTGCCTCATTTGGCACCTTTCAGGGGGGAACAGGTACCTGTTTTTGACATTTTTGGCTCTGAGGAAGAGGGTTTTCCCTCGAAACATGTGAGCCAGGTCATTTTTGACGCCATCACGCCATCCAGCAGTAAAGAATCGTCCTGGAGGCGATTGGTTCCTATTTTCTACATGCATGTATACATCTTACGTTTGTGAGTATAATGTATGCTACCTATTTGGATTTTAAACTTTTTTAGTGGTAAGGCACAAGGTTGGTGTGCCCTTCCTCTTGTTGTTTTTGACAGGTACCTGTCCCCACTTCCACGGCGAAGTACCTCGGAAGTTCGCCCCCCCTCCTCCTTTCTCCACCACCAGGCCAGTTAAGCCTCGTACACACGCAACGAAATTTCCGCCGACCGGTCGTCAGTCTTTTGTCCAGTCTGTTGGTTGGAATGTGCCTAGACTGCACACAAATTTTCCTGCACGACAGAATTCTACTGCAGAAGTGATGTCATGTGTTGGATTGCTTTGTATGTGTTCTTTCATCTCTAAGCATGCCTAGTCTTGCTCATTGCTCATAAGATTTTTCCCCATCGATATCTGTACTGACTGCACCAAAATCGGACGTGTTTTGACAGAGGACAAAAATTTTATAGCCCGCACACCAGGATTTTTTCGGCCAAAAAGTCGGAGTCGGTTGTCGAGAGCACCATACTAACAAGCCGAAAATCGGCAGATCGGTCGTCGGCCAAATTTCCACTCGTGTGTACGGGCTTTTAGAAAGCGCAGCGCGGTTCATGCATACGTAGTAGTGAACCAGCTGTAAAGCCGAAAGGCTTCACTGCCGACTCCCTTACCACGAATGGTGGTGGCAGCACCCAAGAGCCAATCCGAAAATTGGCTGGGGTGCCAACATTGCAGGATCCCTGGACAGATGAGTGAATTTGTAGCTGCTGACCTTTAATTTTTTTCATGGGGGGGGGGGGGAACTCCGCTTTAAACTTTTGGATGACTGCAATTCCCGTATAAAAAAAAAAAACCCCTTTGTGTTCATTTAATAGGAAGATTGTTAATGGAAGTTTAAGTTCAAAGGCCTTTTGAATACTTTGCTTGCTTTGGTTCATTCATAAATATTCTGGATTATATTTTCCATTAACAAAGTATTTGCACATTATTTTTTTTTTTTTTTTTCATTATAATCACTGAGTAGCCTGTCTATTTTTCAAAAACCCATTTACAGCTGGATCATTTGCAGCTAGATGTATTTTTTCCTCAATGCTTTATAAATAAAAGCCCACATTACTATTACAGTTTGCAGTTTTTAGAGTGTAGCCACAGCAAGATCAATAGTCATCACTTATTTAGGTTTCTAGTAACTGAAGTTTAATGTATGCAGACAATCTCAATGCTGTTTTCATGGGGAGAGGCAGCTAGAGGAAGATAGGAAAAGCCTCTCCAGTTCTACATGTAAAATGCAGCTATTTGCGTTGGCAATGGGAATTTAGATACTAGCGAAGGAATAACTGGGGGTGGATGGTAGAGGGATGAGTAATTTTGGCTGTTCAAAATAAGATTTTATTTAGAATGTGTGAAAGCCAAGTATAGCTTGTTTCAATTATGGAAGCGTGTCAAAAAAATGTGTGAAATGTACAACGAAATCCAATACAAATTGGCTTTAATGCAAAGGCATAATTGATTCTGATGCAACAGGCAGACCTCACAGAGCTATAAGTCACTGTTTCTTTTAACTGTCTATGTGCTACGGAACTCAGATATATTGTAGAAGTTAAAGAAGGACATGGGGCAAATGTACAAATCTCCAGTCTGCAGGATTAATGTGATTGTGGACATAGAATAACAGAGTAATTATACTTCACTTCTCAATGAAGCCAAGTCTGGAGGATCTTTATAGTGTGTCCTTGCATGGGAGTGCTCCTGAAGACCCCTGGTCATGGTGGACATCACTGGATGCATCCACAAGCAAAAGCACTGAATACTGAAGCACAGAACATCATTATTGAGAAAGGGGGTCTCAGATCTTGTTTCGTCCAGTTTGGAAGGGTCACAAAAGTAGTAGCAACCCTCTAGCCTTGATAGCTAATCCTCTAATGCAGTGGTCTCCAAACTGCAACCCGGGGGCCAGATGTGGCCCTTCACTTGTCTTATTCAGGGCCCTGGGACACTATTCCTCCCACGGATACAAGGCACTATTCCTTCTACGCCAACAATGGGGCAGAATTCCTGTCCACTGACCCCAACAATAGGGCACTATTCCTACCACTGACCCCAACCATTTGGCACTATTCCTACTAATCTCCCCAACAATAGGGCACTATTCCTACCACTGACCCCAACAATAGGGCAGTATTCCTAACACTGACCCCAACAGTAGGGCACTATTCCTACCACTGACCCCAACAATAGGGCAGTATTCCTATCAATCTCCCCAACAATAGGGCACTATTCCTACCAATCTCCCCAACAATAGGGCACTATTCCTACCACTTACCCCAACAATAGTGCACTATTCCTACCAATCTCACCAACAATAGGGCACTATTCCTACCACTGACCCCCAACAGTAGGGCACTATTCCTACCACTGACCCCAATAGTAGAGCACTATTCCTACCAATCTCACCAACAATGGGGCACTATACCTACCACTGACCCCAACAATGGGGCACTATTCCTACCAATCTCCCCAATAATGGGTCACTATTCTTCCCACTGACACCAATGATGGAACACTATTTCTTCCCTTGATACAAACAGGGCACTATTCCTCCTAATGACACTAAAAATAGGCACTATTTCTTCCCCTAATACCAACAATTGGGCAATATTCCTCACACTAATACCAATGATGGGGCATTCTTTACTCCCACTGATGCCAGCGTTTTTTTTCGACTCACAATGGCCACAGTCCAGCCCCCTCAATGTCTGAAGGACAGTAAACTGGACCTTTGTTTATAAAGTTTGGAGACCCCTGCTCTAATGCTACAAAATGTTTTAAAGTAACTTATGCATGATTAAAGCCGTAACAAACCAAACATTTATATATTGAAGCTTACCAATAATTAGCTGTGGTGGCTGCATTCGTTTTCTGACCATTTACATACCTCCTGTATTAGAACACCTCCACTCTGGATGAAGGAGCACAGGATGCACCTTTAGACAGCAGCATTGTCATTCCGGGGGGTGGGGGGTGTTGAATAGACTAGCAGATTTTAATACGTTAACAAATTGAAACCAAACTCCAGTTCACACTTTATAAGCAGATATAGCAAACTGTTTTTTTTTTCCTTTTGGGATAAAGGGTTTATATAAATATAAGCTGATCATTTTAAGCACCCTTGCCAGTGTTGAATGGTTTGTCTCATCCCTGTAACTTATACATCTGAAAGAGGCCTTGTTCTTTAGGAAATATAACAGAGTTACTGGCCAGTTCACCAGATGAAAATAGAAGAAAGAAAGAGCCTATAAAAGAAAACGAATGCAGCTATTTCATCTAAGAATTGCTGCAATATAATTGTTTTCTTTTGGATTTAATGCAGCACAGTGGCTAAATGGTTAGCAATTCTGCCTAGTAGCACTAAGGCATTTTGGTTTGAATCCCAACCATGACGCTACATGCTTGGAGTTTGCATGTTCTCCCTGTGCCTGCGTGGGTTTTCCTCCGGGTACTCCGGTTTCCTCCCACACTCAAAGATATGCTGGTAGGTTAATTGGTTCTTGTCTATATTGGCCCTAGTATGTGTATGTATGAATGTGAGTTATGTACCTTGGATTATAAGCTCCTTGAGGGCAGGGACTGATGTGAATGTACAATATATATGTGTAAAGCTCTGCGTAATTTGATGGTGCTATAGAAGTACCTGTAATAAATACTGTTTTAACACTGGAAATTTGATGATTGGCCATGGCAATAAGCTGATATGGCCAGTCTTTTAAATATATTCTTTATATAGGGCCAGTTAACCTAATGAGGATAACTTAAGTTCTGGGTATATGTTGGCAGTCTGATTCATTTATCAGGTCTACTCTTCACATATATCTCTATAGGGGGACTAAAGCAGAGTTACTTCCACTTGAGTTCAAGTCCGCCTTTCTTCCACAGCCATTTCATAGGTTTAACTGTTGACTTTTTTTTATTGTACATTACAAATACTCTAATAGAAGAATATATTCCACTTTATGCAGCAGGGAGAGTGACGTTCAATGGTTATTTCAATCGGGTAGAGTGGTGAATGCACAGAGACAGCACATATGCAAGATTACCTAAATCATTACATGCTCGTTTGCATGCTGGCCCGATTGGCCATTAAGGATGTCCTGGTGGACCTGGACGTATCTCAGGACCCTTACTAGTGAAGTCAGGAGCTGGTTATCATCTAGATTGGACCATCTCTCCTACCTATTGCATTTGTAGGGTTACTATTTTGTGAACAACATCCACCTGCTATACACTGCTTCCTACACTATTGATTCAGTAGGACGATTTGGTGGATTTATGTTTGATCCAGATTCTCTCTTGGGGGAGTGGTCTCAAAGGCGATATGTCTCTGGTTGAAATTTCCTTGTTGCCCTGGCGCCCACCCAGGGGGTTTGTGTGTGGATGTGGTCTGCTGCTGAGATAAGTACTGTGTGGTCTTCATAGGCCCTGATGAAGCATTGGTGAAATGCGTCGGCACATGAGGACCTAACACACGAGTGCTCATTTCTCTTGCCTATTTAACCACATGCAGGAAACAGCTTCATATAGCTTCTGTATTTTTTTATGAAAATGGATACACTGGCATCAGTGTTTTTTAATGTTTAGTATCTAGATAATATATTTAACTTTTTAATAATCGAGTTGATGCTCCTCTCTTTGGCCTGTACAGTCCGATATCTCTTCCCCTATTTTTTTTTTTATGTGTACGTTCTATAGTAGGAGTAAGGGCTCTTTCACACGGCCGCTCCGATTTCTTCTTCTGCTGCGGCACTTTTTTTTTTTCACGGACACGGATGACACTTGTGTCATCCGCTCCGTATGTCCACATATCATCCCATCCGTTTGCGGATGATATACTGACATAATGTTAGTCTATGGGGATTGCGGATGTCAGCGGATGAAACCGCTGACATCCGATTTTGCATCCGTTCCGTTTTTTTAACGGAAGAAAAATAGGGTTCTGTTCCGTTCCAAAAAACGGAGCAGAACTGAAAGGATGCAAATCGGATGTCAGCGGATGGTCATCCGCTGACATCCGCAATCCCATTGACATGCATTATGTCCGTATATCATCCGCAAACGGATGGGGTGATATACGGACATACGGAACGCCCGTGTGAAAGAGCGCTAAGGCAGAATTGGGGTTACAAAAAAATAACAAAATACAGCGGACTTTACTTTAGCTTTAAAGCGTAACTCCACTTTTGTTGAGAAAAAAACATTCCCCTCTGGGTGACCTCTATACATTGCAGAGCTTTTATCAAAACTTTGTTGCAGATTCCTACTTTGTTTTTATTCTGAAGAAATCATTGGTTGTTCCTCTGTGCTGAGTGGGTCAAATGGGAGTGGTTTAATAATTATAAATAAGCTGTGCAGCTGCAGGGCTCTAATGAGGAAAGCTGCTGGGCCTGCATCCATTTAGACGTGTTCCTATTGGGAGTATCTCACCAAAAATGATATTTTTGTTGCAGGGGATGCCAGAAATCTGACTTGTATCTTAGGCAGAATTCTGGGAAAATTGGTGAGCCAATCACACAAGCAGGAAATGATGTTTCCGGGGTGTGGTCAGTATACATTCTGTGTACAGAACACCTCCAGGTAGCCATATTGCATTGCATTTTCAGAAAATTACAACAGCCACAGATTGAAAAGGAAAGGTCATTTTTACTAACATTCAATTACAATATGATTTGTGTCGCAATTGTATACGCTAAATTGTTTTTTCTTTGCTGATTTTTTAATCTACGAAAATGGAGTTACCCTTTAAGATTCTGCGCTCATTGGCTTTGATTGCGTCTTTGACACCTGCATTGCGTGAATATCATAAAGTGTTCTTGAATGTCTCAGCAGCCAGTGTCTTGTTTAGAATACGGTGGTGCGGTGTACTATTTGTTCAAATGGAGAACATCAGCTAAAACTATACTATGTAAACAGAAAATGTTGAAGCTAGATAAAAATTGAAGCGTAGCTTGGAACTGTCAGCATTTGAAAGGTAACAGAACTCCTTTCCGTAAATATGTTTATGTTGTTGATTTATTTATAGAGCTGGAAAAAAAAAAAAAGAGACGGCAATGTGTCTTGGTGTCTGAATAGGAAATCTTGGTACGCCTTTAGCCGAGTCTCTTAAGTAAGCAGGGCCTCTCCTCTTAATGATGTAATTACTAACTTGAGTTGTTTTCAAATGATTCTGATGAGTGCTCAGTTTCCTCCATTGTTTCAAAATTGCTGTTTCAAGACTGACTCATCTTGCTCTGTAATTCTGGAACAAGCACTCTTGGTTATGTCAAACTGTGAGTTGGATCCTGAAGAGGGGTTTTGAAGCGAAATCCTGCAGAGCTCTCTTTGAATGTAATAAGTAACTCTTTCACTAGCAATTTTGGTCAGGGAAGCATTTGCTCATTTGATGAGACTGATAGCAAAGGGCAATGACGGTTTGCAACAGGACGTAATCTTCTCAAGAGACCACTTAGGCTGGTGCCTAGAAGAGTGCGCGACCCCTGTTCAACGTTCAATGTAACTGTGGGAAATTAGTGTTTTGTTACATGTAGAAAGATTATTACTTTCACATGAGGCATTCAAATCTGATTTTCTGTGGTTGCAGGTGGCACCACTGGGTTGCAAAACTAAAGTTTGGTACACATAGGTAGCTTCAACCCAACATGCTAAACGAAAAAAACTGAGAAGCTTGCTACACTAATTATGTGTAGCACTGCCCCCTAGGGAGCTGCTGAGAATGGATTCCCCTGGGTTACCCATAGCAACAGTCTGTAAAATATGATCACTTTAACACGTGGCTCAGTCAATGAAAAGTCCAGGAGATTTGGGTTTTTTGTGTTGTATTTTGGAACTTGGATAGGAGAAGGGATGAGTGGGATACTCCAACTGGAACTATGGCCAATGTAGAGGACATCTAACTATTGAGTATGCCGCAAGGCCGTTGCTTCACTCTGCCACTGAAGTGAAGATAATGAAAATCATCCTGTTGTGTTGAACCTTCGGGGTCCTAGACTTGGCATCCCCTTTCTCACTTTGCAGCGTGTGCTAGCTCTCGTCCACTGACCCTCTCTGGAGTGGTCCCCTTCCTGGACAGACCCCTGGCAAGCTCCCTGGTACTCACGGACACTGTTTTTCTTCAGGTTGCTCTGCCTTAAACTCCCTGGTCAACATCCACTGGACCTCCTTGCTCAGCACCACACTTCTGATCCACTAGGCTGACCGCCTACGACCACCTTCCACACTAACAGGAGGAGAGACAGCCGTCACCCTCCTCCTGGGACTTGGCTTCCTGCCCAAAGACGCCCTGTCACATGTGCCCTTGGCTTTTATGGCCAATCCCAGGATGCGCCGCGGTTGTGCCCTCCCACTGGGACAGCCACAAAAGCCTGTGTGTCACTGGCTGGGTTTCCTCAACTGTCCAACAGGCTCGCAACAGTGGGGGCACTCCCTCAGACCAAGTGAATCACACCTGGACACATGTAACAGGCAAAACTACTGATCAGGCTCCCCTGATAAGCACCTTTAGGGTCCTTTCAAATGGACTCAGTTTTGCTCAGTGGGGATCAATCTGCCGATCCTCTCTGAGAAGGCGGATGACAGGTCCGTCTCTGCTCTGTGTGCAGAGACCGACCTGTCAGATCTCCGCTGTCCTCTATGGGAGATCGGATGAAAACAGACCGCCTGTCCATTTTCATCCGATCTGCCAGACAGATGGAAAATAGGGTTTCCATCTGTCTGGATTTCATGGACAGGATCGGATCGGAGAGCAGCGGGTGTCAGCAGACACGTCACCACTGACATCTGCCGCTCCATAGGGCTGCATGGAACATCCGATCAGGCCTGCCTGAAAAACTGACAGGTGGACCTGATCGGAAAGCCCCTGTGAAAGGGGCCTAATACTAAATTCCCTGCATCTATATCCCTGTTGCAACATGACTGCGCACCAGTTCATGAAGCAAGGTCCATAGCAGGCCAATGAAGTTCCTCCACCCCAAACTCTCTCATCCATTTCATTATGGATCTTGCTTTGTGCACTGGTGTGTGGTCATGTTGGAACAGGAAAGGGGCCATCCCCAAACTATTCCCACAAAGTTGGGAGCATGAAATTGTCCAAAATGTCTTGGTATGCTGACGCCTCAAGAGTTCCCTTCACTGGAACTAAGGGGCCAAGCCCAACCCTTGAAACCCTACACCTTAATCCCCCTTCCACCAAATGATTTGGACCAGTGCACAAAGCAAGGTCTTATTTATGTAGCATGAGGCTGTATATTCTGCAATATTTAAATTTTTTGTAAATTCATTTAATGAATCCAAGCTCTGCATGCTGAGATAACATGCACTGCATTGACGCATTCACACAATTTCACAGTAACTACCAGCAAGAATAAGTCATTACATTTAAAGAGCACCTGTCATTTCACATCCATCATGGCAGCGCCTGTTAGCGGGCATCCACTCACCTTCTGCCGCTACGCCCCTCACCTTGTTGTGTCATTGTGACATCACCAGTCATCCCATTAAAGTGAATTGGACTGTCGGTAAATCAACAGAGGAGGAGCCACTGCAGGGCAGAGATGACGGTTGCTCTTTAAAAATGATCATTCAAATCGAGTTGATTTGAATCAAGCCTTTTTACTAGTGATTTCAACCTACTTGATTAAAAATCAAATCCACCATGCATAATAACCCTTTACAGATCTGCATTCAGGTCAGGGCCGGCGCTACCTGTAAGACAACCTAGGCGAAACTTAGCAGGGGGCGCCGGCATCCTGCACCCGGAATCAGGATGAGGACCTCCAACATCGCCAAAATCCCCATAGGAAAGCATTGAATAATGCTTTCCTATGGGGAGGTCAAATGCGCGTGCGCGGCCATTGCGCATAGGTCTCCCCCGCCGGCTGACGTCAGCGGGGCAAGAGAGTAGGCGGATCCTGACCCAGCACCGAGGTAAGTCACTAAAAGGGTTTTAACCCCTTCAGCAACTTGGGATGGGGGGTGGGAGGTCGAGAGGCACTACAGGGTCCTGCAGTGCCAGGAAATCTAATGTTTTCCAGGGGGCGGCAATTTTTATTTTGCCTAGGGTGACAAAAATCCTTACACCGGCCCTGATTCAGGTTGGCTAGCAATGGGTGGGTACTGCCAATCAATTTTCCCTTACTCAATATGCAGTAATATATCTGTTTAAGGTACCGACATGTTTTAAGGTACAATTGCAACGTTGTCAAGTTTTTATTTCCGAGCACTCACTTTTACCCACTCTAACATCTGTCCCCATTGCACAGATACTCCTTACTTCCTGTCTTGGAGACAAACCAGAAAGTGAATGAACATCTCAGGCAATGACAACAATTAAACCTTGATGGGGCCCAACCTTTCTTTGTTCTGCTCAAAACAAAAAACAAAAGAAAGTGGAGTTCTTTAAATTCTACTCTATGCACCTTATTCTGTGACTTAATAAATAAGCGCAAGAGTACTACTATTGTAACAGCGCAAATTATTCTGAGAAGGCTCTTAACAGAGAAAAGCACAAAAAAAAGTCTTCAGATTTCCATTGAAGCCACAGCCTGGGAGAAACAAAAGGTTCTGTGGATATTTTAAGGCGTTAACGCCCCATCTGTCTTTATTTAGTGCTTTCCGATAATCCTATAAATAGACATTTTATTTTCAGGCTGTACCTACGAACTGACGTTTTCCATCCCATGGAAAATACAACTTTACAACCCTTCACAACAATTGTCTCTTGAGCTTTGCCTTACCTTTGTTGTGTATATATAGGTGAAATCCCTCCGGAGCTTCCATTCGGGAGTTACTGAAAGACGTTGGAAGTCACACGTTGCTATTGACTGCTGTTAGGGAAAACCCTGGTGACAGCTTCTACCTAACTAGAAAAACAAAATGTCACGGCAGGGTAGAGTGCGTATTGATTGTCAGTGACAGATATAATATGGTCTGGTTTCTGGATTTAAAACACTTGAAGGTTGTACAAATAATGGTAAGCAATTGATAAAGGTATTTTTGCATTGTGTTATACGTTATTACCTGCAACCCTTCTTTATACTGTATGCCCCTCATACTCAGCACTAAGTGGCGGTTCACACCTATGCAATGTCAGACATCGCATGTGATTTGCACCGCACTGCCATGCAGATTGGCCGGCAATCTTCTGGGACCATCTGATGTGTCCTAGAAGATTGCAGGGAGGGAAGGGGAGAGGACAACTTGCGTAGCCCCGAGCGGAAGTGGGAGCGGGTACCTGTCAAAACTAAGTACCCGCCCCCCCCCTCAAAAAAAATGACATGCCAAATGTGGCATATCACATATCAGGGGGTTAGGACTACTTAAAGCAGAAGTTCCACTCTTGGGTTTAACTCCGCTTTAAATACCTATTTTCTTCATTTGTTGGCAGCACTTCTGGCTGCGACCGCCTAGGTGATTATAACACTAGATGATTTGCAATGGCTCCTGGGATAGTGGCGTCATATATCCCAGGAGTCCTTGCGAATCGCCTAGTGATGAAATCTCACATTATTTCTGGATTGGAAATTACGCACAGGGGAGGACCGGGATGTCACAATTGGCAGGGAACTTCCGCGAACGCCGCCGTTGCTATGGCAACCTGTCGGGAAGAGAAAGAGTTGCTCAGTGGCTTCACTGCGCAGGCGTGAGATCAGGAATCTTTTTCTTAATATGCTTGTCATCTGGCTGTCTCTGGCTTCAATACTTTAAGAGGTGCCGGATAAGAATATGCATGGTAAAAGCAAAATCAAAGTGAAGTCAGAACTCTAGATTTGCATGGCTTTTGTAGGTCACTGACTCAGAAAATGCTTAAAGGATAAATGTGCTTTCAGTATAGTTATTCTTTAAACCCTCCAAGTCTCATACTTACCAGTTCTCTCTCCTCCGAGAACTTATCAACCTACCACCAGGTCTTCCATACAGTCAGTTTCCTCTTCTACCGCACATGCACCAAAAGAATTTCTATTCATCAAACCACATCTAAACCAAAAACAAAAATGTAATACGCATATTGCAGCTTACCAGTCCTTAGATGAAGTGACTGAATTTGTTTTCTTTTGCAGCCATTTCCCCTTTATTTTAACCTGGTAATATTGAAAAAAAAAACACACTTCTTGTTCCTGGGTGGCTTCATTTCATTTTTTCCTACACTTTATCTATAGGGACAGCCATGGTTGCCACCCAGGCTAGACTTCATAATATATGCCTTTTTCATCTCTATGACATTAGGGTTGATGCAAATTAAAGTTGTTTATAAGACTAAAAAAAAATAAAAATGCTCCTGTACCTTTTAAGGCACAATATATAGCATAGTTATTTTGCCATGTCAGTTGTCCCTTTCTATGTTGTACAATACCTGACTGATCCTGTCTGTTCCTGTCTTCCGCTCTATAAACTGACCACATTTATCATTGCTGATCTTTGATAACATGGTCAGTTTTTGTGCCCCTGTCATCCAGCTATCTCCTCAGCACCTCTGCATCTCCCCCTCCCTGTCAGTTATGTAGTTTGTGTGAGAGACAATCTCCTCTCCACCCCTCTCCTCCGTGTGTAATTCTATTCCCTGCAGCTGCTCCAGTGCTTGTAAAGCAAAGAAACATGTATTAGTTACTTTGATCCTCTGTTTTAGGTCCCTGTTCAGTACAGTGTGTGTGTGTTTCTCTAAAATTATAATGCTAAATACCTTCTTTGCAGAGATCTGCTGTGCAGACACGTGACCTCCCTCTGCTGGCTTGCATTCATCAGAGGGAAATCTCAGCCCCTCCTACTGTACTCACTCAGGAAGGGAAGCAGAGGGAGGTCACATGACAGGACAGCAGTGCTCTGCAAAGAAGGTATTTAGCATTATACTTTTCAGAAAACACACACACTGCACTGAACAGGGACCCAAAATAGAGAGAACCAAAGGAATTAATACACGTGACTTTACAACCACTTTAAGTAGTTTACACAAGTAAGATACTGTTTATACTATCTGTTAGGCTCACAAGGACACCACATTTCTGCAAAGATCAACAGATATTTCCTGTATCTGCTAAAAATGTTCTTGGCTTAAAAAAAAAAAGGAAAACGAATGCAGTCACCATATCCAAGGATTAATAGGCTGCAATATATTACATTTTATTTTTGGAATTAGATATACTTTAAAGTGATATTAAACGCAAAACCAAAATGTAATATATTGCAGCTTATCTATCAATAGATGTGATGGCTGCATTAGTATTATTTATTTTATGCATTTCTCCCTCTGTTTTCAACTGGTGATCTGGCCAGTAACATACTCCCTGTATTAGAGCGCCTCCACTCTGGATGAAGAAGCACAGGGGCACCTTTAGACAGTCTGGGGGAGGGGAGTGTTAGATGAACTAGCAGATTTAAATACATTAACAAATTGAAGCCAAACTCCAGTTCACACTTTATAAGCAGTAACAGCAATTTTATTTTCTTTTTTGGGAGAAAGGGTTTACGCAAATAAATAAAAGCCTATCATTTTAAGTACCCCTGTCAGTGGGTATCAATCTAACTCAGGGATCCTCAAACTACGGCCCTCCAGCTGTTGCGGAACTACACATCCCATGAGGCATTGTAAAACTCTGACATTCACAGACATGACTAGGCATGATGGGAATTGTAGTTCCTGAACAACTGGAGGGCCATAGTTTGAAGACCCCTGATCTAACTGATACATCTGTAAGAGAGGGAATGTATTGCAAAGTGGTCTCTGTCCCAGTCATATATTTTAACAAAGATGCAACAAAACAGGTTGATGTTTCTACTTTTAGGGATTTCACTGAAATACAACTGGACTACCTACCTCTGTTTAAACTTACTGGATTGACTATCCATTCTCTGATGGTGATAAATCCATTTCACTATGAATCAAATTGCTTGAAGCTGAACCACTATAGACCCTTGAATCCGGTATCTCCTTCAGATATTCCTCTTCGCACTGCAGATGTTTTTGCACCCATGGTGCTTTTTCCCAAGTTTGTTTTGGTCCCTGGGATCTCTGATTCCTACTTGGTAGGAACCTATTCTTGGGAATGATAAACCACTTGAGTGAGTCTCCTCTATGCAGAGTAGTCCTTTTCCATCACAGATGGTTGTAAGCTTGATTTACCTTAGCCCTATCCCTCACCTGAGGGACCTCTTGACCTACAAAAGTTCAATCCCTACTGCTCCCTTCCATAAAAAGGGCCTTAAGCCTCGTACACACGCAACGAATTTCCGCCGACCGGTCGTCCGTCTTTTGTCCAGAGTGGTGTCTGTTGGTTGGAATGTGCTCTAGACTGCACACGAATTTTCCCGCACTACAGAATTCTACTTTAGAAGTGATGTCATGTGTTGGTTTGCTTTCTTTGTGTTCTTTCATCTCTGAGCATGCCTAGTCTTGCTCATAAGATTTTTCCCCATCTAAATCTGTACTAATGAGATGAAAACCGGCCGTGTTTTGACGGTCGACAAAAATTATATAGCCTGCACACCAGGATTTTTTCGGCCGAAAAGTCGGAGTCGGTTCTCGGAAGCACCATACTATCAAGCCGAAAATCGGCAGATCGGTCGTCGGACGAAGATTCCCGACCGAATTTCTACTTGTGTGTACGGGGCTTAACTCTTTGGTGTCTTCCAGCAGTTGTGGACCTTGCTTACAGTGCTGACCTTGATTTCCACCCCTGTGCTCCATTGCGAAACATTCAAGAGGCCTTCCCTGAAGAATCCTTTTCCTAGATTTTTCACAGTAGTGAAAGCTTAGAGTTTTCTCTCATTTGGGTAGTATGCTCTTCCACTCGGTTTTGGTGGATGGTTGTTGGATCTCCTAATAAGCTCATTGAGGCCTATAGCTCTTTCTGGTGGCAGTTCTCCTTTGGGCACGTTATGGTGTGGCCCTTTGTATCATATGTCAGAATTAGGAAAGCTAAAGTATAATTCATATTCATGAAAAGATAAAGCAATAACTTGATTTTGCTTGTACACATATCTCTGTAGAATTGGACAACTGTAACATTTTAGCAATCTATACCTTTAAGAATAAAAATATGAAACTGTAATTGATATCATTACAATTCTCTCATGTAGGTCTAAGCCAAACAGCACTCATGGCAACAGACAATTAGCTGCCTACTCTTTGGCCTGCACAATAATAGTAACATCTTGTAGAGTGCATTTTGTTACAGAGACAGTAAATCATGCTGAGACTCTGTCAGTATTGTTAATTGCCCTCTCCTATAAATTAACGTGTCCTGTCATGCTTGATTCACACATGTGACAACATTAATTGCAATTATCCATTTGACTCTGCACCGAGAATTTCATTCGATCTATTCTTTTTTTTGTATACTAGTGACAACATCCTGTTGTGCGTAATATAACATGCACTGTTTAAACAGAAGTGTATGATAAAAGCATTGGATTGAAATAATACAATTCTGTTTTCTCAGGCAGGGTTTTGTTACGTGTAATAAATGTTTGGTGACACCATGGTAACAGAATTCTCATCAGTGTGCAAAATTAGAGTGTAATCTAGGCATCTCTAATTGATACAGCTGTCATTGGATAAGCAATGTAGTAGAGCCAGAACAGAGAGTGGAGACCACACTAATACAATAATTCATGCTCTAGTGGCAGCTGAGATCATCTACAACCTGAATATTTGTGAAAGAATCATTTTCTTTTTATTAAAGGAAAAGCGCAGTCAAGACCAATATGTCCGTAATAAAAAAAATAAATAAATAAATAATAAATTCCCATACTATTACTGCAGTTACAGATTTCATGTGTTGTGCCATCTCCTAGTGAACTGAGAACAACTAAATGCAATGGTTCTCTATTAGGACCACGTTTTTTTCTCTAGTGCCGCTCCAGTCATCTGCAAGTTGTGGGTTGCGGATTGCACAGTTGTTTGCTGGAAAAGATTAGGAGCACTTTGTTACCATATGCAGACCCCCATTCACTCCAGGGCTGCAGTTGTGTGAAACGCGTCTACTGTCCTACCCTGCTGTACTTTGTACCACTCATGTGAATAAAGAACTTTTCTTCATTGGATTCATTGGATTCCATGGTGGTGTGCGACCATTTTCTTCTTTCATGCTTCTCCTGGTGGCGAGCCGAGGTTCAGCGCCCACCATGGACTTTGACTAGCCTGAGTGGTGTTATCTCTCCTCGTTATATATGGTTATACAGTAAACCCCCCCTGAATTGCGGGGGTTACGTTCCGGACCCAGCCGCGAAAAGTGAAAATCCGCGAAATAGAAAAACCCTATTAAAATGCATTGTAGGCATGTTTTTTTTTTACTGTCACTGTACGTGTAAAAGCATTTTAATGTCTTTAAACACACTTTTAAAACAATAGAAACTCATTTAAACACATAAAAGATACTGAGAGACATAGCAAGAGCAATGGAAAAGACAAAAATATTTAATTTTTAATGATTTATATAGTAAAATAACATTACAAAAAAAAAACGCAATACACCGGGACCGCAAAAACTGAACCGCGATGGAGCGGGGGTTTACTGTAATACTGTATATTGTTTTCACCGAAAGTTAGGTGTAATCTTTTAAGTTGCTTTCAGATCAGAAGGTTTTATTAAATCTCTATCTCGTCGAGGTTTGTTTTAGTGCTTTGCGTGCATTTAAAGTTTTATATACACTATATTACCAAAAGTATTGGGATGCCTGCCTTTACACCAACATGAACTTTAATGGCATCACAGTCTTAGTTTCTAGTGTTTAATATTGAGTTGGCCAATCCTTTGTAGCTATAACAGTTTCAACTCTTCTGGGAAGGTTGTCCACAAGGTATAGAAATGTGTCTATGGGAATGTTTGACCATTCTTCCAGAAGCGCATTTGTGAGGTCAGGCACTGATGTTGGACAGAAGGCTCGCAGTCTCCGCTCTAATTCATACCAAAGGTGATTTATCAGGTTGAGGTCAGGATTCTGTGCAGGCCAGTCAAGTTCCGCCACACCAGACTCGCTCATCAATGTCTTTATGGACCTTGCTTTGGGCACTGGTTCAAATCATTTGGTGGAGGGGGTAAATATGATGTGGGGTTGTTTTTTCGGGGGGTTTGACTTGGCCCTTAGTTCCAGTTAAGGGAACTCCTAAGGCGTCAGCAAATCAAGGCATTTTGGACAATTTCATGCTTCCAACTTTGTGGGAACAGTTTGGGGTTTGCCTTTCCTTTTCCAACATGACTGTGCACCAGTGCACAAAGCAAGGTCCATAAAGACATGGATTAGTGAGTTTGGGGTGGAGGAACTTGACTGGCCTGCACAGAGTCCTTTCCTCAACCTGATAGAACACCTTTGGGATGGATTATAGCAGAGACTGCGAGCTAGGCCTTCTCTCCAACATCAGTGCCTGACCTCACAAATGCGCTTTTGGAAGAATGGTCAAACATTCCCATAGACACACTCCTAAACCTTGTGGACAGCCTTCTTAGAAGAGTTAAAGCTGTCATAGTTGCATAGGGTGGGCCAAATCAATATTGAACCCTATGGACTAAGACTGAAATGCCATTAAAGTTCATGTGCGTGTAAAGGCAGGTGTCCCGATACTTTTGGTAATATAGTGTATATTCTAAGAAAAACTACACTTAAACCCCACAAGCCTCTGTAGTTACAACTACTGTGGATCAAGTCATTCTCAAACTTCACAATAGAAGCAGTGTACTTGTTCAAGTAAAGACACAATTTTCTCCTACCCTTTTCCTGTGCACAGACTAAAAGGATGCCAACTCATTGCTGGGTGGGGGCACTGAGCTACGGAGGTAAAGTGAAAGTAAAATTGAGAAGCTTCAGTTGCAAGATTTGAGGAAGAAATATCCAACAGTGCCTGCAGCTACAGAGGTCAGGGAGGGCTTGTTTTAAACCTACTGGTTGTTGTAAATTTTGAAATGTCCATAGCCTGGCCACATTTCTACTTTATGATAAAACTAACCATTTACAAAGCGCTTGGGTACCCCCAACTCACTCATGTTCAGCACTGAAGTCACACCTCTATGTGGGCAAATCCCACTTATATGGACAGCTCCTACACCAAAGATTTAGGTAATAAGGATTACAAGGAGATCAGATGATAAGCGCTTATAGATGTGGACAGTTTGATATCTGAGCATATAGTTGGGAGGGGGGTCATTTGCTACTAATACGTTTTGCAAATTTTATGAAATGAGGTTTAACTTGACTTAATTTGATTAATACTCACTCATCCCTTGTATGAGAGGTTTTAAAGCGGTAGTAAACCGCTGTTTTTCTTTTCAAACCTGAAAGGCAATGCCATAATGTGCTAGTATGTATTGCATACTAGCAAATTATGTGAAACTTACCTTAGAATGAAGCCCTCCAGCAGCAGATTGTCACCTTTGAACATGCTTCCATCTTCACCCGATCATTCATCCGGGTTCGCAGACTCTAGATGAGTGAGTGGCCGGAGCCGCAATGATGTCTCTCCCACGCATGCACCCGGGAGCTGCCGTTTATGGCATAGGACCCTGAAGGAACGACATGGGTGTGCCATTCCTTCAGAGTACTCTGCCGGTGACGTCACCGGCTGCATCTAAAGTAAATAGCTCCTAATCAGTGCACGTTTAGGAGATATTTACAGTACCTTTAGGTAAGCCTTATTATAGGCTTACCTATAAGTAAATATCATGCATGGTTCACTTTACCTGTACTTCATAACTTTAAGGATTTCCTTGAGTAATTTCAAGATTAATCTTGCAGAAAATTGAATAAAAAAGTTTTAGAAAGTTGTCCAGCAATCAATTAAAAGCATGATTCAAAACAGAGATTATGTAAGGATTATGTTTGTTTACCTGGAAAAGTCTTTGGAAATTGAGTCGGCCTTCTACCACCTGCTCAATTCCTTGGCCCAGACATTTTGGCACATGTTTTATTGTAGTATATGGTGAGATTGGAACAATTAAACAGCCTAGTGCCCGAATTAAGCATCTGGACTATGTAGGTGGCTACAGAATTAGTCATACATTGACAGAATGCGAAGACCAGTGGATTGATCAAATGCCCACATTTACTTATTTTATTATTGCTGATTAGATGCTAAATATCAGTGACCTTTGACTAAGCAAATATGGTCAGATTCATTTAAAATATCTCAAATCTGTTGTCATAACTTATTGGCCTTTAAATAGCCACCTTTGCCTTTTTGGAGCTTTTCCTGTTAAGTCGTGATCTAGTTCTCTGTATTACTTTGCTGAGCTCCTACACAATAACTGAGCCAGTTTAAGGGACATAGAAGGACATACATTCGTCAGTACCTGAAGGTAGTAAGAAACTGTAGGACACAGATGGAACATTTGACAGAGAGACAGGAGTTAACACCGTATGTAAAACGACTAGACTCTTGCAAAACAGTGGTAGGAAGTGGTTATTTTGTATTTAACAGTCAAACATAGGATTTCCAGAAATACACACACACTAACACACACACACCCATACCTGTAGGACTCAAAATAGACCTAAACCCTGGCTAGATGACACAAAGTTTTTAAAGCATTGTATATCAGAAATTATTTTTAATAAATATTATTGTCAGTTAGGGCTTATATAGCACCAACAGTTTGCACAGCCCTTGACTTATAAAAAACAAAGTTTTCGTAAAATACCACTTGCACCTTTTTCATTATTATTTTGCATCTCAGAGCTTCTGCTGTCCTCCAGCCTCTTTCAGCCACTTTATGTTTACATATACCCGCCCTAGCATTGGTTATATGCCCTTGTTCTGCACTGGCTTCCTAAAGGTGCCAAGTGTGGACCATGCCTTTTGAAATGTGTGCCAGCACAGCCACTTGTGGCCTCAATTAGGGGCATGTGTTACAGGGTGACAATGTAGGTGAAGAGTTGAGAGAATATTCTAGAAAGTGCCTGAAGAAGGACCTTCATAGCATGATCACCAGGTATTCTTTTAATCAAACTTTCAGATTTAACCACTTCCCACTTGGCGTATGGTTTTGTTAACCTGACTGGGGTCATATGACATCCAGCAAAATAAGCCGCTCATGCAGTGCAGCGACCGGTGGTGTGTCGATCCAACACACAACGCATCTCCGATCTAGGTAAAGAGCCTATGATGTAGGCTCCTTACCACATGATCAGCTGTGTCCAAGTACAGCTGATCACATGGAAGCAGGAAGTGCCATGAATCAGCTTTCCTCCATTCGCGCTGACAAGGTGCGGGTAGAGGAGAGCCGATCAGCGGCCCTCCTGACAGGGGGGGAGTATGCAATGGTAATCAGCGCATTGCTTGTTAGTGCAGACCTATCAGCGATGCCCACCAGTGCCCGCCAGTGATGCCCATCAGTGCCCCACCAGTGATACCCACCTGTACCCATAAAGGATGCCAATCATTGCCCACCTGTACCCCTGAAGATACCAATTAGTGCCCATAAATGATGCCAATCAGTGCCCATTAGTAATGCCAGTCAGTGCCCATCAGTAATGCCTGTCAGTGCCTCCTCATCAGTGCTGCCTATCAGTGCCACCCATCAGTGCCTATCAGTGCCCGTCTTAGACGCCCATCAGTACCCATTATTGGCTGCCATCAGTGCCCATCAGTGCTGCATATCAGTGCCACCTATCAGTACCCATCAGTGCTGCACATCAGTGCCCATCAGTGAATTTTCAAAATTTTCATCTTTTTTTATTTGTAGAGCAAAAAATAACAAGCCAGTGGTGATCAAATACCACCAAAAGAAAGCTCTATTTTTGGGGGAAAAAAGATAAAAAAATTTAATATGGGTACAGTATGGCAAGACCGCACTGTTGTCATTCAAAGTGTGACAGCACTGAAAGCTGAAAATTGGCCTGGGCAGGAAGGGGGTAAAAGTGCTCTGCATTGAAGTGGTTAAAGACACAAACAACATTTTTTTTAACTTAAATTAGCATTTTAAAACCTATGAGATTTTAATTATTAAGTTTAGATGTACTTTTATAGCACTAGAGGTTTGGCTTTGCAACAAAGCAAGCAGTTCTCATTATCACTATCCCAAAATGTACCTTTATTATTGGACAAAAACGGAAAAGGGTAACTGCTTAAGTGTCACTTCTACAAGGCCATCTTACTGTAATTGTCCCTGTGAGCAGCTAGTATGCAGATCATGAGTTTACAAGACCTGAGGAGTTCGACCTTTAGTTACTCAATCCGGCCAACATAACCTTAGCAATATAAATGAATGACTTGTAGACAATGTGGAACTCTTTTTTCACAAAACCACTAGAATGTCAATTACAATCAAGCTCGGTTCAACAATCCTACAGCATCAGTATCACGTAACACAAGCACTGTTCTAGCAGAGGTACCAGATAACAAGCGGTAAATAATTCACAATGCGGTTTGGACAAACAAAACATGAACCTCTCTATTTTAATTTTATTTCCAAGGTGAACTGGGGATTTGTACCTTTGAAACCTACCGCCTGACATTCTATTACTTTTTTTAATGAATATTAAAGTCTTATTGTCTTTCTAAATGTTTTACATTTTTTTTTTTTTTGTGACTATTTCGATATTTATAGAATTTTATGAGCATAAAAATATATATGTATATAATATATCGCCTTGCCCATCATACTTAGGAAAACACCTGTCTGCCTACAGTCTTTCTATTCTTGCTTTTTAATATTATCTTTCTCCCGCTTCCTGGCAGAAAGCTATTTAATTAACATTCTTGGGTCGTCCTGCATGCCTGCATGCATGACATCTACCTACACATTTGCAATCACTTATAATAATAAAAAGTAGCAATCGTGCCTTAAAATATGCAGAAAAGGGAAAACCTTTTTTCCCCAGGTACCATTGTCCCTTGGGATTCAAACTGAGGGAAAATTCTCATATAAAATATAATATGAGGAAAACCTCCAAATAAGACACTTATTTTGGTGACAACTATATAAAAGGTGTTTTTTTTCCCTCTCTTATGTCTGTAGGTCAGGGAGTTAAGTGACATTTCCCCCAATAGGACATAGACAGTATAAAAAATAGAAAAAGGGAGAGGAGTTTCCAACCTTTCCTACTCTATCCAATAGGGATGCACCGATCCAATATTAGGATCGGATATCGGCTCCGATATGGCCAAAATAGTTGGATCGGGGATCGGTAAAATTAACAGATCCACGGGCCGATCTAGTTTTGCTCTTTACATAGCTCTGAGGGAGCAGAGAACAGCTGTCAAAGAAAAAAAAAAAAAAAGAGCCTCCTGCAAATGCCTGTTAAGTAAACACAATGAATACAATGTATCTTTTCGTTCCGTCTGCCGGAGGAGGGAAGTTTAACCTCTTACATGCACAATTGTTATAAGGTATCTGCCGATACCGATCCAGAAGTATTATTTTGTTATAAGCTCACAAAACAGTACTTCCGGATCGGATTCGGGATCGGCAATTTCACAAAGCAAAAGATCGGCATCGGGATCGGGACCAAAAAAGTCGGTTCGTTGCATCCCTACTATCCAAAATAAAAAAAAAAAGGAAAAAATGGGTCTAGATGTATTTTTTGTTCCCCGCAGAGACTATTTTTCATATAGACTAACAGAAAATATTACCAGTGTACAAACTATTCCATCGAAAAAATAATGTATATAAATAATAAATAATATATATCTATATGTATATATGTGTATATATATATATATATATATATGTGTATATATCCTACACACATATAAGTTAACATAGTCCTTATATTGCACCTGGGTCCTATAGCCCATGCCCTTATGTGTGTGTTGAAGGCCTTCATGTACTAGCATCATTACAGCATCCTGGAAGTGATTTCTTTTTCTGTGCTAATACAGCCAAGCACCTTACTTGAAACCATTCATAACCCTGGATAAAATTACCCTAAACCCTAAAAAGTACCATAAACAACTTAGTGAATAAAACTCCTCTATTGTGCCCAAATTTTGAAATTGTTGTAGTGGAGGTGTCTTCTGTTATCTGTTGTCTATAGTACATATTGATGGATACTACGGCTCTACAGCATTCAGTGCTTCTACTTTGACATGTGACATTCACCAATGGGGCAGTAGACAGTTGTAAAAACGATATACACTGTTGACTGTTATCTGTTCTGTCTTACAGTTTAAATTTCACAGACATGTAGAATTGAATTTTAATGTAAACAATTGTTTTCCCGGCAATAATCCATGAATAGTTCTAGGTTGACCAATATCTAACCTAGTGTTTCCCAACCTTGATCAGTCAAGGCACCCTTTAAAACTATGGACAATCTCGAGGCACCCTCCAAAATTATGGACAGTCTCGAGGCACTCCATTCTAAAATGTAAAAACTATTCTAAAAGTTTTACATAATGCAGCAACGTCCACATACGTAGGACCTCCAACTTTAGAGGTTCAAACTAGTACTGACTAGTATTCCTAGTGTTTCTCTTCTTCCTCGGTTTTTCTCCATCACTCAGCTAATGTGACCCTATAGCTGATGGAGAGAGAGGTAGGGGAGGGTCAAACAAGGATGCTATACAGGTGACTGCCATTCTCCTTATCATCTGACACTGTCATTGGTCCTTATAAGGACAGCAGCTGGAAGGTCATAATGGTGCACAATGAAAACGTGTGACTTTGTGTAACTAAAGTATAGCAGGCTTCATCCACCCACTGCCTGTATACAATTTTTGGCCAATTTTTTGACATTTTGCCAAGACACCCCTGAAAAAACCTGAAGGCACCCTGGTTGAAAAAGGCTGATCTAACCTGCAGTTACCAAATAAGCAAAATCAATGGAAGAGTTTAAAACTGGATATTCATGTTTATGCATGTTTGTCACCATGGGCTTCCTTTGGGCTTGATGGGATCCATACTAAAACTTCAGTCTACCTAAAACTGATATTTCAGTTATGGTATGGACCATTATAGGGAGCCTATGCTTTCCATGTTGGATTTTTATTCTGTATTATAAACAAAGCAACAAAAGGTCTTGGAAAAAAGAAAGGTGGTCAAGAAAATCCAAAAATATGACCAGTTTGAATGAAAATATAAAAAATAAAGAAATACATAAAAGGCAACCAAACCAAGGCATTCCTTTATTACTGATAGCAATGTTACATGATCATTCCGTGCTCTAATTTTTGATTCTACAAGGACCTCTCAATTTGGGTGGCCCCTATCTTGTGGGGTGACCTCAGCTTTGGTCAAGCAGCCAAAGTCAAGTAATCTAGTTTTGCTACTAACTTTGGTTGACTGGTGAAGGATTGGAGTTCAGCAGCTTATGTTTATTCTGTTCTTGGACAATTTGAATTTATGGTAGAGAGATCTCAATGCTGAAATATTTAAGACTTTGAGGAAGCCATGGTCAGATTCTGCCCACAGAGCTTCACGTTTAAAAAAAGGTTTTACTTTCAATAGACTAAAACTTGTATAGTGCTATAACTGTTGTTATACCTTTGCCTACTGTATACATCCTTTTACTCCTTCATAAAGCTCCAGATGTGCATGTTTTCTTGGGTTAGAATGATTATAGATACAATATCAAATAGACATGTGCATGACGAAAAAAATTGTTTAGATTTGTTATTCTAGTGATTTATTTTTAGTTAAATTTGGTTGATTTGTTCGATTAGTATTCGGGATTCACATTCGTAATTCATATTCGGATTATGTCTTTTTCTAATTTTCTTTGAATCTACCGATTTTTTTTTTTTTTTCTTTTCAAAACTTCGAATCGATTGAATTTTGAATCAGTCAAATTTTTTTTTTTTTTTTTCAGTTCAGATGAGCAAAGTGAACAATCAAAAGAGAAATCTTCACCAAATGATTACAATGGCTTTTTAAATCATCTTTGGTTTATCAAAAACAGCATTATTTTGAAATGGTACTCTAATCTTTGATTTCAAAAATATGTTTAAAGTTCAAACCCGACAGGAATTTGATGTCAAATTAAATTCAAATTTCAATTGGAATTTCCATAATTCGGACCAATTTCGTTTCATTATTCGGAGCATTCGGTAAACTTCTATACTGAAATTCGGGTATTCTGACATATCTGGATCTCAGAATGACGAAAAATCTGTCCCAATATTTATTCGGAACGAAACAAACCGCACATGTCTAACACCAATTTATGTTCAGTCATGGTCGTAATTATGCCTATAACTGTATGCCATATCATTCATCCCCTAAAGTCAGTAAAGGTATTTTGCCATTGGAGATCATGATTCTTGGTCTTAAATTGGTTTATGTTCTTATGTGACCATAAAGTATGTGTGAGAGTGATCTGATTCCACTTTGAGAACCTTGAGAAGCCTCATTGCATAGACTCCTGACCCCAGTTTCTGATCTTCTATGGCCTTAGTGATGTCCTTCCAAGTACTTAGAGGCTGTTAGCATCCGTTTGCTTTCCTTGATGTACTTTGCTTTACCTTTTCGTTTTTATGTAACTCCAGTAATGACACCACTGAAATGACTTTCATGACTTGACTGACAATAAATGTTTCCAAGAAATATATTTAGCGTGTGAAGGGAGCACATCCTATTTTATATGCTAAAAATCATCTCGGACTATTAGCGTCTTTCTATTAAACTAAATAAAGGTTAGAGATGACCTTTCTTATCTCAGGTTCCACTCTGATCTGTGTAATAACTGTAAATGGCCAGTGCGTGTAGGATAATCTTCAATTCAGCTCGAACAATGGCAAAAGTTTGACCTTTGAAGCCTCCTATGAGCTTTAGAAATTGAAAGGTTCCTTGTCTGATAAATTGCTTAATTTATAATCCTGCTTCTGCCCTACTTCAATCTCCTTGCTTTCAAGCTCTTCTTACTGATTATATGTCAATTTTTTAATTATTAATCATAATAATAAAGATAGCTCTTTCACTGTTAAAGATACCTTAGATCCCTCTGACACTGTCTAGTGTTTGTATAGAACTTTTTAAATATATATTATCACACTAATATACTGTATGCATTATGCATACATTACACTTGCCATTAATCATGTAAATGGCAGAAGGATCGAAAAAAAATATGTGATCTTCTAATGACTTGTTTCTTCTGTTTTTCTGTACTGTAGTACTTCTGTACTGTTCTGTACTTCAAATCAGTTTCTGAAGTAGATTTGAATTTGGAGCACCTTTTTGCATATATTCATTAATAGTGCCTACAAAGAGGCATGCAGGTGATAGGGTAGTACTAAACAAGTGGAGGCCAATCAGATGCTTATTCTTTTAATGCCATCATTTCCTGGATATATAAGTCTAGGTAGGTTCGGGGTGGGTGGTGCCAAAGCAGCATGGCCAATCAATCAATCAATGGGCCGAACATCCCCCTGTTCGGTTTGCTCCATGAACATCTCGAACAGGGAAAAAGTTCTAGCAAACATGCGAACTCCATTAAGTCTATGGGACACGAACATGAAAAATCAAAAGTCCTCACTTTAAAGGCTTATTAGCAAGTTATTGCCATAAAAGTGTAAGGGGACCTGGGTACTGCCCTGGGGGACATGTATCAATGCAAAAAAAATGTTTTTAAAACGTTTGTTTTTACAGGAGCAGTCATTTTAATAATGATTGAAGTGAAACAATAAAAAATGAAAAATTCCTTTAAATATCGTGCCTGGGGGGGTCCCCTTAATGTGCCTGTCAAGTGGCGATGTATGTAGCCTGCTGCAGCAATACTGACGTTTCTAAAGGAAAAAATTTCATTTAAACTTGCTCGCGGCTGTAATTTATTGTCGGCTCCTGGCAATAAAGATAAAAAAAATTATAAAAAATGAAAAAAAAAACAGCATGGGGTCCCCCCCAGTCCATACCAGGCCCTTCGCCAAAATTGAAAAAAAAAAACGGCGTGGGGTCCCCCCCAAAATCCATACCAGAACCTTATGGGGGGGGGAGCGAGCTCCCCCCCTCTTGAACTATACCTGGCCGTTTGCCCTCAACATGGGGAGGTTTCTTTGGGGTACTTTGGGGAACTTTTAAGTTCGTATGCGATAAAATTCAGCCATGCAAACTGTATGGCTGAATTTGCATTGCACAGACATTGCATGTGATGTGCACAGCAGTGCTGTTAGGTTATTGTGGGGAGGAAGTGGGATCGGTGTGTGCGAGTGAAGATCAGTATTAGCGAAAGGTGATAGTTGGAGGAATAGAAAATAACAGTGAAGATCTTATCTGAGTATGTTTAGATCCATGAGTATCACATTTAAAGTCCTGCTTCCTTAGATTCCTAAGATCCACTAACTGGCACATAAGTGTCTTTGCTCTGCTTATTACTCATCTGTGAACCCTGTTAATCAATAAGATTGATGTTTATAGCTTTAGAGCTTTTTCTGAAGCTGGACAGAGGTCAAGTGAGGTAAAGTCTACTAAACCCGCAGAAAGCAATTAAGATTCCTGAATCTGGTTCCTGATGTGCAGATCAGCACCAATATTTATGATGTTGGCCCTGGCACTTTTGTATTTTTGAAATCAACATGATGTGTGCTAGATCGCAACTCCAGCACATATGTACTTCACGAACAGGCTCTCCCCGTCCTCTGTCCCCCCCGTCCCCCGTCCCATATTGAGAAAACGTATGACGTCTCTTGAGAAAAAAGAGACTTGCTTGCGATCAACCGATATCAAAGTGAAAGCCCAGCTACATATTTAATATAATTTGTGCAATACATATATATATATATATATATATATATATATATATATATATATATATATATATATATCATAACATTTAAGCATGTTAGCTGAACACAATGTATCATTTTCAAATTTTTGATATGACAATGTTCAACTCTTCTGATATTGTGGATTATTTGCCATATGTTACATATTCTTCTTATTGTATATAACTATGTACTTTGATATATTTTTTCATAATGAAGATCTTTTCGTAAACCTGGAAAACTTTGAGAAAATTCAAATAAAATTATTGGAAAAGAAAGGCGTATGCTAGAATGCCCCTCTACAGTGTAGGCCACCTACTCTGGTCAGGAGGCACTGTCATGGGTTATGTATAACTGGGCAGTAATAAAAATCAAAAAGAGCTTCCAGATCTTCCCTACTCGATCCAAAACTATTTAAAATATCTTGCGTTAGATACCCTTTAGGTAAAGTCCAGAGTAAGGAACTTATCTGTTTTGACTCTGAGCCTTTGTCACAAGACAGCATTTCAGATCAAGCATCAAAGAAGATTTTTAGGTGTGCTTGGAACATGCTTCATGTATCTACTTTCAAAGTGGATGGCCCTTATTTATTAAAGTGAGTGAAAAAGTCAATCGTGCAGAGCAAGTGCAAAAAAAAAGGTAATTTTGCTGTGTGTTATCTGATTTTACACTTTAAAAACAAAGCCTGGGGGGGGGAAACTACACTTTGCAAAGTGATCATTTTGGTGATCGCTAGCCATAATCACAAGTAAAACCCGGCATGAAGGTTGTACCCAAGTTGGCCGATCGATCAACTTGGTACATTGAGCCTGTCCATACACGGTTCGCACCTCGGCCGTTTCCTGCTGAACCAGCTGAGAGTCAAATTGTATGGCCTGACTTCATTACATCCAAGAGAAAAAAAAAACCCTTTTACTTGTACAGGATTGGTTCATTGAAGTGAACACAGCTTCACTTTATCTACTAAACTAAAATATTATTCTTTTTATTTTTTCATTCTTTGCTTTCACCAACCTCTTATAGCAGGGGTCTCCAAACTTTTCAGTAGGGCCACATTGAATATGTTACAAATATTTATGGACCGTAAAAAAAAAAAAAAAAAAAAAAACAGTTTCATAAATCAATGACTAAAATGTAAATCAATAAAAAGGGTCCCCTTAGGAGTAGCCAGCAGATTCCACCCTTTACATCCACATTTGTCTAGCAGATTTCCCCCTATCCCATTTAGGGTCCAGGGCAGAAGCCGGGAGGCAGAGCAGGTCTGGACAGAGGAAGTCCAGTCCTTCTGTAAATGCTGGGGAAGGGACAATCGCATCATTGGTTTGTAGGACGCTGGCAGTCAACCAGGCAGCAGCCCCCTCAGCCCCCCTAATGCTTAACTGAGCCCGATCCAACGATGTTGCACTAGAGCAGTGATGGCGAACCTTGGGACCCCAGATGTATTGGAACTACATTTCCCATAATGCTCAACTACATTGCATAGTGTATGAGCATCATGGGAAATGTAGTTCCAAAACATCTGGGGTGCCAAGGTTCGCCATCACTGCACTAGAGACTCGGCTGTCTGGGACTCCCCCTCCTGATTGGCTGAGTGAACGCCATTGGCTCCAGCTGCTGTCCCTCAAAGTCCGTGAGCCAATAAGGAGAGGGGGGCAGGGGCCGAGATGCAGCTCTGTGTCTGAATGGACACACAGAGCAGAGGCTTAGCTCGAGTGCCCCCCCCCCCCCCCATAGCAAGCTGCTTGCTGTGGATGCACTCAGGAGAGAGGCCAGGAGCACTGGCAAGGGACCTGAGAAGAGGAGGATCCAGGCTGCTCTGTGCAAAACCACTGCACAGAGCAGGTAAGTATAATATGTTTGTTATTTTTAAACAAAAAAAAAAAAACAAGACTTTAATATCATTTTTAAGGCCTGGTAAGCGTCAATTTTTTACATGTTTGTTTTTGCCTTCAAATACACTTTACTGTTTCTCCTAGTCTATTCCACTGCCCAAAGTATTCCATTTTCTATAATAGCACGTAAAGGCTATAGATTATTGTTTGTTCCTAATCTGTTTAGTTAAAATATTTGTTGCAAGAATTCATAAATGTTGGCTTGGCATCCCTTTTTAAATTTCCTTTATATTTAATTGCCAAATTAGCTTTGAAAGTGGCTATAATTCTGTTTTTATATAAACTTTTATAAGGACAAAATAAAGCACAAAAACAATCTTCTAGTAGCAATAACATGGAAAAAAAAGAAAAAGAGCAAAGGAAAAAAACCACAACAAGCAACATGCTTAGACAAGGATCAACATTTGGTTTGCACTTTTCTGGACTCTGCCTACACTTCATTAAATCTAAGTTGGCAGAGGCACAATGTGTTTTGCTGTCTTGCCTTCCTGCTAAGGGAATGCTCTCTCTCTATCTCTCTCTCTTTTTTTTTTTTTCCTGCTTGTTTGATTTAGACATGCAGCTTTAGAGGATGTCTGCATATGGCATTGAAGAACCAAGTGGTGCATCTGCCTTTTTATTGTTAGTTGTAAAAATAAAACGAACATTCCATAGCATTTGTCAAAAAATGGGTTGAAAATTCCTGGGAACCATCCTCTATTCAAAAAAAAAAAAAAAAAAAAAAAAAAAAAATACATATATATATATATATATATTTGTTTTTTTTTTTCTTTTTTTTCTTTTTGCAGAGAGTAATGTTGGAGAGGCTGTTTGAGCTTTAATACCATAGGCTTGCTCTTGGCTCAGAGCTTTAAGGAGTTTACCTTTCTGCACTCCAGTGCTTTCTGGAAAACTGCCAAAGCCTTTGTAATGTTACGGATGAAAAAAAAAAATCCACTTAAAACTAATACTTCCAGCAGGGATGATTTAAATATGCTTCTAGCATGCAAACATAAGGTAGATTTTGCCTAAGTACATCCAAAATCACAAACGGAAAAATCAGCATAAGGGACATAACTTACAGTCAGTAGGATGTGTCCCATGTGTTGAATCCTTTTGGTAAAAATCATCCTCAATCCTGCACCCCCTAATCTTCTGGTTTGGAGTGGGGGGGAGAGTCAATACAACTAATAGGCTGCCACGGGCTCTCATGCCACCCTTTCTGCCCAGCTTCTCCATTCATAGAAGACATACTACAGTTTCTATGAATGGAACATGATCTATGAATGGAGAAGGCAGACTTTTCAGTTACTCGCCCGTCCTCTATTCAAAGATCCTTTTCCGTTCTTCAAAGCTGTAGTATGAGCTGGGCAGAAATGGTGGACATACTTGGGCACTCTTATTGAGTACCTATCACAGCTCCTGTGACAACCCCTTTGTTTTTAACCCCCCCCCCCCCCCCGCTGCTGTAATCATCTGAAGGGGGGTTCAGAATGGAGGAGGAAGACTCATTAAGAGAAGAGGATACACCACAAGGAAAATATTCTACTTACTGTAACTTATGACCCCTGTGCTGATTTTTCTGTTTGTGATTTTGGCTGTACTAAAGTGGAGTTCCAGGCAAAAGTGGAACTCCACTTAAAACAAAAAAATACCCCACAACCCCCCCCCCCCCTCATTTTTGGAATTTTTTTTTTCTTTTTCATACCTTTTTGGTATCTTTTCTTCGGGACTTCCGTCCCATGTCGCCGCGGCGAGGTATGTCACTTACGCAGTTTTATCATGCCCTCCTCCTTCCCCCATTTCCTTCTGGGATCTGAGTGCATCCCAGAAGACAGCGGGACCACTCAGAAAGTGCCATGTGACTCGCACATACGCAGTAGTAAACAGGCTGTGAAGGCTTTTCTTCCTGTTTCCCATAGTAAGGATGCTGGCGCTTGCACCCAGAGCCTGCACTCGGTTCCAATGGACGTGTGGCTTCAGGTGCCAATATCGCGGGCTCCCTGAACAAGTAAGGGCCCTTATAATAAAAATCAGCAGCTACAGTATTTATAGCTGCTGACTTTTTTTCAATCGGGCTTTAACTCCGCTTTAGGCCTTAAAAAATATATGTAACCACAATCACGAACATCTTATGTAGGCTTTAAATATTGACTGCAAAAAGGATGTACTAGTCTGAAGATGTAACAAAGGATGAAATAGACCCCTTATTTAATTTTTTTTTGTGGTGGACTAATGCTTTAAATTAAAATTTAAAATAAATGCTGATGGATACTTGACATACGTGAGATTCCATTAGCACCTTACAACTTGCTGAACCTCTATTGTGGTCAATTAATATTCTTTCCATCCTCATAGTAATAGAAGGTCATTTTTTACCACAGATCCATGAAGGCGTTAAACTTCCATATTACCTGTATTTCTGCTGCATCCTTGCAGGAAATATATTAGCCATTATGTTATTCTCCAAAGAAAAAGAACAGTTTAAGGGCAACATGCCATAACAAATGTGTAAATCTAAAATATCAGGTAGCACTACGCTTCAGATCAGGCATCAGTTGGTATCTGATCATAACTTTAGATGTGAGAAACTTGTCTCTGATGCAGCTCTTGAACCCAAAGTGGACTCAGATGGTAAGCCTCCGCTGTAGGTCCAAGTTGGAGCTCTGATATACCACTTGCCATTGCGCAACGCAATGTGGGATCCTTTCAATTTGCTGCTGAGCCAACTAGAGTAAATTATTGGTGGACTGGGTGCAGGCCAGAGTTGGACTTACATATAGTTACATAGTTAGTCAGGTTTAAAAAAGACAGAAGTCCATCCGGTTCAACCATAAAAAAAAAAAAAAAAAAAACTGTTTTGAAAACCCTACCATACAATCCCATATACACAATCCTATACCCGTCGCGTATTCTGTCTTTAGAATACACATGGGATCAGAGGCTCCCAGACCACACCTACAGGTACATCAAGGAACATAGAGATGCCAACATCCAGATAAAACAGACCAAGAACTATGAGTGAGGCCCATATATTACCTTTGTTTCCTCCCTACCAATGGCAAAATGCTGCAAGAACATGAAAAAAGAAGCTGTAAGTTAAATAAAAATATATATATACAGTACTTACCTTTCCTCTGGTTTCTATACTGCAGGGAGTGACATCACTCTCTTCTGACAAGATCCCAGGAAATGAGTAACTGAATCCTTGGGAGATGATGCAGTGCACTTGCCTGAGCCCAATCTCGATCCAGTATTGTGCCTAAGAGCAGCAGCTCTCTCCTCACTGGACATTGAGGTAGCAGCGGGAGTCCTTGGCTTACAGCCTTTGAGGAGAGAGGAAGGGCAGGACTGAGCCATGCTGTTTGTGTCAATAGACACACAGATCCCAGCTCAGGATTGAGCCTGCACAAGTGCCCCCCTAGCAGGCACTTTGCTATGGGGATACTAAGAAGGGGGAAGGAGTCAGGACTCAGGAGTGCCGACGGTGGACATCAGAAGAGGAGTATCAGGGCTGCTCTGTGCAAAATCATTGCACCGAGCAGTTAAGTACGACATGTTTGTTATTTAAAAAAAATTCTTTATGTTATGTTTTTTTTTGCAGTGTTGCATTTTGCTTGGTACAGTTCACATTGAGGGTCATCAATAAACCTGAACATGGTCTACATATTTTTCAGTGTGCATCTTCCTCTTTACCATTCCCTGAGAGCCTTCAATGGTAGATATGAAAATGTCAAGGTCCAATGAGCTCTGATATGCAGCTTAACCCTTTCTATTGGTTTAAGAGTTCAGCACATTGCACTGCAGTATGGCGAGGGCAGGGTATGCTTCTAGGCCAGTCTACGAAATGCCTGCTTTTAGAGCTAGAGATATTAAAGATGTTTTTTTTTATATATAACCAACATGCTGTACTTACCTGCTCCGTGCAGTGGTTTTGCACAGAGCAGCTCTGATCCTCTTCTTTATGTGTCCCCTTCTGTTGCTCCTGGCTCCTCCCCCTCAAGCATTGCCCCAGAGAAATTGTTCCCTCCTCTCCCAGAAAATAACTTGCCAGCCTTCCAATCTATAATGAACACCCATAACTGGTGTACTGGAAGAATGGGAGAACTGAATGCTAAGACCTGACTTGAGCAACATCACTTCTCTTAACTTTGAGGATGAATTGCTCCACATTGCCTACAGCTACATAGGTCAGTGTGGGCTTTTTTAAAAGCTCATTTACTGCTTAAGAATGTGCAAATATTTGAATGTCCCTAATCAGGCCCCAGTTCTACTTTGTTTTATAGTGTTATTTAAGTATAAGCTTATAATTAGGAAAACTGGCACATAGCGATATTGCCATTGCTGATCACCTTCTGAAAAGGCCACTTGCCTGCCTGTCATCTGGATCCAATGGACTTGTATAGTATATTGAATCAAAAACCTGAAACAAGAATGCATTAAGTGGAGTCAGACTAATATCTGAATGACGTTTGCAGTGATTCCGAATCTATTAAAGCTATTGGACCACCATTATATTACGATAACATACATATTCAGAAGAAGTCAATATCTACCTACAGATTTTTTTCACATAAGCAAAACACTGAAGCCTAGTAAACTTTTTTGAATACGTTACAGGAGTTTTGTGGCTAGAAAATCCAGAGTGTTATTATTCAGAATTACATACTTTTGCTACATTACAACCTTTACACTTTTAGGTTTTGCTTCATTTATTTGTATCTATTTCTAGCACAGATTGCACAACCTCTGACAGAGGAGAGGTTGCCAACAAAGGACACATTTTTATAGAATAACATAAAAATACCAAAGTCACTCTGAAAAATTGTACTGGGACTTAATCACCCCCCAAAATAAATTACCCGTGAATAATTGAGAGTCTTGCTGGTGGCAATTCAGCTATCCATCATATAGTTCTATACTGGATGTGACACGTATGCAGGCAGCCTGGCAGCGCCTCTGTACATTAGAGGATGGTTACATGTTGTGCTGTCATATGGTGCTCCGAACCTTCTTGACTAATCTGTTATTAGGCATATATACTGAGCCCATTGGATAGTTTATTAACTCATTTTGTAAATGTAGATTCATTTAAAGCCCAACTGAAGATGTTTAGTAAAGTAGGTAGATCCAGTGAATTTGTGAAGAAAAGCCAATTTGCCTTACTGTTCTAATCTGCTTAATAGACCCCCAGCCCAGGTTTAATTCTGTAACATTTAGCTACAGAGAGAGGCTGCTTCTTTCTGTATGGATGCAGCAGTCTCTCTGTAGCGGTACGACACACCCCCTCCTGAACCGGGCATACATATGTCAGCAGGGGGTGTGATTTGCTAATTTGCTCTAGCTCCCACTTATAGGGTGTGTGTCCCTCCACTGCAGATTTTCTGCTGCTACGCTTAATGATTTATGAATAAATATATAGCTTTATTACTGTGTGTCTCCTATATCTGCTAAAATTTAGGATACACTATATTTCCAAATGTATTGGGACGCCTGCCTTTACAAACACATGAACTTTATTGGCATCCTAGCCTTAGTTTGTAGGGTTTAATATTAAGTTGGCCCACCCTTTGCAGCTACAACAGCTACAACTCTTATGAGGAGGCTGTCCACAAGGTTTAGGAGTGTGTCTATGGGAATGTTTGATCATTCTTCCAGAAGTGCATTTGTGAGGTCAGGCACTGATGTAGACGAGAAGGCCTGGCTCACAGTCTCTGCTCTATTTCATCCCAAAGGTGTTCTATCGGGTTGAGGTCAGAACTCTGTGCAGGCCAGTCAATTTCCTTCACCCCAAACCCACTCATCCATGTCTTTATGAACCTTGAAAAGCAACCCCAAACCATAATCCCTCTCCATCAAATGATTTGGACCAGTGCACAAATCAAGGTCCATAAAGACATGGATGAGCGAGTTTGGGGTGGAGGAACTTGACTGGCCTGAACAGAGTCCTGACCTCAACCCGATAGAACACCTTTGGGATGAATTAGAGCAGAGACTGCGAGCCAGCTCTTCTTGTCCACATCAGTGCCTGACCTCACAAATGCTCTTCTGGAAGAATGGTTAAACATTCCCATAGACACACTCCTAAACCTTGTGGACAGCCTTCCTAGAAGAGTTGAAGCTGTTATAGCTGCAAATGGTGGGCTACTTCAATATTGAAGCCTATGGACAAAGACTGGGATGCCATTAAAGTTCATGTGTGTGTAGAGGCAGGTGTCCCATTATTTTTGGTAATATAGTGTATGTGTACAAGCTATATGTAACAACACATTTTTTAAAAATATCAATATTCCTCGATTACTTATATTAATATACTGCGGTTGATTTACCAAAACTGGACAGTGCAAAATCTGGTGCAGCTCTGCATAGAAATCAGCTTCCAGTTTTTTTGGCAAAGCTTAAATGAACAAGCTGAAGTTAGAAGATGATTGGCTACCATGCGCAGCTGCACTACATGAACAATGTGATTTTCCATTAAAAATATATTGCTTGTTTTTAGGGTATATTCCAGTGATTTGGTTATAAGGAACTTATATGCTGGTTGCACTACATCAAAATATTTTCCTGCACTGGGGTTTCCCAGAAATGCAAAGAAAAACTCCTAAGTGGGGATCATAATATGGTTTTACAAAAGCCTTTACTATGTTATTAAAGGCCGTTTCCACTGTTATGACCATGTTTCACCCATAGTTAGGGTGGAACATGAAACGTGGTTCATATTGCAGCACCCAACTGCCTCCTTACTCAAGGGAGGGGGGTGTTCTCCTTAGAACAGCCTGTGTATTTTTTTTAATTTAGGACACCTATGTGTTGCTCCACCCACAGAGCTGCAATATTCTTTTTCAGATCTGTGATAGAAAAGATCCATGGACTTATAGACCTCAATGGAGCACTATTGCGGTGATGTCACTGCTCATGTAGACCACTGAAACCTCCCCCAGCCCCATAAATGAAAGTCTGTAACTTGGTACAGTCCTGAGTTCAAGCAACGGCCTGAAAGATTCTGAGCTTTGCAACCGTGATCCACTCTGCAGGGTCCAATTCAAAAATTCACTTATTTTTAATTATTATGAGTGTATTATGAGTGTATTTACTATTTTTTGCAGAAGGTGGAAATATCCTTTAGGACAGCCTTTTTCAACCAGGGTGCCCAGGCACCCTGGGGTGCCTTGAGGCTTCTTCAGGGGCGACTTGGCAAAATGCCTAAAAATTGCCCCGAAATTGTATACATGATGGCATGTTGATGAAGGCTGCCTTTTTAGTTACACTAAGTCACCGGTTTTCATTGTGCACCAATACAACCTTCTAGCTGCCAGCGTCCTAATGACCAATGGGGTCATCAGTTGATAAGGAGGATGTCAGTCATCTGCATAGCATTCTTGTTTGACCTTCCTGTGCCCCTCTCCATCGGCGCTGGGGGTCACATTAGCTGAGTAATGGAGAAAAACTGAGAGAGAAGAGAAATATTGGAATACTAATCAGTACCAGTTTGCAAAAGTATATTTGCTTCAAAAGAATAAACGACCTCTAACTTTGGGTGTCCTACTTGGTCTTGTAGATGTTGCTGCATTATGTAAAACTAGAATAGCTTTAACATTTTAGAATGGGGTGCTTCGAGACTGTCCATACTTTTTAACCACTTTACCCCGCTCAATGTGCCTCTACTGCGGCACAGTGGCTCGTTCCCGTCCAGCGACGTAGACCTACGTCGCTGGACTTCTCCCCTTGTGGGCGGCGCTCGCACGCCGCCGGAGGCTCGCTCCCACTGTATTCAGTCACAGCGGTAGTCGGGCCAGGGGAGGAGCAGCAGCGATCGCCGCTGCTCTTCCCCGATCGTCGGGGAATTGAGTTTGGAGATCCGCCCGCTTGTGTAAACAAAGCGGGCGGATCTCCTAAGTGACAGACAGTGACAGATTACAGATTTGTTTATAGCGCAAAAAGTAAAAATCGCACAGGTGATCAAATACCACCAAAAGAAAGCTCTGTTTGTGGGAAAAAAGGACATAAATTTCGTTTGGGTACAGCGTTGCACGACCCCGCAATTGTCAGTTAAAATCGCACAGTGCCGAATCGCAAAAAGTGGCCTGGATGTAAGACAGCAAAATCCTCCGGTGGTAAAGTGGTTAAAGGGTGCCTTGAGATTGTCCATCATTTTTAAAGGGTGCCTTGACTGAAAAAAGGTTGAGAAGCACTGCTTTAGGACACCATTGACATTGTGTTAGTGCCCACCCCATGTGTCTCGTAAGTGATGACAGAAGGAGAGGGGCGAGTGATGTTCCCTACTGAGACTGCAACAGACAGAAAAATAAAATTCCTCTCCTAATTAGCTTGTAGGAAGTTCAAGATGATAAATTCATGGGTAAATAAAAAATAATGCTTTTTAAATATTAACATCGCTACCTATTGTAAAAAAAGGTTTGTTTTTGTAACCTGCTTTCTCTAGTCATTCATTGAGCTGCACCTGGATAACTGCCCATCTGTATTTTTCTAAATGCGAAGCTTGCCTAATTACATATACACAGAATTTCTGCTCAATTTAACACAAAAAGCCACTGCCAGCTCTTCACACGCCATGACAATTAAACAAATTCGTAATTGGACATTTGTGGAGGAGCAGTGCGCTCTTCTTGTAGTTGTTTGTGTGTCTGACAGTCTAATTTGCTCTTCTGATTATAATATTAGTTGTTGCAAAATGTTCTCATGTAAATGCCTGGTAAACACTGATCACCCGTGGGTCACTAAACAATTTATTTTCATTGCTGTTAACTGTTAACAAGCACTTTATGGGACTATGACAGGCTGAATATGCAAATTTAGCTGAATCCGTCTGTAGGTGTAAGTATAAAGTCAGGCACGGATAGGGAGTGAACAGGAGCCCTTAGAAATAGAAAATCCGAGCATATTTTAATTTTTTATTATGCTGAGGATGAACAAAATTGCATTATGAACTTGATTTTATATTTACAATTTAAACTGGCAGGTGTAACGCAAGATTTTTTATTGTTTAACCAGGCTAATCCTAACTGCTTTGCTGAATAAAAATGTACAGCAGTGTTTCTCAACCTTTTTTTCAGTCAAGGCACCCTTTAAAAACTTTGGACAATCTTGAGGCACACTTTTATGGCCGGAATACACGATAAGAAAATCGGCCGAAAATTTCCGTTCAGTGAAGGATCGGCCGATATTCTGCTCGTTAATGCCCAGCCATCAGTGACCGATATCGATATTGTGAACGAAAAATCCCGTTTGAAAAAAACGAAAAAATTCTGTCGTCTCGTTTGCGAACGAACGATATTCTATACGTTGGTGTTAAGGTCGTTCATTTAAAATCTGTAGAACATCATCACGCATGCACTGTTTCGATGGTCGGCGGTCAAACGGTCGGGCGATATTCGGCCTGTGTATGTTGGCAACGTTTTCGACCAACGAGCACTTTTTCATAAGTCGGTGGTCGAATGATCGGGAGATATTCGGCCCGTGTATTCCAGCCATTAAAATGATAGACAGTCTAGAGCAGTGATAGCGAACCTTGGCACCCCAGATGTGCTCGTTAGAGCTTACAATCTAGAAGGGAGGGTCAAGTGAAACAAAAGGCAATAACCGTTGGGGATGGGTTGATGGAGAAAATTTCCCCAATGCTCATGCACTCTGCAGTGTAGTTGAGCATCATGGGAAAAGTAGTTCCAAAACACCTGGGGTGCCAAGGTTTGCCGTCACTGCTCTAGAGGTCCCTTATGTGATGATTTTCTGGTGGCAGGTTTTGTTTAATGAGACATTTGGAGTCCTAAAAGACCAGGTACTTTTCTGCCACAGTCTAAAAACCTGCTGCTATGCTAGGTTAATTGGCTCCTGTCTAAATAGGCTCTAGTACATGGGTGCATATATATATATGTATGTATGTATGTATGTATGTATGTATATACTGTGTATATATATATATATATATATATATATATATATATATATATATATATATATATAATGTATGTATATATATATATATATATATATATATATATATGTATATGTATATATATATATATATATATATATATGTATATGTATATATATATATATATATATGTATATGTATGTATATATATGTGTATATATATATATATATATATATATATATGTGTGTATATAGATTCATTCATGTGAGATAGGGACTTTAGGTTGTAAGCTCCTTGGGGAAAAGACTGATATGTATGTAGAGCGCTGTGTACATTGTCAGTGCTATAGAAAATCCTATAATAAAAATATTAGAGATGTAGAGGTGTGCTGATACTGAGGATTACAGATTTGTATTTTATATATTTAAAGTGAAGCATGTGCTCTTCTGAAAAGATCATGCAAATATATCCTACAAGCATTACATAGGAGTCCATACGTAAGACTGATGCAAAGCAGAATTTTCCATCACGCAATCTGTCATGGTCATTAGAGTGATTTTATCTTGTATTTAAGAACACTGTCCATATAGTGTAAACCTTGTCAGATTTCATACTCTAGTCAGGGATATTGCAAGTTCTACATTGTTTCCAAATGAAATCTCTGTGTTTGAGTAAATTTTTGAAACGCTCCTTAACCTTTAACAATACATTTTGCTTTAGAAAGAACTTCGTGCTGATCTAAACCTTAACTGGATGACATTTAGGTCTTTAAAGCAGAACGTTGGCTGCAAATTTCATTTTAGTCTAGAGATTTTCACTGCAGAACTTTATTCTGCCACTAGACTTCCACAGTCTGCTGGCTAGTATCTTTCAACCCACGTCCTCTGAGCCCAGGTCATCCTGGTCCCACCCCAGCCTGTGATTGGACAACAAAAACCTATAGGTACAGTAAATATTTCCTAAACTTGCACTGTTTAGGAGATAGTCACACAGGAGGCAGCTGGCGATGCTACCGGTGCGTGCACTCTGAAGGGACAACATGCCCCTGCCGTGCCTTCAAAGCACCGCGCTGGGGTTGGGGCACCCGCACACATGCATGGGAGTGATGTCATAGAGGCCCAGCCATTTATACAGTTTGGAGCCCTAGAAGGAAGACCTAATAAAGAAGGAGGTGCGAGGGAGCTGTGACAGCACTGCGCTGGAGTGCAAGTAAGTCTGTCATAATGTGTTAGTATGCAGTGCATATTAGTACATTATGACTTAAACCTGCAGGAGGCCGTTTTTTATTTTGCAGTTTACTACCGCTTTACAGGCATTGTAAACCTTTCTATCTGCCCCTTGAGTTTTTCACCTGTATAATATGTGTATCGATTATGCAGTTTAATTTGCTGGTCTGCACACACAGCCTATAGTGGGATACATCTTCACATTCCTGTGTTAGAAGCTTCTCTCTGTGTTCAAACATGCAGTGTGGTACTGCACAGGTTAATGCATGACCTCTGTCTGTAGTCTAAGAACTGACACTTCCTGTGAGGAAACTTCATAACCCTCAATCCTTGGCTCTTTTAATCAAGTGCAGGTGAGAGCTTAACAGTAATTAGATCTGACACAGACACAAGCAGGCAGAGCAATGATACTACAAACTGAAGTCACAACATGTGAGCCCATCATTACAAAGAAAGGCAAACAAACATCGCAGGGACTAACTACACTAATACCTAGATAAACAAAACATTTTAAAGTGTACAATGCCTTTAGGCTTGCTTTTTTTTTTTTTTTTTTAGCTTAAGACAAGGGTTAACGTCTTTTGCCTTTATTAACCACTTGCCGACCGCCACAAGTACATATACTGCAGCAGTAAGCCCCGTGCAGGCAAAGTGACGTATGGGTACGTCACTCGCCTGCGAGCCAATAGGGGGCGTGCTCCCAACCCCGCTCATTCACTCTGATCCCCACGCGTGTGACAGGCGGACCCGATGTCCGCCGGTCACTCGCGATCATCCGGTACAGAGAGAGAAAGGCAGGCGGCTAATGTAAACAAAGCCGCATGTCATTCTCCCCTGTGTAACAGCAGAGATCATACGGTCCTGCTATGTAGGATCGTATATCTTTGTAGTTACACAAACTGCCACATCCCATAACAGTTAGAAGCACACCCCTAGGGAAACATTTAACCCCTCCTTCTCTAATAAAGTTAACCCCTTCCCTGCCAGTGTCATTTTACAGTAACAGTGCATATGTATAGCACTGATTACTGTAGTAATGTCACTGGTACCCCCAAAAGTGTCAAAAATGTCAGTCAACGGTACGATCTGTCCGCCGCGATGTCGCAGTCCTGCAAAAAAAATCGCAGATCGCCGCCATTACTCGTTAAAAAAAAAAAAAAAAAACAATAAAAATGACAAAAATCGTTCCCTTAGTTAGTAAACGCAATAACTTTTGCGCAAACCAATCAAAATACGCTTATTGCGATTTTTTTTTTTACCAAACATATGTAGCAGAAAACAAATTGGCCTAAAATGTTAAAAAATTTTGATTTTTTACAATTTTTTTGGGGGCATTTCTTATAAAAAAATGTGAAAAATATTGTTATTTTTGCAAAATTTAAGCTCTTTTTTTGTTTATAGCGCATGATCAAAAAATCGCATAGGTGATCAAATACCACCAAAAGAAAACTCTGTTTGTGGGAAAAAAAAGGACGTCAAATTTGTTTAGGTACAGCGTCGCACGACCGCGCAATTGTCCATTAAAGTCACGCAGTGCCGAATCGCAAAATAGGGCTTGGTCAGGAAGGGGGTAAAATCTTCCGAGGCTTAAGTGGTTAAATAAAACGTTATTAGCAGTATGTTTGCGTGCAACGTAGAAATATATGTCCAGGAGAGTTAAACATCCTCTTAGATTCATAAGCAGGCTCTGTTGTGGAGATTTGCTGTTAACATGTGTGCTTAATATTAATTCTGCCACATGGATTTACTGGGTGGTGGGAAAAGTTAGAGAAAATTGAAAACACAACCATTTAGAATTTATAAATCATATTGTAGACCGTGAGTATTCAAAAGAAAGGAGCAGAAAAGTTTATTTCTACGCACCAGGGCTCCACCACGGAAGTATATACGGCTTATTGCCTCTTCTACATGGTAGGTACCCATCAGCCATACACCATAATACAGCAAAGTACAGTACACGTGAAGGAAGAATTGCATTCAGAGCAGCATTTACTATAAGGTTGGGTTCACACTTGTGCAATCACAGACATGGCATGTGATTCGCACTGCATTGGTGTGCAGATCACATTTCGATGTCTGTGCGATGTGAATGCAGTCATACAAACAGTAGGGTGAAAATCGCATCGCTTTCGCAGCAAAATGGCGCAGGACTAATTTTTTGGTCCGCACTAGAATCGGATCGCATGGGTGTTCACACCTATGGAATCCAATTCCTGCCCCATTTGACAGTTTGTACTGTGATTTGCGAACCGATCTGGGGGTGTCATAAACTTTCTATTGACATCCGCAGCGGTTCACATAGGGCAGTGTGAACTGCCTTCGAGAGACATGCAATTTTGGAAGCCGCACAAAAATTGCACTGGTTTCAGCATTGCATATTTGTGAACCCAGCCTAAGGGTTCATCACACAGCCCACGTGCTAAAGCACTTGTGCACTGGTTTACATTGTGTAGGGCAGTGAGAGGCGATGTTTTAATGCACCACACTGTATATTTTTGCTGCATGAAGTGCATTGTGTAAACATTTAGCATGTCTGAATTTTTACACACCATGACCCACCTTAACTGAGTACTATGGTGTGAACAGGGCACATAGAAAAATATGTTCTCTATGGTGTGAACAAGCCCGTAGGCACAAAGGTAAGTGTCTGGGGGAGCCAAAATAGGGTACCAATATCGAAGCACACTGATCATTTGTGGAACTTCGCTCTACCAATCAACATTGATTATCTTTAATATTCAAGTTGCTAGCATTAGTAAATAGATAGGAAAGTATATCATATATATATATATATATATATATATATATATATATATATATATATATATATATATATATATATGTTTTACATTTTTTTTCTTTTTTTACATTTCTTCAGTTACTTCCTGTTTTTTTGCCTAGGCAAATGATGTCATACATCCCAGAAGTTTTCAGGAGGGGAGGAGAGCAGGAGGGGGTTTCTTTGTTAAGCATACCCTCCTGCCTGCATGCTTGGGGCTAAGGGCAGATGGATTCCAGGAAGTAAATGCTACACGAATCATTTGCCCTTACTCAAGATGGACATGGACAGAAATGCTAGAAGGGGGTGTTTTTCAAACAGATTTCTCAATAAAATAAAGCATGGAGACATGGATGAATGGGGGAGATTTGAATATTAAAAATGAATTAGTGTTTTTGATTTGTGGAGTTCAGATGCAGTGCAGTTCTACTTTAAATTTGTGCCTTGACTCTACACCTCTGAACACTTTCTATTAAAGTGGTTGAAAAGGCACTAGGTATTTTACTTTCTTTCATTCTATACATGAAGATAAAATACCTTGACTGTGCAGCTTCCCCCTTAGACCCCCCCTAATACTTAAGCCCAATCTCGATCCAGCAATGTGCAGGAGACACAAGGCTCTACCGGGTATCTCCCTGCTGATTGGTTGAGATATAGCTTAATCGCAGCCAGTGAGGCAGGAGTGGGGGGAGGGACTGAGCCGAACTCTCTGCGTCTTATGGACACAGAGAGCCAACTCAGGAGCGAGCACGCACAAGTGCCCCCACAGCAATGGCCACATTTGGCAAGAGGGAGGGGCCCAGAGCTCGAGCAGGGTAACTGAGAAGAGGAGGATCGTGGCTGCTCTGCTCTGCTCTGTGTAAAACGATTGCACAGAGCAGGTAAGTATAAGTCCCCGTTCACACTAAGGCCGTAGGTCGCCTCCCATAGGGAAGCTGCGGACCCGTTCTAATAGGAGCGACACAAGTCGCTCCGACTTAGAAAAAGGGTCCGGAGCTTCTTTGGGGCGACCAGGAGGCGACCGCCATAGACTTCAATGTTATGAAGTCCGTGGCGGCCGCTCCGAGGTCGCAGCGCGCTGCTAACACCGCGACTTCGGAGGTCGCGGTGCGAAGTAGCGTCGCCCCTATGTGAACGGGGCCTAACTTGCTTGTTTTTATTTTTAATCAATTTGTATTTCCTTCACAATCGCTTTAAAGCCAGTAAAGAACTAAAAAGAGGAGTCCTAGGTCTCTCTATAAACTAGATAATACAACATTGTACATAGTCATCTGTTTTAAATAAAGCCATGCTAAATATATAGCATTCATGTTTACTGCACTCAAAAGTATGGTAAAACTTGGCTAAAAAAGATGAACTCCCCAGACAAATAAGTAAACGCACAGGGGAAATAAATACATGGGAACTTACCTTCCCAAAAGAAATATAATTCTGTTTTGACAGTTTTTGTGATACAGGCAGGGCCGCTGATAAGGCAGTACAACCCCTCTGGCTGTACTGGGCCCAGGCCCTATCAGCTAAACAGGGGGGCCTGGGGAAGCTTCATTGTTAATTTCTGCCTAAATGGATAAATAGATTTTACTAGACCACACCCCCGCTCCTACTTGCCTACTTGCATTTCTCTGGGCCCCATTAGGTCAACAGAGGGGCCCAGGAGGTAAGAGTAGAGGAGGGACTTTTTGGGGTGTAGGCAGATAAAGTCAGTGCTGCTGTTCCACTGCACCCTGGGCTTGGGGGGACCCCATCAGGGAGGCCGTACAAGGCCCCATGATTTCTAACAGCGGCCCTGGATACAGGCACCCCTACCAGACAACTCCCCTGCAGCAGCACAGCATACACAACTGGGGCCATTTAACATTCTACACTTCTGACCATCCAGACCAAATGGCCTTATCAATACCTAATAGTATATTCCTTGCCCATGGCATAATATTCATCAGGAGAAGTATTTTCCAGATAAGGAAAATTCCATTGACTACCACCAATTAGCAATCCTACGTCACTAATCTGCCCATTGTTTTTTCCTATTCACTGTTTCCTTTTATTTATTCATGTAAAAAGAAAAAGTCCTTTTGTGGACTAAAAAATCTACTCATGATGTCAATGAATCATCTATGCTTTTTCAGTTACTCATTGATCCTTGGTGATCTATTTGTCCTTGTTGTGAATAACCATGTGAGAACTTGTAACATCTAGTCATACTTATCAGTGCATGTGGGCTGGAGAAATAAAAGCCCTCTGACAATTCTTGGAAGCGTGTTATAGAATATAGATAGATATGATGTCAGAACAGGCAGTATCTGTTGAGCTAAGGATGATAGTGTAGGAAAACCAGTCCCTTCTAACAAAGTTCCTGAGAGCTCCAATGGTGGAATGTGGATGGCCTTAAAGGACAACTTCACCTTGAGTGAAATAGTCTTCTAATAAATACCCCTAAATCCCTGAGTACAGATAACCTGGGATAATACTTAGGAATAAATGGTGCAACGGCACTGGTGCAGTATGAAGAAGAGCCATCCAAGACCTTATCTGAGGAAAGATCGCTGGAAAGGAAGATAAATATTATCCCAGTTAGGCTGCAGGAAGGAGATGGTGGAATGTGGATGGCCTTAAAGGACAACTTCACCTTTAGTGAAACATTCTTCTAATAAATACCCCTATATCCCTGAGTACAGCCAACCTGGGATAATAGTTAGGAATAGATGGTGCAACGGCACTGGTGCAGTATGAAGAGGAGCCATCCAAGACCTTGTCAGAGGAAAGATTGATGGAAAGGAAGAAAAATATTTTCCCGGTTAGGCTGCAGGAAGGAGATGGTGGAATGTGGATGGCCTTAAAGGACAACTTCACCTTTAGTCAAACATTCTTCTAATAAATACCCCTATATCCCTGAGTACAGCCAACCTGGGATAATACTTAGGAATAAATGGTGGAACGGCACTGGTGCAGTATGAAGAGGAGCCATCCAAGACCCTATCAGAGGAAAGATCACTGGAAAGGAAGATAAATATTATCCCGGTTAGGCTGCAGGAAGGAGATGGTGGAATGTGGATGGCCTTAAAGGACAACTTCACCTTTAGTGAAACATTCTTCTAATAAATACTCCTATATCCCTGAGTACAGCCAACCTGGGATAATAGTTAGGAATAGATGGTGCAACGGCACTGGTGCAGTATGAAGAGGAGCCATCCAAGACCTTGTCAGAGGAAAGATTGATGGAAAGGAAGAAAAATATTTTCCCGGTTAGGCTGCAGGAAGGAGATGGTGGAATGTGGATGGCCTTAAAGGACAACTTCACCTTTAGTCAAACATTCTTCTAATAAATACCCCTATATCCCTGAGTACAGCCAACCTGGGATAATACTTAGGAATAAATGGTGGAACGGCACTGGTGCAGTATGAAGAGGAGCCATCCAAGACCCTATCAGAGGAAAGATCGCTGGAGAGGAAGATAAGCATTATCCCGGTTAGGCTGCAGGAAGGAGATGGGGGGCGCTCATAAAGGACATTTTCACTATACATTAAGTTTTTCTTTAACTTATGATGTACACAAGTTTAGAATTATGTTCCATTTGGAGCCCAAACTTTGAGAGATGTGTCCCCTTCTTCTAGTCACCCACCCAATGAAGGAGACATAACCGCAAAACATTGGGCAGATTGGGCAATGAGTTGTGTGTATTTTCATTTAATGCTATAACATACAGTACATACCTTTTTTTGCCAAGGGTCTTTTGGCCTGTCTGATGATGCCATGGGTCCTTCCATTTCTTCTCCAGCAATGGTGATCGATTTTGCTGCATTGAACAATGCACTTTAAATTATGCATATGAACCATCCAGCATGAGATTATTTTGAGCCCTGGGCTGCATTATTAAACTGGCCAAGCAAACTGGCCAAGCAAATGCCATGACGGCCTGGGGTCAGAGGAAATGGGTTGAATGATGCTGACTGCGAAGTGCAGCAGTGAGCATTGATTTCTACAACTTCCACAAATTCTAAATGTTGCTTCCCTATAAACAGGACAACTGGAGGCGTTCTGTATAACAGCACTCCCCCATAAATTTAAATTCCTCATCACATGATTGGCTGACTACTTGCCCTAACAGTTTTTCCCTTATCACAATACTGGTTTTGATTGACTATACAAGGTAGGCTCTCCAGCTCAACACACTGGAAGGAAGATATGCCTGGGGTTCAAAAAGGGGAAGCAAGGCTGCATTTTGTTTTTTCCCTAAATTCTATTGTTGTAGTGCCCCCCATCACCCCACCAAATACATTGCAAGGGTTGCTTGTTACATCTCGGGGAGATGAAAAGGCTGTAACACTTAACTTAGGACCACCACTCCGGTTATCTCCAGCACTCTCCCCCTCTCCCTATGGCACTACAGGCTATGGGTGGTACCTCTGCATCATCACATACAATGCAGGGCTAACATTCCTGGACCATATGTAGAAGAGGCTGTAGTGCCACTGCGACCAGGAGCACCTTACAGAGGAGGCTTCAGAAGACCAGTGGTACCACTAGAGGGACCCTCCTAGAGTGAGGAATAAGGGAAGTATTACACCTTATCTCTGCACCCCTAGACTGTACAAGCAGTAAACTCTTGTAGTATGAAGGCCCCACTGAAGAGACAGATTATGTCTAATTCCTGGAGTTGGGCTTTAACAGAAACAAAGTTCTAATTTAAGTAGGATTTTCTTTCAGTTATCTTTCCACATATCCAAGAGTTCCAAATAGTATTTTGCTTACCCTTATAGCTTCTTAAAGCGGTACTAAACCCAAAACCAAAAATGAAATCTACTGAAGCTTACCAATCATTAGACATGGTGGCTGCATTTGTTTTCTTTTTTTTACGCTTTTTTTATGCTTTTTTTTTTTTAACCTGGTGATCTAGCCAGTAACACACCTCATGTATTAGAGTGTCTCCACTCTGGATGAAAGAGCTCAGGGGCACCTCTGGACAGCGGCATTGTCTGGGGGAAGGGGAGTGTTAGATGGACTATTAGATTTAAACAAAGTTTTTTTTCAGCTGGAACTTGGTGGAACTTAGTTCCACCACCTCTGTCTGGCTCAGGCCCTCTGCTCCCTGCTCACCACTAATACTTGTAAACACAGAAATCTGGCTTCTGGGTTTACAAGTGACAGCTTGTCTCCCAATGGCTCCCAAAGTTCTGATCTCCTGAATGGCTCTTACTGAGTGTATGATGGGGACAAGGGGGATGCAGGTGCCGTGCTGATCATGACACCCCCCAATGGATGATTTCCCTGCAAGTAAGAGATTTTGAGCCACCTACAGTGTGTAGGGAGGTACTAGAGCTGGCTGGGTGCTTCAGCTTAATACAGCAACAAAAGTAAGACGTGTGGAAGATGGTGGAGCTTTTAAGGAGGGGGTGAGAAGATGGGGGCAGTAGGGGGGGAGGGTAGCATGCTGAGGTCAGAGCTAAAGAGGGGTGAAAATTAGATGTGGATGGGGGGTGCAGAGGTAAGAAACTCTGGAAGAAGGCTGAACTCTGCACTCTGTATGCAGCACACCCTTAAACCTTGCACTATGTACGTAGTGCACCCCTGGTATTTTATGCCCCTTTAGGACCCTCCTACTGTTAGTGAAATTTGACCATTCCCACTATTTGATGTGGTTTTTAAGGTGTGTGGGGGTGGGGATTGGTTTGGTTGTGGTTGAGTTCCTGCACCTATTTTCTGAGAAAAAAAGCCCTGGATTTAAATACACTAACTAACTGAAGCCAAACTCCAGTTAACGGTTACAGCAAACAGTTTTTTTTGTGTAAAGGCTTTACATAAATGAGTAAAAGCTGATCATTGTAAGCACCTCTGCCAGTGTTAAATGTCTTGTCCCATCCCTGTAACTGCAAGAGTGCTTGTTCTTTTAAAAAACCGACTCACTGACCAGATAACTAGGTGAAAATAGAAGAAACAAAGCCTAAAAACGAAAACTAATGCAGCCATCACATTTAAGAATGTGTAAGCTACAATATAATAAATGTTTTGGGATTAATTCTGCTTTAACTATGGGCAGTCAGTATTGATTGTTCAAATTTGATAATGAAAACTGCAGTCTCTATGGAAAATGCAATTTTCCTTAGCAACAAACCACTGTATCCCTGCGAGGAAAAGGATTAAAGCTGTATATATATATATATATATATATTTATATATATATAATGTGTGTGTTTTTAGCCTTTATTTTATACAAAGATGGATGAAACATATGACTTTAAAATTCCTGATTGCATTCATGTGTGAGTATTTGCAATGCAAATAAATGTCCAGCCTGAGATCAACCCTCCTTTGCCTACTTTAGTTATTGCTGTAATTCAAGAGAGTTAAAGCGATAGCTGTCTAACTAGATGAAATAATGTGCTTCTTGTCTGTGAAAGATGTATTATTTAAAATGCCACAGGAGGAAGGAGATGATATTGCTTGACTGAAAGTAGAACTTTTAAAATTTGGATAGAATGACGAAGGATGGAACCTTTGCTGAGTTTTCTTTTTTGTCTGTGACTCCCTTGGGAAGAATTCCATACATTTTTTTTATGTCCTCAAAAAACAACAGAATGTAAAGGGTAATATCCCCAAAGTGAGGGAAAATTCCATGATAGACAGTTGTCACCAGAACAGGTGTCCCTACTGGAACAGCTCCCCTCCTATTCCACTAAAATATAGACTTCCCCTAAGGACGGCCATACAAGGAGCAATAACGGGGTTTCCCCTATCAACCTAGATTCTTAGATTCCCCCATGTACACAGACAGTGTTGATGCAGGAGTCCCTGCTGCATCGCCATTGTTTCCCCCACGCGAGAATGGCTTCCACCGCCCTTCCCACGCCCCCCCCAAGGAGCCAGGAGAATACAGTGATTATTGCGGCTATAGCAGCCGATAGCGACAATCAAAGGTAAAACCCGGCATGCTAGTTGTACCCAAGTTGATTGATCAATCAACTTGGTATATTCAGCCTGTCCATACATGGTTCAAATTTCGGCCGGCGAGATTCGAACCATGCAGCTATGTCCAAACTATGGCCCTCCAGCTGTTCATGTTCAGGAACTACAATTTCCATCACGCCTAGTTATGTCGGTGAATTTCAGAGATATACAATGCCTCATGGGAATTGTAGTCCCTGAACAGCTGGAGGGCCATAGTTTGGACACCCCGGCCTGCCTTACCTTGTGTCCAACTGATAGCATTCACCACCACAGATAGGAAAAATTACCCCCCCCCCCCCCCAACAGCTGTAAATCTTCTCTAATCTAGCTACAATTAGAATTAGAAAATCATTCAGATACCTTATGTTTTTAAAAGACTTTACTGAACTTCTTGTTAGTTTCAAGTGGTCTCTATGTCTTTATTGTTGTCTGTGACCCAACTAGGGAGATTTACCTCCCCTAATTGTCCTGATCACTAATATCACCAGTAATGGAAGTGAAGGTAAATGTAATGTCTTGAGATGCTACCAGAATAGGAATAGAAGGGAAATCTCCTTACAAGTACACTTGTTCCGTTGACAACCGTCCAATAGAGAATTTCTCACACATTGGAAAGGTATCCTCTTGCTTTATGTTGAGTCTACAACACTGGAATTGAAGAGGATTCTTCATTATGAGAGACAGATGACAAAAAGAAACTAACAGCAGTAATATTACCCACCCCATACTCTATCTAAAATGATAAAAAAAAAACAAAGTTTTGACTTTAGATATACTATGGGGGTCGAATTACTAAAGGCAAATAGACTGTGCACTTTGCAAAGTGCAGTTGCACTCAGGGCAGCCATCAGAAATGTTGGGTCTCCTTACACAGCTCTAGGCCTGGGCCCTTCCAAGCCTGACCACCAACATTCTGCAGGGCCCGCCCTCTGGCCGTTCCTCCGAATCTGCCCACTGGCCATCCCACCGACTCATTCAGTGCACCCACTTCTATTTTAACACTCTTACAGCTTAATAAATGAAAACGAATCCAATCCATCAAAGAGGCAACCCCAATATATTCAGCAAAGAGACATCACAATCCAGTAAAGAGACGGCCTCATATATTCAATAAAGAGACATTCTAATCCAACAAAGAGACAACCTAAAATATTCAGCAAAGAAACATACCAATCCAGTAAAGAGACAGCCTCATATATTCTTCAAAGAGACATCCTAATCCAACAAAGAGACAACCTCATATATTCAGCAAACAGACATCCCAATCCAATAAAGAGACAGTCTCATATATTCAGCAATGACACATCCCAATCAAGTAAAATGACAGCCTCATATATTCAGCAAAGAGACAGTGCAATCCAGCAAAGGGACATCCCTTCAGCTGCATTGGCTTACTGTGCAACCGCCCTGCTTTAGCAATTGCTAGTTACTACTGCAGAAACAGCTCGGGCTCGTTGGTTGGGACCTGGGCGGCCGGGCCCCTCGGAATGCCCGGGCCCCCTACATGTGTATGGGCTGTCCCCACCTGAAGGCTGCTCTGGTTGCACTCTACAAGTGTAGTTGCTCCAGAGCTTAGTAAATGAAGTAAAGCTTCACGTGGCAAAGGATACCCAATCACGGAATCAAGGAAAATGAAATAAACAGAATTTTTTCTTGCCCATGATTGGATGATTGCAGTCAACAGAGCTGCCCATCATTTACTAGGCTCTGGAGCAACTCTGTGTTCCTTAATAAATCAACCCCATTGAGTTCACCTCGGGAGAAGGGGATAAAAATAGATGGTATAGTTGCAGTTTTATCAATTGCCAAGCCACAAGTTAACATGGCCTGTGAAAATACATTGCCACGGTCACTCCAAGAATTATATCAAAGGTGGGGTATGGTACTGCTGCCCATTTAAGTGAACAGGGGCACACTGCAACTGCTTGGCAGCCTTGTGTATTGAATGCAGTGGTGGAGTGCTGTAGCAGGCTTTCAGTGGTAAGAAGGTGTTCTACCACCTCTGAGATGCCCCTGAAATACATTTCAATGCAGATCAATAGAAATAATCTCTGCAAACAAAAAAACACAATAGTAAATTTTCACAGAAGTTATAACTTCACACCACGCTCTCCACAACAGTAAGAATTTTTTTTTTCTTTTCTGGAGTTCTTTTACAAAATAGATATACTGTATATATGCTAGAATATTCTGGTATGCATGATCTATCCTTATGTGCCTTCCAAGAAATAATTGCAATACTTTTTATACTAGTTCTCTTATCTGTTTGTATTAGCATGAACGTCTGGCTTTGGCTGCCATCCCATCCATCTTCCACCACAAGAGGGTTTTGTAAAACGTCAAATTTGGACATGAAATAGTGCCCCGGAGAACCTCTGAACATACTGTTACAAACTATAAAATATTTAAACCATTAGGTGTATAAATAGTGGGAATAAATCACATCCTCTTCTGATAAGGCCACAAAAAAACCTTTATGTGTAAACTATAAAAGGCAGCCAAAATATAGATATAAACTTTCTAAATCGAATTTAAGGTTAATGGCCTTTCCAAATATAGGCGTCGACTCTCAAGAAATTATTTATAATTATTGCCACATTCCTATAATGAATACCTGGGTATTAATGGATTCTTCTTCTTATAATGTTATCAAGCATTCTATTTTTCTGATTTAGTCATCACTCCAAAGCATTAATTATTTACATACATACGCATTGGAAAAAGCAATAATGTGCAGAAGTGCTTAACAGCCAATCACATTTCATTTACAGCAGTTTAAAGTAGTCGAATAAATGAAAAATGGAATTGGATCAAAAAGGTCAAAAAGTTTAACAAGCAGAAAAAGTAATTTATTTTATTTTTGTATTTACTGTTTTTATGTATTGTGGTTCAATGTATCATTGAAAATAATGGCAAGTTGATATTTTGTATGGGAGGTTTCCACCATTATTTACGCATTAGTAAAGGAGTTACTTATAATCAGGAGGTTTCCACCTTTATTCACACTCATTATAAAAATTGAGGTAACACTACATTTTTTTTTTTTATTGTTTGGTTCAGTCGGTGTGGGAACACACATCAGTGTTTAGCAGCAAGCCTGGTCATATAACAGTCTGATACATTGCAAGATTATACATATCATAGTAGAGCAGAGGTACCTGTACATATATTTGTAGCACCCTCCTAGATAGGTGCTAGGTAGGTAGTGTATATTTGATCTGCCTGCTTATTAAGAGAGTGACAGGTAAAACCTAGTGGCTCTTTCTGCTTATCAAGAAGCAGGATGTCTAGTCAGGCCTGTTGCATGTGTCCAGGGTGTGATTTATCTGGTCTGAGGGAGTGTCCCCACTGTATCCAATAGGGAGGCCGGTTGGACAGTAGAGGAAACCCAGCCAGTGACACACAGGCTTTTGTGACTGTCTCAGTGGGTTAGAACAGACAGTGGTGCCTCCTGGGATAGGCTATAAAAGCCAAGGGAACATGTGGCAGAGGGTCTTTGAGTGGGTAGCCAAATTCCAGAAGGAGAGTACGGCTGTTTCTCCTTCTGCACCTGGGAAAGGTGGTCACAGGCAGTCGGTCTGGTGACCCAGAAGGTGTTGCTGAACGCAGAGGTCCAGTGGATGCTGACAAGTGGAGTTTGAAGGCAACGGTGACTCTGGAAAAACAGTGTCCATACAGAGGAACTTGCCCAGGGGTTTGCCAGGAAGGGGACCACTCCAGAAACTAGGGTCAGCGGACAGGCGGTGTTGAGAGGAAAGGGGGTGCCAGTTACAGAACCCTGAAGAGAATAACTAAAACAGGAACCTTTAAAACTATCTTCACTTCAGTGGCAATGTAAAGCAGTGGCCTTGCCGCACACTACAGCTAGTTGTCCTCAAGATTGTGCATAGTTCATAGTTGGAGTATCCCGCTCATCCCTTCTCCTATCCCAGTTCTCAATAAAAACACAAAAACCAACATCCCCTGGATTGATTATTGACTGAGCCAAGGACTTTCAATGCTGTTTGTCTGCTATCAGTTGCTACGGGTAACCCAGGGGAATCCAGAAAGCGTAATTCTCAGCAGTCCTCTAGGGGGCAGTGCTACATATGTTTATGCTAAGGCATAGTGGTGAGGCAGTTTAGTACATTTTAGTGAGACAGGTGGAGACCAAGTACCATCTCGTGTGAACTTTCACATTAGCTTCTATTAAAGCGATGTTTTTAAATACCTATAAAGGAGCATTGGAAACAATACTCCACAAGTTCAAAATCTGTCATTCAAGAGACAGGGTCGGATCCAGAGTCTAGTTTTGGGAGAGGCACTGCCAGACAATAAGGGGTTTCTTACAAAACTGTATATAACGTATCATACAGTCCTATCCTTGTTTAAAACAGCGACGCATTTATCGTTCCAGAGTCGATTATTACATTACAGCGCTACAGCTCACCTCTCCATCCGGGACTCATGCCCCTTCAGCCTTAGCAGCTCTTAGCAATGTTGCCAACCTACCAGACTGAAATTCACTGACCAGACACTCAAAATTTACTGGCCCAAGCCAAGTTTTTACTGGCATTTTCCAAAAGTTACAAAATTACTGTTTTAAGTGCCATTTTGAGTACCTAAAGCGGAGTTCCGCCCCCCCTACAAAAATTAACTTTTAATATTAGGACACTTACCTGTCCTGGAGTCCAGCGATGTCGGCACCGCAGCTGATGTTTCCATCGGCTGTCGGGTGCTCCCGCCGCTATTGCCGGTCAGGGAACCTGGCAGTGAAGCCTTGCGGCTTCACGGGCGGGTCCCTACTGCAAATGCGCGAAGCGCGCTGCAATTTCGGATTGGCTCGGTGGCGGAGGGTAGGAGGAGGGGTCCTCACTTCGCTGCGGCACCGTTCCCGGAAGTGGGGAAGGGTACCTGTCAAGAACAGGTACCCGTTCCCCCCTCCCCCCTCAAAGTTGCCTTTTACCAAGATCGGGGTCGCGCCGTGTCCTAGCAACACGGCGCAGCCACGGTTGCTTCTCCCGGGCGCGCGAGAGAGGCCGTTCTGGTGCGCCATCATATGATGGGGTCCCAGAACATTGGATGCACCGCTCCGCCGTCATTTGACGGTGGGCAGGTAGAAAGCGGTTAAGCTACAAACAAGTACAATATGCAATTAGCAATGTGATTTAAGATAGATATTAGGGTAAAACAAAACATATTTCTTATGTTAGTTTCGATATAGTAAGAGCGGATTATTATAACCCATCAGTATTGCCTGCAAAATTTTGTTTTAATTTAGAGGATGTATAAGAGTTGGTTCACATTAGCACGACTTGTCAGGCGACTTGTCAGCCTGACAAGTCGCGCTCCCTTGCGGTCCATTGACCGCTACAGGACCCGTTCTAATAGGAGCGACACAAGTCGCTCCGACTTAGAAAAAGGGTCCTGTACTATTTCGGGGCGACCTCGGAGCGACTTGCATAAACTTCCATTATGTGAAGTCCCTGCAAGTCGCTCCGAAGTCGTGGTGCATGGGACTGCACAAGTCGCCTCCAGAAGTAGTAAGGAGTCGTGTCGCGCTAATGTGAAGCGGCTCTTAGGGCGGGATATTATAACCCATCAGATTTTGCCTGCAAAATGTTGTATTAATTTAGAGGATGTATAATGGTTTAAAGTTTTACACCACTGTTGGTATTTAAATAATAGTTGTCCATACATCAGATAAGAGGTACAAAGTGATTTGATTCCAAAAAGAGAAACAGTAAGGTATTTTAATGATAAATAGGTTGGCCCCAAATTTCAGGTTTGCCTGGAGATGCCAATTTATTGAGACTTCCCTGGTTAGTGAGGTTTCTTTTTTTCTTCCTGTGTCTGCTGTAGACAGTTTGCATAATTTTAAATCTGTGTCTGTTTCTCTATGTCCCTGGCAGCGCTATGGAGGTGTAAGGCGTTCCATACATGCTTTTAATATTTTGAAAGATAAAAATATCTCCAGCTCACCAGCGTTACATCAGTGAGTCACTGATTCTGTCATTCTAAACAAGTGCAAGACACTGAGAAAAATGCCATCCGGCAGACACTGCATACAAGGAGTCTTGTAAGAAGTTCTCTTGATACTTTTGTCTAGATTTTCCCTGCAGATTTGTGAATCATGAATCCTCATCATAGCTTAGTATCACGCATCTATACATAAAACAGTGTCACTTTCTGTGACAAAGAAGGGGTGAAGCACTGTCCTATTAATGCCGGCCTACAGACTTTTACGCATGTAAAATGAAGGCATTGTTCTTGAGAGCGTCAACACATGCTACACGCTCAATACACCCACATAGCGATAAACTAGAGATCTGACTCTTCATTCGGGGTCAGGTCATGGTATCTTCTGTCCACAATCAGTTGTCTGTTCCGATGTGTAAAAGGTGAACTCCAGGAAAGCCCCCTAAATCCTATGATAAGTCTGCAGAAGGAATAGCTATGACTATCTGCTCCTGCTTGATGCATTGGTATGAACAAGTAATAGTACTCTAGTTTCCGTTCTGTTGCAGAAAAAAAAGCTCTAGTTATTCATTTAACCAGTTCTGGACTGGAAGGATTTGCCGCCTTAATGACCAGGCCATTTTTTGCGATTTGGCACTGCGTTATTTAAACGGAAAATTGCGCGGTCGTGCGACGCTGTACCCAAATAAAACTGATGTCCTTTTTTCTTCATAAATAGAGCTTTTTTTTGGTGGTATTTGATCACTTCTGCGATTTTTATTTTTTGCGCTATAAACAAAAAATCAAGCAACAATTGTAGAAAATAAAAAATAAAAATGTTTTCACTTTCTGCTATATAACATTCCAATAAAAAATCAAAAATTTTTAACATTTTAGGCCAATTTGTTTTCTGCTACATATTTTTGGTAAAAAAAAAATCACAGTATTGCCCTTAGTTCCCCTCGCTCCTTCCCCTCCCCCCCCCTTGTTTTTTTTTTATCTCTCTCTCTCTTCTTTTCTCTTTCTCTCTCCTTTCTGTCTCCTCTTTCCTTCTTTTTCTTCATTTTTAATATTCAAAGTAAACTTACACATCCATCCATCATTGGCTCCATGCTTTATTTTGCTGAGAAATCACTTTGAAAAACACCCCCTAGCATTTTTGGCCGTGGTCATCTTGAGTAAGGGCAGATGATTATGTAGCATTTTCTTCTTGAATTCCATCTGCCCTTAGCTCAGGCATGCATGCAGGAGGGTGTGCTTAGCTGAAAAACACCACCTCCCCTCTTGAAGACTTCTGGGATGCATGACCTCATTTTCCTAGGTCTGTAAAGCAGGAAGTAATTGAAGAAATGTAAAAATAAAAAAGTTTCTATAATATATTTGCTATCTAATTAGAAATCCTAGTAGGATAAGGTGCCAAGAAGACATGGGGGCCTAGAGAAGCTGGAACTAGACTACTAAACTGGGGCCTGGAGAAAGGGGGGGGCTGAGAGGTGATTACAGATAGCAGGTCTCATTATCGGAGGAAGTGTGGGTTTCTCTGTATGGTACTACATCATGGCCTCATCCCAAGCAATGTCGATTGTCCTGTTATATAGGCTGGGTGCTGCCAAAACATATGCTGACTGTATCTTAAAGCTGAGTTACAGAAAAACAGTTAACACGTTTGGAGAAGATCGAACAAATTGATCTTGCGTGAAGGATGCCATATAGAGGATTAAAAGGGGCTGAAATCAAGCCAAATTCAGTATTTATATTAGTTGCATTTAATGAATACATAACTGCATTTAATATTTTTATCTGCCCACAGCTTAACTTTAAAATGTAACTCCACTTAAAAAAAAAAAAAAAATAAATCCTCTCTGGGTGATTAATGTACATTAGAAGGTGCCTACTTTTTCTACTCTGAAGAAATAGCTGTTTGTTTCACCATGTCCTTTGCATACTTTTTCTGAATAGGAAGAACTAGTTCATTCTAATCACCTGGTGCGCGCTCAGTGTTAAAAAGTTGCAGCATCTGCATCCCTGTAGAATTCTTTAAGCCATGGGGAGTGTGAAAACTGAAATTCCTATTGCAGGGGGGTGCCCAAAATTTGACTTGTATCTTCATGCAGACTTTTGGGAAAATCAGTGAGCCAAGGATACAATCAGGAAATTACATTTCTGGGGGAATTCTGTTCACCATTTGTGTACACAATGCCTCCAGGCTGCCATATTGCATTGAATTTTACAGAAAATGACAGTGCTACAAATTGAAAAGGAAAGATAATTTTTCACAACATTAAATAATAATGCAGATTGTGTAGCAATTGTGTATGCTATATTATTTTTTTATTTGCTATATTTTTTTCTAGAGAAGTGGAGTTATCCTATAAAGTGGTTGTAAATCTTAGATATGAACAAAGCATATCTGTCATGTACCTGGTTGAGGCTGAGCTGATGTGAGTGCTTTCCCTTATACCTCCTGTCCTGTTTTTCCTGAAGATGGTGACAGGATTTAACATGGCATGGAGTGGCATTGATGCCTTGTTGGAGATCCTGGACGGAAGACACTTGCAGCAGGTAGACTGGTGTACTGGCAGAAGCGACTACATGGCAGCACGTGCAGGACAAGTAATCAAAGAGAAAGTTTGACCGCACTCAGGAGAAGATGAAAATGGAAGTGTTTAATTCCCCATAGAACTTGAATACATACAGTGCATCATACAGACATGGGACAGGTTGATGCGTTTCACGATTCTTTAGATCGCTTACTCATAATTATTGAGTAAGCGATCTAAAGAATCGTGAAACGCGTCAACCTGTCCCATGTCTGTATGATGCACTGTATGTATTCAAGTTCTATGGGGAATTAAACACTTCCATTTTCATCTTCTCCTGAGTGCGGTCAAACTTTCTCTTTGATTACTTGCCTACTGGATGGCGGATCCGACTTGCACCGGAGTGCTTTGCCTCACCTGAGCGGCTTTTTTCTGTTACTACAATTGTTAGCACGTGCCGGACAGCAGGCAGACTGGGGGACTGGCAGGTGCGAGTACACAGCAGCAGGTGCAGAACAGCAGGCAGCAAGCAAGCTGGTGAGCAGGAGAATGCAGGATCTCGGGTGGACAAGCAGGCAGAAGTCGGGACTGCCAAGCAGCATAGGTACGGAGACGGATCCAAAGCAGAGTCAGGGACAGGCCAGGGTCGTTATCAAATGAGCAGAGAAGGCACTGGAACGATAGGCAAAAGGCAAAGTCAAGTCACAAGCTGGGTCAGCAACAAGGTATCAGGAATGAGCAGAGTCAAACAGGCTGGCTATACACAGGAACAGACACAGGATCAGGTCACAGGTGGTAGAAGCCAACGACCACTCAGCAATCCTCTGGTCTCTGGAGCTACTTTAAATAGGCAAGTGAGAGCCAAGTATACACACACGCTAATGCACACGTGCGCGGGGACGTATAGTTGTCACTTAAGAATTATAATGATTAAGCGCGCGAGTTAGGGGACGTCTGGTTGTCACTTAAGAATTATTATGAGCATGTGCACATCTTAACGCACGTCTTCATGCATGACCATGCATACCCTGACAATATCCCTCTACAATGTGTACTTGTCGCAATCCAAAGCACTAATGGGCCATACACACTATAAGATTTTCTGAAGACTTTTTCCTTTAGATTTACCAAAACCATATAATATGAGGTCAAACCTAAACACTTTCAATTTGTATGCAATCAGGCAGGCCCTTGTACTACATAGAAAAGGTACATTTGAAGGAAAAAGTCTTCAGAAAATCTTATAGTGTGTATGGCCCTTTAGTGTAATTTTTGTCCGCTGCCACATTCCTCTGCTGTTTGCATGAGTCACTTCAAAAGGAAAGAGATGAGATGGGAGGGAGCTCCAGCACACAGCCTGTGATTGACAGCATCAGCTCTGTTCCTGTGTGCTGTGTAAAGGAGGTGTGTCCCTTCCCTCCAATCAGCTCTCAGGTACAAGCTATGTAGGAAGATATGTTTCATCTCTGAGTATCCCCCAAGGCTGATCACTTCACTGGGCATATGTAAGGGTTTACAACCACTTTAAGCTTACCAAATCTTTATTATAGTCAACCTATATTTTATCAGAATCTACCTTTTGTATTTCAGCACATATTTTTTCATGGAGGAGTTTTTTTTTTTGCCAACAATAGAAAAAAGTGTTGTTGATTCTCACATTCCACTACAGCAACGTTTATAAAAGTCAGTTTTGGAATGTGTTACTATAGCTTGGTTGCAGTTGCCTGGTAACATTTCCCATAATGCCCTTACAAAGCTTTTCACAGAATCAAGAGCTCATTAAAAATTGAATCTCTATACTGCTCCTGACATGTAGCATTTGCTCCAGAAAGCTCTTAGGTTATCTCTTCCTGGTTATAAATCCAACGGTAAATATTTGTACCGGATTCACGCTCTATCCGATGTGGGGGATGAGATCGTCTGTAATGGAGCTGAGCTTGGGATATAATAATTATAGGGACAGGAGGTGTCTCTCAATAAATGCAATGTTTCATCTTGTAGAAGGTTACTAAGTAAACAGAAGATAATGGAACGGGGATTTGCTGCAGCTAAGTTGATAGAAAATGTCATGAAACCGATGTATGTGTCGCCTCTAATGCTTTCCTCTAAATCTTTCTCTTCTTTTTTTTTTCTGTAAGAAAAGAATAATAGCTTTTTTTGTAATCTTACATCTATGTAACATGGTGGTATCATTATTTGGACTGTAGCTGTAGGATAAAAGCATACATTGGAAATGTCAATAGTTGGTGGGGACAATAGAGATAAGTGAATCGATCCAGATTTTTATATACCAGAAAATCCATAAAGCATTGGGTATCTCAATTGGCTCCCTTCTAGCAAAAACTTTTATTCAGTCATGGATAGGGTGGTGAGGAGTTGAAACTCCCATTAGGCTTTTATGCCTATCTGTGTACCCGTTAGGATGATATATATTGTCTGTTTGTCCTAGTAATCATTGTCCTTAGGACTGAAAGTTCTAAAGTTTGAGTTGTCCCCAAAGCAGGAGTAGAAGGAAAATCTTCCAAGGGGGACATTTGTTTAAGGAAGTGAAGGGAAATCTCTCCAATAGGACCTAGATCAGAGGCGTAACTAGAACCTTCAGGGCCCCAGTGCAAGAAACCATGATGGACCCCCTGGACCCCTGGCTGGGGCCCTTCCCTTCAAGCCTGGGGCTCTTTCCACTGATCCTGGGGGCCCTTTACTCTCGTTGTGGGGCCCTTTATTACGGTCCAGCAGCAGGACCCTTTCACAAATTCTGCAATTGGCCCCCTTCCTGCCATCTTGGGGCCTCCCCACGCTGGTGGAATTCCAGGGCCAGGTCGCAAGTGTGACCTTTGCGATCCTGGAAGTTCACCCACTGGTGTCAGTAGTTTTTAGTTTTTGGTATTTTAATTGTATTATTTTTTTTATCATTTTATTTTATTTTTTTACAATGTCACTGACTATGACTCTGTCCATTCAGAAAAGAAAGGAGCTGGTAAATTACATATTTACCGACCCCTTCCTGGTTCTCTATTGTGACACATCCCCTGCAGCAGCTGGCAGGAGAAGGAAGGGAGCATAGGGGCTGGAAGGGAGCACACAGGGGCCCAGAGACAGCAGAACACAGGTGAACTGGATAGAAGAAGTGGTGGGGGCAGCATACAGAGGAACCAATCTCCTCCATTTTCCTCCTGCAGCTACAGAAGGAAAAAGGAGGACAGTGGTTTCTCTACATGCTGCCCCCACTGCCCCTCCTATCCAGGTGTACAGGGGAGCAGCACAGGCCCCCTGCAGCATGGGGCCCGGTTGCAATTGCACCCCCTGTAGTTACGCCCTTGACCTAGATGGCAAAAAAACCTGAAAGGGCTTTTAACAATTAACCACTTTACTACCAGTCACGTAACCTCTACGTGATCAGACTTTGCGGGGTTATACCGGGATGATGCCTCTAGCTAGAGGCATCATCCCGGTACCGTTGTTTGAAGCCGACGGTCGGCTTTCCGTCGGTAACGATCGATGCGGCTCGGGAGCCGCTCGATCGTTACCCGGGGGGGCGGGAGGGGACGTCCCCCCCCTCCCGCCGCCTTCCGCGGCTTTGCTCGGGGCTACCGTCCCACCGGGAGCCCCGAGCACCCAGCCGGCACGTCCGCCGGCTGGATGGAGTCCCGATGAATGCCGGAAACGGCATCGATCGGGTCTCCGATGACGTAACCCGGAGGCGGCGTCCATGACGTCACGTCCGGGTTACTGTGCTGCAAAAGGCGGCAGATTTGAAAAACGGCTGTATGCAAAAATGCCGTTTTCAGCGTTTTGCATACAGGGAAGTGTAGTGGAGGGGTCTAGGGTCTTTTAGACCCTCGATCCCTCCATAAAGAGTACCTGTCACGACATATTGCTGTCACCAGGGATGTTTACATTGCTTGTGACAGCAATAAAAGTGATCAGATTTTTTTTTTTTTAAAAACCTGTAATAAAGTTTAAAAAAAAAGAAAAAATAAATAGGAAAAAAAAAAAAAAAAAAAATTTAGCCGTCCCCGTCACCGTTAGCTCGCGCACAAAAAAAAACGTATACGCAAGTCGAGCCGCAAATGAAATCGCTGTTCAAACCACACATGTGAGGTATCGCCGCGATCGCCAGAGCGTGGGCAATAATTAAAAAAAAAGAGCTACACTCTAACTCTAAACTGGTAACCGTTAAATAAATTTAAAGCGTCGCAGATTGAGATCTCTATTGACCGTAGTTTGTCGCCATCCCACGGGGGGGCGCAATTTTAAACCGTAACATGTTTGGTATCTATTTACTCGGCGTGACATCATCTTTCACAATATACAAAAAAAATGGGCTAACTTTACTGTTTAGTATTTTTTAAATGCAGTGAAATGTGATTTTTCAAATTTTTTCCAAAAAAATGGCGTTTTAAAGACCGCTGCGCAAATACCGCGTGACAAAAAATTTTGCAATGACCGACATTTTATTCTCCAGAGTCTTTGCTAAAAAAATATATATAATGTTTGGGGGTTCTAAGTAGTTTTCTAGGAAAAAATACTGGTTTTAACTTGTGAACAAAAAGTGTCCGAAATAGGGCTGGGGCTAAAGTGGTTAAATTTTCTACCCAAAACAAAGTTTTGGCTTAGCTATAATTTATATTAGACTTGTCCTCATAAATTTGCAGCATAAGTAATGTGTAAGGGTAACACTTTCAGGTATTTATTATCTCTCGCAGGGATTACAGTATTCCTCTTGAAAATGCCTTCATCTGATTGCCTCTTAAGAAGGATGGTACCATCTTCGTTAACCCCCTTAGCTTTAACTCAGAGCATTACCTGGACTTAGAATTCTATGTATGTAAATCGATTAATCCTGAGTGCTACTCAGGGTATTAGTTTTTTACACATTACTCCAAGCCTAAGTAACTTTCAGGGCCAAAGAAGGCTGGATCTTCAGGATGGCAGAGTGGAGGTCCATGAATATCTGTTCACCAATCCTGCCATTCCTTGTGAACCCAGAAGTGCTCTGCTATGGGGCATCCCAGAATCTAAAGAAGTCCAGTACTATCAGCACTTAATTTATTTGAAAGAAGTACAGCAGGGGTCCAATAGATAACTGGGGGAGAGGAGACTGAGGAAAATGCAACCTCTTGCCTGCAGCAAAATAATGACATCATCTCAGCCTAGGCAAAGTCACTGATTAGAGATGAAATATGTTGTTTTAATGGTAAAAGGTAAAACTATTATACTGTTACTATACATTGTGACATCTCAATAATGTATTAATTATACCTTTAAAGATACTAAAAGGCCTCTTTAGGTTAAAGGGCAACCCACATACTCTAAAATGCCACATTTAATCTCCTGGAGACCATTAATCAGTCTAATGGGCCATACACACTATAAGATTTTCTGAAGACTTTTTCCTTTAGACTTACCAAAACCATATAATATGAGGTCAAACCTAAACACTTTCAATTTGTATGCAATCTGGCAGGCCCTTGCACTACATAGAAGGTAAATCTGAAGGAAATCTAACCACCAAAGTTGGATAGTGTGTATCCAGCTGTAGGCCCCTTTCACACTTAAGCGACGCAATTTTACTGCGATTTTGCCACGATTTCATGGCGCGATTTTGCCACGACTTTGCCACGATTTTGACGGGATTTTGAAAGCAATATCAAGGCTATATGCCTCAAAACGCATTAAAATCGTGGCAAAGTAGTGCAGGAACTACTTTGAAGTCGGTGCAACTTCAAAACGCACTGATATGAATGGGACTCATTGAAAATAATGGAAAACGACTTGTCATGCGATTTTGCGGTCCAAAATCGCAGGACAAGTCGCACTAGTGTGAATGGGGCCTTAGTGCAAATTTGCTGGTAGTCCTGTTAGAAGCTACCTCCTGATTGACTAAGGTGCAGTTCATTGTAATAGCTTTGGTTGTGGCAGTGGGTACAGGAAAGACCACATTTTACAGCTTATGAAAGCTGTGCAAGTAAATAAAATGCAATCTATATTAAACTTTTGTATCAGAGATTGATTTTTTTCTTAATGTTGCTTGATTGTTTGTTTTTTTTTGCATATGATGCCTTCTGTGTAGATAACTCCATTGTTTCGCAACAACCCCATATGTTATCTATACTGTGTCTGGCAAAACAATTCTTGTTTGCCATTTGAGTAACATGTCATCCACGAGTCTTCTAATTTTTTCATGTTTCTGTCTTTTTCTCTACAGTTCCATCAGGTGAGAAGAGTAATGACCATCCTTTTCCTTACTATGGTTATTTCATACTTCAGTTGCATGAAAGCTGCCCCCATGAAAGAAGCCAGTGTCAGAGGACAAAGTGGCCTGGCCTATCCGGGTCTCCGGACCCACGGTACTCTGGAAAACATAGGTGGGCCAATGAGTGGGTCAAGAGGAGGAGGACTTCCATCCTTGACGGATACCTTTGAGCAGGTTATTGAGGAACTCCTAGAGGAGGAGCAGACCATAAGGCAGAGCGAAGAGAACAAGGACTCAGATATGTATTCATCTCGAGTTATGCTGAGCACTCAAGTGCCTTTGGAGCCCCCTTTGCTTTTTCTCCTTGAGGAGTACAAAAACTACCTGGATGCTGCAAACATGTCCATGAGAGTGCGTCGCCACTCAGACCCAGCCCGACGTGGGGAGCTGAGCGTGTGTGACAGTATTAGCGAATGGGTGACTGCAGCCGACAAAAAAACTGCAGTGGACATGACAGGACAAACAGTTACTGTTCTTGAAAAAGTCCCAGTACCCAAGGGTCAACTGAAACAATATTTCTATGAGACCAAATGCAATCCAATGGGCTACATGAAGGATGGTTGCAGGGGCATCGACAAGAGGTACTGGAACTCGCAATGCCGAACTACCCAGTCTTACGTGCGCGCCCTCACCATGGATAGCAAAAAAAAAGTCGGCTGGCGCTTTATAAGGATAGACACTTCTTGTGTATGTACACTGACCATTAAAAGAGGAAGATAGTGAATTTATGTTGTATAGATTATATTGAGAAGAAAAATTATCTATTTGTATATATACATAACAGGGTAAATTATTCAGTAAAAAAAAAAAACAAAAATAATTTTATGGACTGCATGTATAAATGAAGTTTATACAGTACCGTGGTTCTACAAATCTATTTATTGAACATATCCATAACCTAAAGGAAAATAATGACCTCTGCGCACAAAGTTGCCTGTTTTCTGCTGGCAGGGCCCCGGGCTCCATTGCTGTGCAATGCTTCCTGAGCCCCCTCCAGCAGTACATAGGTTAAGAGATAAGCCTGCATTACCTTCCTCAATAACATTGTGGTTTGTTGGTGTTGCCAAGAGTTGAAAACTTAAAAAAAAAAGTTATACACAAGCATGCATGCTGCTTCAGTTGTGAATTGATAACACTCAGTCTTCATCCAGGCAAAAGAGATATAGAAAAAAAAAAAAAGAACCAAAACATTCCGTTCACACTTTAGACAGTATCTTTATTCATGTCGGTATTATATCTGTTTACTGCTTTTAACTTCTCTGATAGCGTTGAAATTAAACAATGTCAAGGTGCTGTTGCTATAGCTCTACTGTTTAATTTTTATTTTTTTGTGTTTTTTTTTTTAATTTTTTAATTCCTGAAAAAAGTTGCAAAGAGCTTGTCATGAATACGTGTTCTAGCTAAAAAAAAAACAAAAAACAGACAAATATTTAATTTTTTGTATGTTGTGAAGGTGTTTGCAAACTCGAATCAGACTACTGATCAAAAAAAAGAATAAAAAAAAAAAAGTCAAGGCAATTAAAAAAAAACAAAAAAAAAAAAAATCAATGTTCATGTTGAACGTTTTCGACCTGTATTGGACACGGAGTTGTATTTTTTCAGATATGAATGAGGGCATGGTGCTTTCTCTTTCTTGCAGGCTTTTGTGTGCTATATGACAACGGTGTATGCTATTCTGTATTTCATGCGAGACCGGTACATTTCAGAAGACTTATAGCAAAGGAAGTTGCAGATTATATGATCTGGGAACTTGAATATCTACGAGGATTTCTAGACTACTGCTGGGTTCTGTTGACATTTGCAATACAAATGCTGCCTATGAGTTGTTGATCTAGGCACCCTTGGCCCATAACTTTGTCCTCTTAATGCTAATCAGCAAACAAATCAGACATGTAGTAGTTACCAGGTTACTAGGGAAAGTGGCAATAAATATGAATATGGTGATGTGCGCACATCATAGAGCCAGAAGATGTAAATAAGAAGCATTAAAAAAACAGAACATTTAGAAAACATTAGATGACAGATGGGCTTTCAAATTATAAGATCATTATTTAAAATATTACATGGCCCCACATTGCACAGGGGCCAGCTATTTTGAGTTTGTCATTAATGAGAGAATAGATTGGCAGGATATTGTTATCACTAAAGATGGCTCCCTCATGTTTGCCTCGTTTACATTAAAGGATCTGGTACGCAAACAATACATACACTAAGGCAGTTTTTAATCTAGGATGACGAACACTGATGCACAAGTTTAAGAAGATTTTATATTAACCTAGAGTGAGTCTTCAAATCGTTCTGACAAATTTTTGCACTATGCCTACCTGTACTGGTGCAAAAGCACTCATTGTCTTAGTCCATAAAAATCTTGACCCAAAAGCACAGCTTTCCTAAATCAAAGATGTTCATCGTATAATAGAAAGAAACCTTAGATAACCGTAAAACGAAGTGCATGGCAATTCCCATGAAGAACAAGTATTTAATGGGTCTTCCACTTCAAGTAAAAAGTGAAAACCCTGCTTCAGACCACACTAGTAAGATGAACAGGTTGTCCCTTCCATAGTGCCCTAGGAATAGCAGGACCCTCATTCTGCTCCTGTTAGGTTGTCTCAGGGAACAAGGTGAATCCATTTAAACGTAACAACATCTAGTACAAGCAAGCTGTAAGACAAGTTTTAATCTGCAATGACTCTGCGGTTCAACTATGATGCAGTTGGTAGAGATCAGAGCAATGCTGAGGGAGGGGTTGTGTAGAGGAAAAACAGCTTAATTGAATACCGTTGTTAAAAGACTGGGACCTAATTTACTATATTTGGAATACTGCCCTCTAACCTTGGCAACTGAGCAGATAATATCTATATCAGTGTTTTTCAACTCCGGTCCTTAGGGCACACTAACAGGCCAGGTTTGCAAGAAAACTGAAATACATCCCAGGTGATATAATTTGCTGCTCAGTGATTGCAGTATTCTAGTCTGCATCTCCCCAAGGTAATACTTAAAATCTGGCCTGTTCGTGTGCCCTGAGGACCGGAGCTGGGAAACACTGATCTATATTATCCAAAATATTATCAGACATAGCTTACTAGTTGGCATCTGCTCATTAATATCTCAGTGGATAAAGATTTTAGCCAGGGGTGTAACTACAGGGGTTGCAATCGCAACCAGGCCCCATGCTCAAGGGGGCCCATGTGGCTCCCCTGTACACCTGAATAGGAGGGGTGGTGGGGGCAGCATGTAGAGAAATCACTGTCCTCCTTTTTCCTTCTGTAGCTGCAGGAGGAAAATGGAGGAGATTGGTTCCTCTGTACGCTGCCCCCCGCCACTTCTCCTATCCAGTATACTTGTGTTCTGCTGTCTCTGGGCCCCTGTGTGCTCCCCTGGTCCCCCCCCCCTTCTGTGCTGCCCCCCTTCAGAATTCTCCCTTCCCTCACCGTAATAAAGGGCCCCGCAACTAGAGTAAAGGGCCCCAGGGCGCCAGGGGTCCAGGGGGCCCTTCATGGTTTCTTGCACCGGGGCCCTGAAGGTTCTAGTTACGCCTCTGATTTTAGCTGTGCCTAAATATACCTTTTTTTGCCGTTTAAGATTAACCAACCTTTTCTTAACTACCATATTTATATATTTTACAAAATCCCCCCAGCTCTAAATAAGATTATAGGCAAATCACAGTTTTTAATTTTATGTAACAAATTTCAATTTCAATGTGTGTGCTATTGTGTAGGAATTTATTTTGGATCCACACTAAAATGTTACAACTCAGAGAGATAACATTTGCCTGTTTCCCAACCAAGCAAAAGTACAAGTAACTTAATTCTCAGCCTTCTGAAAGAGACTTTAAAGAAACTCTGTCACAGGGATTTTTTATTCCTAAAAAGCTCCCTGTGATGGAAGACTGTTCATGATTATCTACTCGGCAGGGCCTGAATTGGATTGTCACTTTTCTGGAAATCTTTGGTTACCAAAGACTCAGAACTCATCCTCTACTGTGGGCTGTGGTGGTTTCTCCTTCTGGCATCTTAGTCACTAGTGTGTCCTGTTGTGACATAGGTGCCAGGAGATGAAACCACAGCATGGACCAGGGTGGAGGCATCCAACACTCCTAAAAGTGTTGAGTGGAAAGATTCTCTCAAAAGCCATAGCTCTTCAGCAAAATGATGATCTGAGTCAGTGCCCAACAATGAGGACAGTATGAACACTCTTATTTTCTCTATAGGAATGGTATTAACATTTGTTGCATTTTCATTAAGATGTCTTTTTTAAATGTATTTAACTAGAATCAATTATTTTACTTGTGGAACATAAGATTTCCTCCTTTAGATAGAAAAAAAAGTATCATACAAAAGCAGACTTCCATTTTTACAGGAGTATACTTCCTGTTTGCAGGAATATCTTTCAACTTGAAAAGGCCACTTCCTGTTTACAGAAACACACTTCCTGTTTTTATGACCAAACTTTCTGTTTACATGTCTACTTCCTGATTGTAGGAACTATCTTCCAGTTTACATGATCATACTTCCAGTTTACATGTACATCTCCTGCCTACAGGAGCAACCTTCCCGTTTACATGCAGTATAGCAATATTGCACTCATATGCAGCAAAGAGCAAACCATGTCACTTTGCAGGCATTGGAATATTTCAAAAGAATCACACCAGACTCCTTAAATAACTGCACTGGGTAATATCATGTACAATTTAAATTAAATTGACCTCTTCATAGTATAATTACATTTTTTTTTTACTCATTTTTTTTCCAGTGACTTTGTTCATAAGTGGAAAAAAGTGAATCTGAAATGGGCTTTGTTACCCAGGTTTGTTTGATCAGATGCAATGTCTGCTGAAAGCCATAAGGTTTGACAGTTTCTAAAGACTTGAATCTAGCAAAGGAACAGTAGAGTCCACATCATTTCTAATATGAGCAGAAGAGAATTGTTGACAAATAATTTAGAAACTGCACAAAATATAAATCAATGCTTAATTATGGTCCTATTTCATAAACCGCTCAAGGAGCAGAGCTAATTCTTAGGGTGAAACAAAACCCCATTTAATGGTTTTCCAAAACAGTTACATTCAAGGCATGCCATGAACGATAAATTTCAAAGTTGCTTGTGCTTGCAACTAAATTGTCAAGCCATCAACTGGCTGATGTCATAACTGATCACATGTGCAACACCATGGCAAATGGAGGTCAAATAAAGACTAAGATGGCTCCTTCCTTGGCTGTAAAAGTTTAGAGTTTTTTGTTCCGCTTTAAGTGCAATAACTAAGAGCATCCAATTAGAATTCACGTGATGGTAACTGATTGCTAATGGTTGCCTATTTTTAGAATTACCAATTTTTTTAATTAATTCTTTACTGAAGAAGGCATTTAGGCCTTGTTCACATTCACAAGGCTTTAGCTTGTATAAAAGCATGGTGTACAGAACGTTTGGGCTTGGAGCACCTTTGTTGAAGCGTTTGAAACAACCTTCAAGTCCAGGGGGGGGGGGAATTAAATATAGATCAAATTTGGAGAGCTAACTGTCACTTTAAACAAGCAGAAAGCAGGCTTCCAACAAGCTTCAGGTAGTGCTCAAGCCTACTTTAGTCTGCAAGGAGCTTGTTGGCACAATCATTTAAAGTGTTACTAAACCCAGGACCCTGTATTCACTATATCTGATCTCCCACAGTACACAGACATGGAAATGCAATTATTGTAGTAAATATAAACTGCTAAATACCTTTTCTCATTAGCAGTATATAGCAGTTTTGTGACTTCTATAAGAGTTTGGTTAAAGCTTGTAGGAAGAGTTTTCATTCTCCTCTGACTGCTCTATGAGGTGGCATGACTTTCTGTCTGGACAGTGCTGATTGGCCTGTGCTGATCACATGCACCCTCCCAAGAAAAAAAAAAAACTCTCTAGCAATCCTCACCAAACTGAGCATGTGCAGAGTGACTCCAAAGGCTCTGTCTTATCAGGAGATGGACTGGAGACAGAGGAAGAAGTGGAGAATCAGAGAATACAGGATAAAACCGCCTTTTTACAAAATGCACAGAATTAACCCCTTAGGTTCCACAGTGAGTATAACAAGAATGCTTTACTGCATATACAGACTGGTTTTACTGTTGTGGGTTTAGTAACACTTTAACTTCCTAAACTGGAGCTGAAGGATGCTTTAAGGGATTCAACAGACCTGCTTAAAGCTTATTGAAAACTTACCAAAAGCTATTTTTATACAAACTAAACTCTGCATGAACAGGGAGTTAGAGACTAAAAGTTGGTTTTGATGAAAAGTCTCTAAGTTGTCCACTGCGGCCAATCCAAATGTAACATTTTTGTTTTATCTGCTTGGATTAGAAATGATAGGGATAATCTCACTGGTTGCTATGGGTAACTCAGAAACATAGCTTTTCTCTACTTTATATAAATCAGCACCATTATTTGGAGAGGAGGGAGAGACCACAGACAAGCCTTAAAGAGCCGGTCCTGGCCTAGGATCAATTTAGCCTGCCATGGCATGTGGCCAATAACTGTGTAAACAAATGCCAGTGAGCATTACAGTAAGTCAAATGAACAACAATTTGAAGGCTTAAGATCCATAAAAGTAACTCAAGGTCTTTTCTTTATTTAGCATGCTTTGCACATAATCCTGATCGATTGCAGCATAGGGATATATCAAGCCTTCAACTGTATCCTTGTAAGAATCCACTTTCTAAATGGGGCGCCAAAGTTGCTGGTAGCACATCCAAAGAATGGGGTTATACTCTGTCTGATACTTAAGAATCTTGCTATGCATCCTGGGACTGCAGTAAAATAAAAAAAAATAAATGAATAAAAACTAGACAAAAAAAAGGCAACAAAAAAGCACACTTGGAGTTCCCCAGTCATGTCAATGCGTGTTTGTGTATACATATTTATGTTAGTAAATATATATATATATTTATATATACACTACCAGACTGTAAATATTTGTATGTATGAATATGTATATACATGTACATATGTGGATACATATAAAATTGTATATTGATATATGCTATGGATAAGTTCAGAATTCAGTAGCTTTGGAGGATTTTAGAACTAAATTCCAGCACATCAAAAATGTTACCTCTTTCAAGCCAGTTTCCAAAATGATTTGAGGCTAGGATGATAACCAGGCCTAAGCTATAGTTTCTTGTTTGCACAATCGGCTGTAGTTGATAACTGAACGATAGAAGGCATCGCACATAGATTTTTTTGTTTATTTTTTTAAGGATTTTTAAAACAAATGCAACAAAAAATAACTACAACACACGAACAACCCTCCAAAAATGGGTTTGATATGCACACTCCTTCTGCTTCCTTAATTTTGTTTTTCGTCAACAATGATGCAACAGCGTGGAACCATAGAAACTATCCAAGATAAAATGCCATCATATTCTAAGATCGACCAGATGAACAATTATGAAATGTTAAGAAATTGTTGGCAATTGTTTTTCTATTACTTGTATTTTTCAAAACGTTTGGCATTTAAACGATACCCTTGATTGGCTAACTTAAAGCAGTATTTCTCCAAAAAGCAAATATTTATTAATTTATTATATTGCAGCTTACCAATTCTTAGATGTAATTGCTGAATTCCTTTCCTTTATGCTTGTTTTCTTCTATTTTCATCTGGTACTCCAAACTTTCCAGCAGAATGTATCAGTTTACACGGGTGAGATAAACCACTTAATGCTGGCAGATGTGATTAAAATGATCAGATTTTATTTATTCATGCAAAGCCTTTATCCAAAAAGGAAAGGCACTTGTGTGCTGTAACTGCTTATAAATTGGGAGCTGGAGTTTGGCTTCAGTTCTAATTCTGCTAATAAATTTAACACTACCCTCCTCCTCACCCCCCCCCCCCGTCCCCCAGATCACTAGGTGAAAACTGAGGGGGAAAAGCCATAAGAAAGAAAACTGATGCTCTAACCACATCTAATGATTGGTAAGCTGCAATATGTTACATTTTTGGTTTTGGGTTCAATACGGCTTCAAGGTATTAAGGCTGTAAGCTTTTGGGATGACTTAAATCCCTCCTTTAGGGATGAAGCCAGTCTAAGCTTGTATAAAAAATGAAATCTAAGTCCACCCAAAAGCTTTCATCTTTACTAACTTAGGCTAGCCAATAAAGGGTATCACTTAAACCCCAAAATTTTGAGAATTTTTTTTATTGGAGTGGAGTTTTAATTTTGCACAAATTGTCCAACAGTCACTCAAAAGTAGGACTCTCAGTAGAAGATTTTGCTGAAATGCTGAAAAAATTTAGAGCTCAGTGTTAGTTGCCCAGAACCAAAATCAAAGTGTTTTTTATTGGTTCAGTTTTGAATCATGTTTTTTTTTTTTTCCTTTAAATTAATCTAATTTCAATCAAACCAAACATAGGCCAGGTATAAGACTAATTCATACCCTTGAAGTGCCCTTCAAACTTAACCTAAATGAATGCTGTTCATTATTCCCCAGAGGATTATGGGTAATGACATTATCCCTGCTCTGACATTATCCATAGCCTATATATCCAGTGCAAAAACTAACCCCCAAATATGCAAATGTTATAGATAATATGAGGCAGTTAGATGCAATGTCAACAATGTATTCGAGAACGGTTTGGAAAGCTGTCCAGAGCTATTTAAAGCCACAGCAAACACATTGCCGATGCGAGGCTTGGCAGTTATAGCTGAACCAGGCTGTAAGACTGACTTCCTTGTCAATCATTTTTTTATTTTATTTTTTTTATTTTGCCGTGGTCTGTTTGTGGCAAAGGTATATTTTGCATGTCACATGCCTACCGCCTTGTTAAAGTGAGACACTTTGAATATGTAAGTTTTATGTATGTGGCCTTGTTCTCTCTGAAAGAAAAAAAGTATATATTTTCACAATGTGTAACAAATATTTATTGTATGTTAAGTATATTTATATAATTATGTTATTGAAAACATTGAGAATGGCATTTAAACTGAAAAGCATTTGAAACCATATTGTAAATAGGATTACCTCTATTTAAGTGTACTACATAACATATAATATATGTTCAAAAAATAGAAATTTTTAATGTTTTTAAATATATTTTCAAAATATATAAACTATGTTTTGGACCATGTTTTTTTTCTTCTGCTTCCAAAATATATATATCAGAACATTTTTTTATTTTATATCTCAAGGCTTATTTACTAATATTGCATTCATGGTACCATTTTCACTATAGTAGTTCAGCCATTCAAACTGAAAGGATAAATACATGTCTAGAGAAATATAAATGATTCGAAAAGTCTATGCACATGCATGTCTAAAAATGTAAGTTTAGAAAATGAGCCTTGCTGATTTATGACAGAATTATCAAGCCCAGGCCAGCAATCTGGCAACTTGGGCATTTACCAGAAATACTGGTGTATTGCTACTTAGGACTGCAAAGCCTCAATCAGCCCTATTCTTCTAAAAATGGAAAAATGACTACAGAGTTCTGAGTTGGCAGTTGTGCTATTATGTAGAGTTTACATAGCCAAATTGGTCTTTTTGTAGAGTTTGAACTGATATGGTTTACATGAGCTAAGATTTCTTTCTGGTCCAAGCTTGAGAGTGTTGTTAGTTGTTATGATCAAAGTGGGGTTGAGAAGTATTAAGCACTCCCTAAAATACCAAGTCCTACAGATTTACTCAGTAAGGCTGAAATAGATATGAGAAGACATATACCTAAAATATGTCTACAGGGAGTGCAGAATTATTAGGCAACTGAGTATTTTTGAGGATTAATTTTATTATTGAACAACAACCATGTTCTCAATGAACCCAAAAAACTCATTAATATCAAAGCTGACTATTTTTGGAAGTAGTTTTAAGGTTTTTTTTAGTTTTAGCTATTTTAGGGGGATATCTGTGTGTGCAGGTGACTATTACTGTGCATAATTATTAGGCAACTTAACAAAAATCAAATATACAGTATACCACTTTCAATTATTTATTTTTACCAGTGAAACCAATATAACATCTCAACATTCACAAATATACATTTCTGACATTCAAAAACAAAACAAAAACAAATCAGTGACCAATATAGCCACCTTTCTTTGCAAGGACACTCAAAAGCCTGCCATCCATGGATTCTGTCAGTGTTTTGATCTGTTCACCATCAACATTGCGTGCAGCAGCAACCACAGCCTCCCAGACACTGTTCAGAGAGGTGTACTGTTTTCCCTCCTTGTAAATCTCACATTTGATGATGGACCACAGGTTCTCAATGGGGTTCAGATCAGGTGAACAAGGAGGCCATGTCATTAGTTTTTCTTCTTTTATACCCTTTCTTGCCAGCCACGCTGTGGAGTACTTGGACGCGTGTGATGGAGCATTGTCCTGCATGAAAATCATGTTTTTCTTGAAGGATGCAGACTTCTTCCTGTACCACTGCTTGAAGAAGGTGTCTTCCAGAAACTGGCAGTAGGACTGGGAGTTGAGCTTGACTCCATCCTCAACCTGAAAAGGCCCCACAAGCTCATCTTTGATGATACCAGCCCAAACCAGTACTCCACCTCCACCTTGCTGGCGTCTGAGTCGGACTGGAGCTCTCTGCCCTTTACCAATCCAGCCACAGGCCCATCCATCTGGCCCATCAAGACTCACTCTCATTTCATCAATCCATAAAACCTTTGAAAAATCAGTCTTGAGATATTTCTTGGCCCAGTCTTGACGTTTCAGCTTGTGTGTCTTGTTCAGTGGTGGTCGTCTTTCAGCCTTTCTTACCTTGGCCATGTCTCTAAGTATTGCACACCTTGTGCTTTTGGGCACTCCAGTGATGTTGCAGCTCTGAAATATGGCCAAACTGGTGGCAAGTGGCATCTTGGCAGCTGCACGCTTGACTTTTCTCAGTTCATGGGCTGTTATTTTGCGCCTTGGTTTTTCCACACGCTTCTTGCGACTCTGTTGACTATTTTGAATGAAATGCTTGATTGTTCGATGATCACGCTTCAGAAGCTTTGCAATTTTAAGAGTGCTGCATCCCTCTGCAAGATATCTCACTATTTTTGACTTTTCTGAGCCTGTCAAGTCCTTCTTTTGACCCATTTTGCCCAAGGAAAGGAAGTTGCCTAATAATTATGCACACCTGATATAGGGTGTTGATGTCAGACCACACCCCTTCTCATTACAGAGATGCACATCACCTAATATGCTTAATTGGTAGTAGGCTTTCGAGCCTATACAGCTTGGAGTAAGACAACATGCATAAAGAGGATGATGTGGTCAAAATACTCATTTGCCTAATAATTCTGCACTCCCTGTATTAGAGAGCTATCTCCAACTCACAAGCTGCCCCATTAAGAAACCTTTCTTATGTTGTTTCCTACATATGGAAAGCATTTTGAAGGTCTTCTCCAACTCTAAGCATATCTAAAGGCTGAGGTGATAGAGTAACTGAGACATTTGGAAGATCTTCACTCACTTCATCCTTTAAAGGGAAACTTCACATTTGCTGAGAAAAAAACACTTACTCCAGGCAAAATCTACATATTGTAAGGATTTTTTGTGTTTCTCTTCCTCAAACTGATTTCAAATGCAAGGTTCCTCTTTATTATAACCTCCAAGTCTGATTAGGAGGTTATAATAAAGACATGTGAACTGTCTGCATTACTTTAGGTAAAGCAACACTTAGAAAAGGGTTTTATCTTAGAAAGTGTTTTATCAAATATAATGCTCCTTTTGTGGAAGATGCTTTCAACTCGTCTAAGTGTAGACTTCAAGAATAACCAGTGAGCAAATTGTACACATAGAAATTAACATCTCTGTAATTATTCTATAAACCGTGCAAAGAATGCTCCCACACTGCTATACTGGAAGGAAGCAACATTGTCTTTTTTGACAGTTTAAAAAGAAGCATAGCAACTTTAGCCTGAAATCCATAGATTTTTTAATAACATTTATTTATTCATTTATTTTTTAAAAGTGTAGTTTTTCTTTAAAAGTGAGATTAACAAGCGACCAATACCTTGATAAGTCACTCATTTCCCACCTCCCCATATAGCGTACAATTTAAGACTCGCCTGACACAATGGCATATTTACCTAGGCATGCAATTACGGTGCAGAAAGAAGCACTTCTTGCAGTGGAGTGTCAAGAAAGAAATTACATTAATATAAACACAGAAGTAATAGAATACTCTTTCTGTTGACCCCACTTTCTAGTAGTGTTGTAACTATTGGAAGTCGGTGGTATCAAGTCGCATTAAGTCTAAAGGCTAAGACCAAGTTGGACCCTATCCTGATTATGTTCTCCCAAGAATTGCTATGTTCCCATAAACTACTGGTTTTAAATCTAGTAACTTACTTGAACAAAGCCTGACTCATATAGGTTTGGCTAGAGCCTTTCATGATTAAAGGGATTATAAAGGCAGAAGGTTTTTTTTTTTTATCTTAATGCATTATATGCATTAAGATAAAAAAAACCTTCTATGCGCAGCAGCCCCCCTCTAATACTTACCCGAGTCAATCCTTATCCAGCGATGTTGCAAAAATGTCTCAGCTGCCTGAGACTCCCCTCCTCATTGGCTGAGACGGCAGTGTGGTGTGATTGGCTCTAGCTGCTGTCAAAGTCAGTCAGCCAATCATGAGAGAGAGGGGGTGGGGCCGGGTCACAGCTCAATGTCTGAATGGACACAGAGAGCTGTGACTTGGCTGGGGTGCCCCTACAGCAAGCTGCTTGCTGTGGGGGCACTCAACAGGAGGGAGGGACCAAGAGCACAGAAGAGGAAGCCGAGAAGAGGAGGTTCCAGGCCACTCTGTGCAAAACCAACTGCACAGAGCAGGTAAGTATAAAATGTTTGTTATTTAAAAAAAAGAGACTTTACAATCTTTTTAAGACTTACGTAACTTGTGCAGGTTAAAAGTGTCTGTACAGGTTTTATTGAAAATATGAGGGTTACAACACAAGCAACATGGCCCTTTAAAGACTCAGACCTACTTTACACTAGAATAATGGGGGTGAGGAAGGTCAACTTGGGTTGGCAATGATGGGTCAGATGGAATGGAGGTTGAACGCAAGAGTGAGAAGAACTATTCCATGGATCAAAGCTAGCAAATGCAAGACACGCCTAGACCAAAGGATCAATGTGATTATTCAACTTAACCACTTCAGGTCCACCCAAGAGCAGTTTTATGCTACTGGGTGGCACCTATGCACCGGATCATGTATATATAAATGATCCGGCTCTTCCGGTTAGGGGGCGCTTATGCACACCACCAGCGACTTGCTCCTGCTGTGATCACACACAGCGGGAGCCCAGTGGTGGGTAGCACAGGCTCGATGTCCACCAGAAACCGCAAATCATCAAGCAGAGTAACAGAACAAGGCAGATCGCCGTTCTGACAGAAGGGAAGGCATGGATTCTCTGTCTCTGCAAAGCAGAGGTTAGGATCCATGTCTTCCTCTAGTAAAAGCACCTCCCACACTGTACCAAAGCACAGGCTATGCACACAGGTAACCCTGTGATCGTCCCTGATGTTAATCCCTTCCCAGTCAGTGTCATTAGTACAGTGACAGTGCATATGTTTTAGCACTATTAGTGGCACTGGTCCCCAAAAAGTGTCAGTGTTAGAATGTCCGCCGCAATATTGCAGTCATGCTATGAGATGCTGATTGCCGCCTTTACTAGTAAAAATAAATAAAAACATCCCATAGTTTGCAGACGATATGATTTTTGTGCAAACCAATCAATATACGCTTTTTGGGATTTTTTTTTCACTAAAAATTTGTAGCAGAATACATTTTGGCCTAAATTTATGAACCATTCATATTATAAGAAATTAGATTTATTCAATTTTTTTATTGGATATGTTTTATAGCAGAAAGTAAAATATATTGGGGTTTATTTACTAAAGCCAAATCCACTCTGCACTGCAAGTGTACTTTGAAGTGCAGTTGCTTTAGATCAAAGGGGGACATGCAATAAAAATAAAAAACAGCATTTTTGCTTGCACATGATTGGATGATAGAAATCAGCAGAGCTTCCCCTTATTTCAGATCTTCCCCTCAAATCTACAGCGACTGTAGTTCCAAGTACACTTGCAGTTCACAGTGGATTTGCCTTTAGTAAATAAACCCCATTGTTTTTTTAAAACAATTGTTAGTCTTTAAATACCACCAAAGAAAGCTCTATTTCTGGGGAAAAACAGGACATCAATTTTATTAGGGTACACCAGTGCCTAACCTCGCAATTGTCAGTTAAAATAACGCAGTGCCGTATCGCAAAAAATGGCCTGGTCATGAAGGGAGGTAAATCTTCTGGAGGTCAAGTTGTTAATAACTCAAGTCCACAAGTATCAAATTAAATTCTAAGGTTCACGGTATCTAAAACGGTTATATCAGGTATGGGTAGATGGTGGATTAAAGCACCCCTCGGCATGTTATCTACATTGGAGACTCTGGTAACATCACCACTGTACATGAATTCCCACATTTCCAACCTGTCACTACAATTAAGATGGACTCCCACTCTCTCTGTTGGATCAATACTTATTTTACATTTTGGAGAATACAAAGGGATACTGAGACTCCAATTGCTACTGCAGGAAGGCTGGGAATCCATAGCAGTAAAAAATAAATAAAAAAGGGTGGACAATAATATGAAGATGTTATAATTTCTGAAATATATAGGGAGCCAATGGTAAAGTTAGTTAGGGCAGACCAGGTAACTTTAGTCTCCCTTTCCCAGCAGCACATGTTTACCTATGCTTTGTACTCCTGCGGCTCTGCTCAGCTTCTGGCAGCAGAAGAATCAGCCCTTGTGTAAGCTATGAGTCACTCTAGTTAAAGCCTACACTGGCCTGTAGACTGTCCTCAGGTGACAGCACTGCCAATATGTGATTGACCTTACCTGTCACTTGAGGGAAGTCACATACTCCTCTGTATTCAAAAATACTGAACATTTTCTTCAATTCCAGCTCTGAAGGGATAAATAGTTGGGAAAAGGCAATAAAACAAAGCTGCACTTTTGTCCTACATAAGCAAAGCACAGGGTTGCTTAAGGCCACAAGTACCTTCTCCTTTACTGAAAATCATTTTTGTATACTGACCCTTTTATATGTTTTTGAAAAAGTTGGGTACAAGGGTAATATTTAATTTTGTATTTAGTGGGTAGTACCTTGGCCTTGTTGGATGTATTTGATTAAGTTATTTAATATGGTAATTAAAGTCATTATTTGTACATCGGGAAGCTCAGGCTGATTGATGAAAGTGTGGTTGCTAAAACTGTCAAGCCTGCATCTAAATCATTAGAATTTGAAAGAAAGTTTTTTTTTTTTTAGTATAACTATAGCTTAAAAAAAAACTTCACGAATTCCAAAAACATACGCACTAAGTTAGTTTAAATTTGAAATATTCATCTAAAAGGTAACTTGGAAATTCAGAAGGAAAATCAGCTTGTGCCTTTCAATTTAATCTTTAAGGATTTTTGCTCTGCAAGTGGTAAAAAGAGCTCAAATATTTTGTATGGGTGAACACAAGTTCTGTTTGAAGTAGACTATTCTTATTTGAATTCAGAGTGTAAAGAAAACTGTCCCATCAAATCCACTGCACAATAACCTTTTCTCTATCATTTTTATCAGTTTTGTTCCACACTAAAACACCTCAGTTGTACACTTTCTTATTTTTTTTACATATACATAAACCCAATCACCAAAGTCCTAAACAAGCCTAAAGATGTTAAAATTTCAAAAGTAATTTCCAATGTTTTTAAATATACTTCTTTCATTAAGTTCATATCCAGTGTTCCTGCCATGAAGGTTCTTGTGCTGGTACTGCACTTCGTTTTATAGAGTGACAACACTCTGTCCTTGTCTCCCAGGTCTCTTGCCACACATTGCACAAAAGTGTTCTGCTGTTGTCACGAGAAGCAAATCTGCCCTAAGAAGCCACATACAGCAATTCCTGGAGTGCCTGCATGTTGAAAGTAAGTGCCTTCAGGAGATCACCAGTCCTGCTACACTCTCGCTCACCTATACCCAGGAGTTCTGGGTATTTTATATTGCACCCATCACCTGAACGGAGCAAGGAAAGGTGCAAGGAAAAGTGAGAACAATCTGGGGGGAAGGGGATTCAGGTGACCCTGCCCCTTTGACTTGCGTGGCCAAAAGACAGTTCCTTTAAATTTTGTATTGCTTCTTAAAGAAAAAACAAGAGGGTAACAATCAATACAGAAATCATCTAAAAAACAAGTGAATGTTGATAGGTAATATGAATGAGAACATTGATATATATATATATATATATATATATATATATATATATTTCTCTAGCGCTCATTGACAGACGTAGTCCTCGGTGATACACCACCTTCGGGTTATGTTGCCTCCACAGGAGCAGGACTAGACAGGAAATTAAAAAGCTCTGGCCACACCCTAGGGGCAGTCCCAGAGGGTATATCCTCTCTCTCTCTGCCTCAGCAAATCAGTTATTTTCTGTCTAGTTAGGAGTAAGGACCTAGATACCTTGCTGGGATCTTAGGTCCTGGCAAGATTTTTTTCTTAAAGGATTTTTTAGACAGCTTTTTTTCTCCAGTGTTCCTGTGAGATCTTCAAGCAAGAAAGCTGAACTGGGCGACGGGCTGGATGTTGAGATCCGGTGGTCACCCCAGTTCAGCCTACGAGCGCGTGCAGGCCATAGCTCCGCGCTGGGTCGGCCGCGACAAAGTCCCATTAAAGGACTGACCCCGCGAGTTAAACGTCTCGCTGAAACGCCAAAGACCATGAGTCACGGCGTCCATATCGGTCGACAGCCCTCCCGCCCCGGTGGAGAGGGGTACTGTCAGGAGTCGGTGCCCGCCTGGTTCCGGTATGGTGAGTAGTATGTTCCCCCTTTTCCCCTGACGGGTCTTGTGGTGAACGCGGGCCCCTCTCTGTATGGTAAGATAGAGTCCCCCTCTATCCTATAACATGACGCAGATCCTCCTACTTTGAGTGTGATTTTATGTGCAAAAAGCCAGGAGGCTTGGTTTGGGAGCTAACAATCTAATTGTATACATGTTAAAAAGATTATAATCTGTGGCATTCTGGGAATCTTACGGTGATAAGAATAAGCTACCTACCAGTCAGAAGCCACGGACATGTAGACTGCCTTCCTAATCAGATCTCCAGCTATTAGCAGGCCTCCCGAATGGCCATGAGGTCCGCCAGGGCCGGTACCGCCAACCACGCCAAATCCCCATGCAGAGAGAGTGTTGTGTGCCCTGCAGCACACCGCTATTCAGTACGGGCCGCCGCCATTTTTTTTTTTGCTGGATCGCACGAGCCGCCATTTTGGCGTAGCCTCGTGTCTACAGCATGGGGGCGGCCATGTTTGAGGTGATCCAAACACCTCGTGGAGCTAGGGGAGGCGCCGGAAGGCGTGCAGAGGGGCGGAGCCGCCTCCTTTCTTCCTGGGCAGCCAACCAAAAGACTTCCTGTTTGTCAAGACAGCGCTGTAACCTGTTGCAGTTAAACTCTGAGCATCAAGTGGTGAGCCTGGGGGTCTATCTCTCTCTCTCTCTCGATCGATAGGGATCCCTAGCAGGTAACACTAAGGGGCTTTTTGTGGCGCTGGGGGTCTGAAAAAAAAAAAAAAAAAAGTTTTTTATTTTTGAATTATATTATCCAGGAAGTGACTGGAATTATCATGGACCCTGCCACACATATTCCCCCACCTGTTTCCCTCGAGGGGGCCACGGGACCCACCGGTGCACAGAGTGTAGAGTCATTTACAGCAATTTTGGAGTCTATGGTGGCTCGGGTGGAGGCGGCCTGTCAGGGACGGGGGTCAAGGAAGCGACCCCCGCCTACCCCTATACTATCTGACACCTCTGACTCTGATTCAGAGATGGTCACTGCAGTTGCAGGTTCCTCTGCAAAGGCTGTTATCCCAGGTAAAGCCCCCTCAGACAGTGAGGAGGACGTTTCTTCTCCCGCTATAATTCAGGAAGAAGCATTGGTGGATGCACTAGTTGTGGCAGTGCAGGAAACCTTAAAACTTGAGGTTTTACCGGCAGAGGCAACTGAAACAGAGATTCCTTTTGGTACTAATAAGCCCATCAAAACGGTGAAGGTTTTTCCTGTACCCAAATGTTTCGGTAATCAGATTAAAGGAGAATGGGAGCATTCTAAACGTACCTTTACTATTTCCAAGCGTATTGCTAGACGCTATCCGTTTGAGGAATCCATCATTAAGAAATGGACGGTACCACCAGTGGTGGATCCACCTATTTCCAGGCTGAATAAAGCCACGGTTATCCCAGTGGAGGACACTTCGTCCTTTAAGGATCCGGTGGATCGAAAGATGGAAGCAGAGTCCCGCACCATCTTCTCTCTAATAGGGTCAGCATTTAGACCAGTAATTGTTATTGGTCTAGTTTCCCAGACACTTACGGAATGGGCGAAAATGGTACGCCAAGACCTTAGGGGAAAAGATATTCCCCAGGAGACATCTGATTTGATGGAACAGATTATACAAGGACTACAGTTTATCTGTGACGCAGCCTTGGACACTACTCCCTTATTAGGGCATGCATCTATGTCAGCGGTGATCCTCAGACGTCTGCTGTGGTTAAAATGCTGGTCAGCTGACCTAGGTTCCAAAAAGACCTTGACAAATCTCCCTTTTCAGGGGAATCGTCTATTTGGAGCCAACCTAGATGAAATCATCAAGGATGCCACTGGGGGCAAGAGCACTTTTTTGCCACAGGCTGCTAAAGCTAAGGGACCTCGCAACAAGCGAGGACCTTTCTTTACCGCCCATAAAGGGCGCCCGGCTGGTACTAGCGGGAAAGGCAAGACTCCTCCAGGAGGGTTCAAGAAGGGCTGGTCGGACAAGCAGAGGACCAACCCAGCCAAACCCGAAGCAAAGGAGTACACAGCCTGAAGGTGCGCCCCCACCCGGTTTCAGGGTGGGGGGACGTTTTCACCGGTATTCAGGACATTAGATCGAGCTTCAACCACTACTACCGGTGCGATTCTTCCCTTCCAACATTTAAGTACTACAGGAAGCGGTAGTTACCGTTCCCTGAATAGATCTTTTCCTTTACCTTTTCCTAAGATTAGTCCCTATACCTCACAGGAATCGGATCTGGTTGACCAGATAGGCCAAGTAGCCTCTAGTCGGGTGACTTCGGTCCCTGAGGTTCAACCAGAAAAGATCACCCTTCCTGATAACAATCAAGTATCTGATAAATGTGTGGGAACAGAAAACGACCAGACTTTCTCGGATGGTCGGGGCCAGATACCTCTAGGGACGCCTGGTTCAGATTCTATCAGCGCCAGTGGTCCTAGAAATTCTAGGCTGGCCTCCTCAAGCCGGCCTGGCCGACTTGGAAATGCTAGTCGCAGACGTTCCGTGGGAACTTCCTCTCAGGGAGTGTCTGTGGTCTCAAGGACCAATTTACCATCATGCTTTACAGTCGCTGGGTTTAATGGCCTGGCCATTGAGACCCAAGTACTGAAGGACAGAGGTTTGTCTACTTCAGTCATTCCTACCCTTATTAAAGCAAGGAAAGCGACTTCCAGCAAAGTCTATTATCACACATGGAAAACTTATATTGCGTGGTGCGAATCTTTAGGATTTCCTCCACGTACCTATTCGGTGACTCGAATATTGGCCTTTTTGCAACAAGGGGTTGAGCAGAAGCTAGCCTTGAGCACCATCAAGGGTCAAGTTTCAGCATTAGCAATCTTCTTTCAGAAACCTTTAGCTACCAAGTCCTTGGTGCGGAATTTCATCCAGGGGGTGCGGCACCTGGCTCCTCCAGTCCGCGCGCCCTTACCGCCCTGGGATCTTAATTTGGTTTTGTCGGTTCTACAGAAACCTCCCTTTGAAAACATCAGGGAGATTCCCTTGCTTACTTTATCCCAGAAGGTGGCCTTCTTGGTGGCTATCACTTCTGCACGCAGGGTGTCAGAACTGGCTGCATTATCATGCCAGTCCCCATACCTAGTGATTCATAGGGATAAGGTAGTACTTCATCCTAAGCCATCTTTTCTTCCTAAGGTGGTTTCAGATTTTCATCTGAATGAAGATATTGTACTACCTTCCTTGTGTCCTCAGCCCAAGCATCATCGGGAACATGCGTTGCATTCCTTAGATGTGGTTCGGGCAATCAGGGTATACCTGAAAGCTACGGAATCATTCCGTAAGACGGATTCACTTTTTGTGATCACGGATGGCCCCAGAAAGGGTTTGCCTGCATCTGCCGCGACCATTGCCAAATGGATTAGACAGACGGTGGTAACAGGCTTATTCTATTAAGGGTCAGAGTCCTCCGTTCCCTGTTAGGGCGCACTCCACTCGAGCGCTCAGTACTTCCTGGGCCTTTCGCCATCAGGCGTCAGTGGTCCAGGCATGTAAGGCGGCCACCTGGTCGTCGGTACATACCTTTACAAAATTCTATAAAATTGATGTGACGGCATCGGCGGATGCCTCATTTGGCCGCAAGGTTTTGCAGGCCGCAATTTGAGGAGACCGGTGGTCTACCTCGAGGGTTTTTTTTTTCTGTTTGAAAAAACTTTTTTTGTTGAGTCTCATCATTTAGGATGAGCATTGTAAACTTCTAGTTGGCACCGGTTGGGCCTTCTAGATTGGGATTTGATTTCCATTTTCCCACCCCTCATTTGTGATACTGCTCTGGGACGTCCCGAAGGTGGTGTATCACCGAGGACTACGTCTGTCAATGAGCGCTAGAGAAAAATGGATTTTTGTAAAATCTTACCGTAAAATCCTTTTCTCTTAGCTCATTGACAGACGTAGTCCCCGCCCCTCTGTTTTTGAGTTGGGTTGGGTTAAAATCTCTAAAGACTGCTTTTTCACATAACTGATTTGCTGAGGCAGAGAGAGAGAGGATATACCCTCTGGGACTGCCCCTAGGGTGTGGCCAGAGCTTTTTAATTTCCTGTCTAGTCCTGCTCCTGTGGAGGCAACATAACCCGAAGGTGGTGTATCACCGAGGACTACGTCTGTCAATGAGCTAAGAGAAAAGGATTTTACGGTAAGATTTTACAAAAATCCATTTATATATATATATATACTGTACATATATATATAAATTTTTTTTTTAAGGCAAAATCTAAAATTAGTATATAATAAGGAATTTTCAACTCCAGTCTTATGAGTGAATTCCCTGTGCCAAGAATATTCCCATAATTTCTTAGTTCAGTTTTGCAACTTCCTCAATCACCTGTCTGCTAATTGGACAGAGGTGATGATGTCCAATGAGCAGATTGAAGGGAGAGAGGTGGCACTGGCAGCTGGAAGGTTGAACCAAGAAATAGGGTGGTCACATGCCTTACTTACTTCTGGGTGTTTTCCTTGGCTGCTAATATTTTAAACAAACAAAAGATTTCCCGACACACTTACCAGCCACACGGCAAAAAAAAAAAAAAAAAAAAGACACTGCCTAACAATGTATGTTAAAAACAGGTTTGAGCTGCACACATTTGCTAATATACACTATATTGTCAAAAGTATTTGGACATCTGCCTTTACACGCACATGAACTTTAATGGCATCCCAGTCTTAGTCCATAGGGTTCAACATTGAGTTGGCCCACCCTTTGCAGCTATAACAGCTTCAACTCTTCTGGGAAGGCTACCCACAAAGTATAGAAATGTGTATAGAAATGTGTATATGGGAAGGTTTGACCATTCTTCCAGAAGCTCATTTGTGAAGTCAGGCACTGATTTTGGACAAGAAGGCCTGGCTCACAGTCTCTGCTCTAATTCATCCCAAAGGTGTTCTATTAGGTTGAGGTCAGGACTCCCCAAACCACCCCAAACTCGCTCATCCATGTCTTTATGGACCTTGCTTTGTGCACAGGTGCAGAGTCATGTTGGAACAGGTAGGGGCCATCCCCAAACTGTTCCCACAAAGTTTGAAGCATGAAGTTGTCCAAAATATCTCGGTATGCTGACGCCTTAAGAGTTCCCTTGGCTGAAACTAAGGGGCCAAGCCCAACCCCTAAAAAACAACCCCACACCATAATCCCCCCTTCACCAAATGATTTGGACCAGTGCAAAAAGCATAGTCCATAAAGACATGGATGAGCAAGTTTGGGATGGAGGAAATTGACTGGCCTGCACAGAGTCCTGTCCTCAATCTAATTGAACACTTTTGGGATGAATTAGAGTGAAGACTGCAAGCCAGACCTTTACATCCAACATCATTGCCTGACCTCATAAATGAGCTTCTGGAAGAATGGTCAAAAATTCACATAATTCCCTCTCCTATACCTTGTGGACAGCCTTCCCAGAAGAGTTGAAGCTGTTATAGCTGCAAAGGGTGGGCCAATTCAATATTGAACCCTACGGTCTAAGACTGGGATGCCATTAAAGTTAATGTGTGTGTAAAGGAAGCGTCCCAATACCCAATACTTTTAACAATATAGTGTATGTGGAAGCCCCCGTGCCTCACCAAGGCTCCTCTTTATGTGGTCCTAATTCTTAAATTTCAAGTTGAAGCATATAGAGCAGTAGATAAATTAAGAGCAGATATGCCCGGAGGGAGCCCATTACCTTTTAAAGGCAAAGGGATACATTAGAAGCCTAGCATGAGCACAATAGCAGCTGAAGGCGTCCAGTGTGTTCCCAAGCGAAACCCAGCGAGCAAGCTATACAAAAATGGCAACCACCCCAACTTATAACTGGCTTTTGAAGTAAGGTGCATGTGGAAGGGCATTGCTCAGGACCAACAAATAAAGATTTCCCAGCTAGCTTGCAAAAGAACCTCACTTTATAGAGCAGCCTTGGTGAGACTATGTGGCCTCCATGTATATTTGAAATGTGTGCAATGTGTGTCTCTGTTTTTAACATAAATTGTTAGACTGTGTCAATTAATAATTTAGAATGGCCCCGTCAACTGTTAAAAGAGACACTGCAGTGGTAAAGGACCGCTGGACACAGATTTTCAAAATGAGAACAAAGTCATTACTTGAGCCTAGTTGGTCTGTATTTGGCAGCTCACCACAAGACAGGGATCCTCCAGGAAAGGACATGCACTCCAGTTGAGAAATCCTAGTATAATTGGTCAAGGGGCTTTCATGAGCTAATATACTTTACTACTTTACCTATTAAGGGCAGTGACAGTTTCTGTGCAAATGCCCCCCCCCCCCCCAACTCTTAAGTCATACACACTTTGCCAGAGCTCCCCAGCTGCTCCTTCCTCCATTGCTGCTAGCACTAAATTTTCTAGTGTCGGCTAATGTCTGGTGCTACAGGAAATGGGAATGTCACTTCCTCCGTCATGTGGCAATGATCAGATCTAGTAATTAGCTGCTAGACCACAGCACTGTCACAAAGGATGAGGTCACATGATAATGCACACCCTAAAGCACTGGGTATTATTACCAGCTGTGACAAGGAAAGAGCAGCGGGCAAGGTGACTGTCAATTGCAAAAACTTTGTTTGGTGCTACCATTGATCTATTTGTAATTTGTTTCTCATACAATAAATTCTATAAAAAAATAAAAAAAAACTGCATGCGCAAAGTGGCAGCGCCCCTTTAAATAAAATCTACACTTAACAATAGGAGATGTGGGAATGTTTCAATAATTTTTGTTCAACATCAGCAAATTGTTGAAACTATATCTATGGATTTCTGGACCTTACCTTCATTTGCCATCAGCTCTGTTCAGCACCTAAGAGCAATGAGAGATAACTGGTACTTTCTGGCATGGGGAGTGTGTGACTTGTCCCCCAGTCCAGCTATGTGACAGCACCAATCTGGCCATTACGGTGGCTTGCCTAAGGTTATGCATACATACGTGATACAACCAACTTTACCACTTGGTATCCTGATGTTCTTACCAGCAAAATGGCTTTCTGGGTTGCGCCATTCAAGTGGACTGGAGGCTGACAAATTTTGTGCTCAAGAGTAGTTTAAGTGTGTCAAGAACTCAGACTGAAAATTCCTCTTTGGCCTCTTATGCTGCTGGAATTGGCATTCATTTTAAATGTTACCTAGTAAAAAAGAAGGGTAATGCACCCACACTGCAATGTATGTGTTAACAAAAGGGATATTTACCATTTTTTTGTGCTAAGGTGTGCTCCCAGCCCATTCAAAATGCATGAAGTGCCTTAAAACACTAAAATAAATTGCCCTATAATGCGATAAAGCATAATATGAATGGGGTCATAGAAGAAAGTGTGCCAAGGCTATGTATCATAAATATGATTCAGACACATGAAGAAATGCTTTCAAATTATTCATGTAAAAAGTAACAATACTATTTATTAACAGATAATACAACTACTATTGATTGTCAAAGTATTATGATAAATGCCACCACAGCCCATTAAATATAACAATATACAAAAGAATTTGCTAAGAAATTTCTTCAGATAAATGTGAAAATGCATTTCTGACCCTATGAAGTTATTTATTTTTATTTTTTGCTTTTTATATTACATACATACTGAATAGCTGATGTTTAGGCTTTTACTGCTACCTATAACATTAATAATAAATTAGTTTAAAGCGAGAAACTGAGCAATGCAGTCCTAAAATTGAAACACTACATCACTGACAGGCAAGCCATAACCCTTAAGGGTGACTTCCAAGCCACAAGTTACATTTACCAATTAAAAAACGCAGGAGAAATTAATCAAAATAAGCCAGAACATTGAGTAAACCCTATTGTCAGTGAAGAAAATGCACTTCGTCTAGACTGTTGGAAGCCCAAGAGCAACATTTTAATGGCTATGAGGAAAAACTGGTGTATTTACAGGTAACACAAGTTTCTTTATTCACATGTATGTACATAGAACACAAACTACAGTAAAACCTTGGATTGAGAGCGTTTTGCTAATTTTTTTTATAAATTTTGACCTCATAAACAAGCGATGTCTTGATATGAGAGTGGTGTCATGTCAGTACAGAGTATAAAAGAGAAGTGAGGTACCTCTAACTGTAGCAATATGGTTATATTTAATGAAGGTACAACATTTAGCAACTCACATGGTTAATGATTAAAACAGGCACATCTAAGTATGCAGACATCCGGGGTAAAGCTGTCCACATAGACCGTCCTCCACACCGCCTTCAACGTCATCCCTTCCACGACTCACTTTCAGTTTACTCTGCTGCATGGATGTCTTTCAGGTCACAATGCAGACTGACAGTGGTGAAAGCCGGCAGTTAGGAGGACAGTCTATGTGGACAGCTTTTTCCTGTATGCCTGCAAACTTAGATGTGCCATGTGAGTTGCTAAATGCTGTATCTTAATTAAATGTAACCATATTGCTACACTTAGAGGTGCCTCTCTTTTTATTTATACTCTTTAGCTCTTGCTTCTAATCCCCTTGTTGATGGACATTTTATGGTTACACAACCTATCACATTACTATAATATTTTTATATGTACTATTAGTGATGAGCCGAACACCCCCTGTTCAGTTCGCATCCGCTGGCCAGGGGAGATTCAAACCCATAGCCTCTAACTTGCAAGCCCGTTATTCTACCAGCTAAGCCACCGAGCCAGCTGATTAACCTAAGACTCTCTCTGCCTAACTAACTTCTATCTGAGTTTGACAGCTCTTTTATAGGGCTCTGACGTCAAAAGCGCCCGTAATCCACTGCTCAGGTGCAGTGAATAAATTACTGATGTCACGTCAGAAGAGGCGGGATAATTAAGGTTTTAATTTAAAACCTATGATTAATATTGATCACCCGCTGGCCAGGGTATTCAAACCCCCAGTATCTCATTTGCTAGTCCATTATGCTACCAGCTACACCATCGAGCCCAGACATCAGTAATTTATTCATTGCACCTGAGCAATGGCTTATGGGACACTGGTGATGTCAGAGCCCTATAAAAGAGCTGTAAAACTCAGATAGAAGTTAGTTAGGCAGAGAGAATCTTAGGTTAAACAGCTGGCTCGGTGACGTAGGTGCTAGAATAACGGGCTTGCAAATGAGAGGCTGTGGGTTCAATTGCCTGGCCAGCAGATGATTATTATTAATTATGGATATTAAATAAAACCTATTAAATTAATTATGGATGCGGGGACTCGAAGTTCCCATGAGGAAGCCCAGTTGTTCGCCATTCGGCGAACGGGTGAACAGGCAGTGTTCGAGTCGAACTTAGGTTCGACTCGAACACGAAGCTCATCACTATGTACAATAAACTGAAGTACTTATGAATAAATGGTTATGGAATGAATCATCTGAGTTTCCATTATTTCTTATGAGGAAATTTGCTTTAAAATACGAGTGCTTTGGATTACAAGCATGTTTCCGGAACTAATTATACTCGCAATCCAAGGTTTTACTGTATGTGGTTTGTGATTTATGACCTAAAGTGGTTTAGGTAATTTGTTAGGGCATTCTATGCATTAACATAAAAATCCTTTTGCATGCAGCAGCCCCCCTCAGCCCCTCGAATACTTACCTGAGCCCCATCTGGATCCAGTGATGTTGCAGGAGTGTCTAGGCTGCCTGGGACTCCCCTCCTCATTGACTGAGACAGCAGCACATTGGCTCCTGTTTTGTCAATTAAAATTTTAAGTAAATTAAAATTAGTCAGCCAATGAGGAGAGAAAGGGGGCGGGGCCGGACTACAGCTCCATGTTTGAATGAAGCTGCTTGCTGTGGGGGCACTCAGTAGGAGGGAGAGGCCAAGAGAGCTGAAGAGAGACCTGAGAAGAGGAGGATCTGGGCTGCTCTGTTCAAAATCACTACACAGTGCAGGTAAGTATAACATGTTTGTTATTTTTAACTTAAAAAAAACGAGACATTACATTCACTTTAAATATGATGATAAATGCAATATACATTCTTATTGGATGTGAGTCAAGGCATATAATATTGAGGACTTCTTCCCAATATTGGCAGAAAAAGGACATGGATGATCATGTGAGAAATAAAGCACCAGAGTGCATAATGCACTAGATCAACAAAGAAGAATGAAAAACATAATATGTTTAAGAGAACCTGCAACAGAACAAAAACAATATTTTTGTATGTTAATGTAACAGAGCGTTTAGAGCTCTGTCCCACATCCTGCAGGCTGAAGGTTGCTCTAGAAACTTTCACCCACAAGACAGTCATCTTCACAGTACAGAACTTCCAGCACTGCATGGATTATTAACTTTGGGTCTCACATTGCAGAGCACTGTAAAAGGTCCCAAAAGGGGCCCGACTATTTTTCCCCTCCTATTTACTTTGCATTGTTTTCACAGAATTGAAGTTCTTTGAATAGGAGAGATTGCAACAGTGACAGGATCCTCTCTCCCATTCACTGAACGTGTAAGGGCTCTTTCACACCAGCATCTGTACTGAACTTAAAGCCACTGGTGTACACAGGGAGAAAACAGTGCCGGTGTCCTGATCCTGCCGCATTGCACTGTTTACTTATATTTTGGGCTAAAGCTTTAAGGAAATGTCACAAGTTACACAGCACTGCAACACTGTGGTGTGAGCTGACATATAGTTACATAGTTACATAGTAGGTGAGGTTGAATAAAGACAATAGTCCATCCAGTTCAATCTGTATAGGTGTGTGTGGCTGTAATCATCTCACATAGCCCTAAATGTTCTGATCCTTGAGATGTACGTCTAAGAGTCTTTTGAAAGCCACCATACTACCCGCAGAAACCACCACTTGTGGTAGAGAATTCCACAATCTTGTAGCCCTAACAGTAAAGAACCCCCCACGTTGCCTGAGGTTAAAACGCTTCTCCTCTAATCGCATTGTATGTCCTCGAGTCCTCATGCAATCCCTTCGACTGAACAGCTTTTTTTTCTAAGCTGAGATCCCCATTGAGATATTTAAAAATTGCTATCATGTCCCCCCTCAGGCGTCTCTTCTCCAGGGAGAATAAATCAAGCGATTGCAGACGCTCTTCATAATTCCTGACCTCATAGGAAACAAGAGTTGGCACTGCATTGGGCAAGGGTGCTCAGCACAGTCTCAACACACCTGCTGTGAAGGAGCCCTTACATTCTGTGAAAACAATGCAAGGACTTTTGTCAGTGAAGGAGGGTGCCATTTTCTTACTTGCTAAAGGCTCTGCCCTATTGACAAACTTCATGGTGTTTCAGGTGCCTGGTCCAGGCCCATGGTGAAATCAGAGAGCACAGAGGAGATCCATGCTGTTCTTGTAACTGAAAGCCTTATAGATTCAGTATAAAAACATCCAAGGCAGGGTTTCTCAATCAGGGTTCTGTGGAACCCTATGGTTCCTCCAGAGGTTGGTAGGGGTTCTTTGAGCAATGGGCAATTTCTGCCTCTCAGATAAGTTCCCAATGACACCGTTGTTCCTTTTAGCTATCTGTAAGGGGGGAATTTTCCTAATGATGACAAGAGTAAGGAGCATTCTTCCCACTGACTGTCACACTAATGTGTCATGAGTTGTAGCTTTCTAATTTTTTTTCAAACTTTTTATTGAAAATATAAAATATAACATATCATAGTACAGAGTACAATAATAAAACAATGGAACTTAAGTGATTTGACAAACAATGAATACAAGGTAAATGAGAATTACAAATTTTAACAACTGGAGTCAGGTGTCAGAGGCAAGCCCTTTAAGCATCATAACACCTTGAGGTAATGGGAAATAGCCTGACAGGTGATAATAAGCAAAAAAACCTGGTGTGGCCTAACAAGGGTGTTTTTGGCAGAGGCTGAAGTGTCATCCTACAGGTAGGATTGGAATATGGGATAAGGAGAAGGACAATTTGAGCGCACTCAGCAGATGTATTTTGGGTGGATCCAGGGGAAATTTCTCATTTTTAACAGGGGTTCCCCGAGACCAGAAATTTATTTCAAGGGTGTGTTGAAAAGGTTGAGAAAGGCTTATCCAAGGCATATTTCACCCATTCCCACCTCTGGTAATTGGTATTCTCATGAGAATTGGAGTGTCTTCCTAAACGCATTAATGACAGTTGGTGATATCACTACTGTATTGCTCAGTGTTTTTCAGAAGACCTGATGCAGAGGACCTACTTTAATTCTGTGGGTATGGCTTTGTCTGCCATTCCTGGTACCTGTTGACTCCTATCCCATTTTGTGCTGCTGCTGCTGTCTTTGGATATGAGATTGCTCCACATCTACTGATACCTATTTATAATGCTCCTCCCCATTTATCAATTAGTTTAGGTATCAGTCATCAGAGGACAGCTCTGTCACGTGGAAGAAAACCCTTGCTTTCTAAGGCAGCCACCACATGAAGATACATTGCAGAACAAAACACAGTCAGTTCTGGTATAAGAAAAAATATCAGAAGCAAAGAGCCTCTAGGCCAGTGATGGTGAACCTTGGCACCCCCAGATGTTTTGGAACTACATTTCACATGATGCTCAACTGTACTGCAGAGTGCTTGAGCATCATGGGAAATGTAGTTCCAAAACATCTGGGGTGCCAAGGTTTGCCATCACTGCTCTAGGCAATACTGGCATCCATCTCTTGGCCCTCTACTTAACTAAATTTGAGCAGGGTTTCCAAAATAGACCCTCTTTATTATAATAGTGCCCTAGTAGTGAAGTATCTCAAGTACAGCATTTTAAATTACTAGATATATTCTGTATACTCTCACCAGTAAAAACTGCACGTTAACCGACATCTTAAAGCTTACTCCTATTTTTACAAATGACATGTGCCTTTTGTCCCCTTGGCATAATAACCTTCTTTCAATTATGAAACAGAAGACGTGCTCTGTAGGGTACATCTGTATAAATAAATTACTAAGGAAACAGTGAAACTCTGAATTATTAATCTTTATTCACTCTAAAAACATCAAAAAACAAGTTAGGGCATATAATCTGTTAAAATTGTTTAGCATGAATACAATTCCAACACTTGAAGACCATCAAATTCGAAACTGATTTCACACTTCAGAAAATGATGTACTGTATGTAAAATAGACTAAAAAAGCACACTAATCTATGCACAAACAAAAAAGTAACATCTGACTTGATTATATCTGAGGACCAAAAGGGACTGCAGTAATAAATGCCTGTACTGCTATACAGTAAACAAGCAGCTCTAAAGTATTACAGATGATCGAGAAAGGTTTAAAAACACATTGATGCTATGATAAAAAGAGATCAGAGTATTCTGTGAAAAAAGAAGTTAGATACGTACTTCTCCAGTAGGAGGCGAGTCACAGGGCACAGCTGCTATTCAAAAGTTCTGTGTGATCAGATAGCACATCCTTTAATGGGAGCTATGGCTTCTTCTGCCGGTTTCAACATCACGAAAGGATACAGTAGTGATATTGTTGCTGGTGGGTGGAATCACAGCAAAAACACCCTTGCGTAGTAGTTGGGTCCATTTGTTTACAAGACTCTGTTTATTGGGTCAGATGTCCTCTTTGTTGTCCCCCTAGTGTTGTCCTAAATGGTCCAATCTACAGCTGAGCATTGTATGGGGCAAATTATTAAAGATTTTAGGTCTGCAGATAGATTTTGATGAACTGATTTAGACACCGCTGTCTTGCAAAGTCATTGACTCAGTAACAGGGGTTCTCAGGAAACTAAGGCTGACCTTACATTATACAAATATCTTGTACAATTTTTCTTTAGATTTACCAAAGTCATATAATATGAGGTCAAGCTAAGGCCTAGTAAATACAGGCTGAATGTCAGCCAGGAACGACGCTTCAATAGAAAGGTTTGGCGCGTGTGTACGGCAGCCCGTCCGACAGAAGGCTCGTGACCGAAAAGGGTCTGCCGACCGGCTCCTGATCAGCGCTCTCAGCTAATGGCTGACAGCAAACACCAAAGTGTTCTGGTGGGGGTCTGTTCCCCCCTTCAGAACACAATAGCTCAGCAGGGGAGATTGATGTACTAACATTGCATAGTTAGTACAGCGGCTCCGACCTGAGCTGTCAGGTTTTTTTTTTTTTCGTTTAACCCGCTGGGTTGAATAAAAAAAAAAAAATAGTAGTTTGTGCAAAGCTTTAAATTGCCAGCAGTTAAAGAGTTTTATGCAGCTAGATAGCCCGGAGCAATCAAGCATTGCCAGGATGAGAAACAAAAGCTGTACTCCATATGTAAGGATAAGCATATACAGTAATTAAAAGAAACCTACAGTACAATGGCTTTAGGTACAGTATCTCACAAAAGTGAGTACAACCCTCACATTTTTGTTAATATTTTAATATATCTTTTAATGTGACAACACCAAAGAAATAATGCTTTGCTACAATGTAAAGCAGTGACTGTACGGCTTGTATAAAAGTGTGAATTTGCTGTCCCCTCAAAATAACTCAACACACAGCCATTAATGTCTAAACTGTTGGCAACAAAAGAGAAAATGTCCAAATTGGGCCCAAAGCGTCAATATATTGTGTGGCGACCATTATTTTCCAGCACTGTCTTAACCCTTCTGGGGATGGATGTCGCCAGAGCTTCACAGGTTGCCACTGGAGTCCTCTTCCATGATGACATCATGGAGTTGGTGGATGTTAGAGACCTTTCACTCCTCCACCTTCCGGTCTGGAGACATGCTTGACCAATCAATCACCTTCACCCTCAGCTTATTTAGAAAGACTGGTCATCTTGGAGGTGTGTTTGGGGTCGTTATCATGTTGGAATACTGCCCTGCGGTCCAGTCTCCGAAGGGAGGAGATCATGCTTTGCTTCAGTATGTCACAGTAAGTGTTGGCATTCGTGGTTCTCTCAATGAACAGTAGCCCCCCAGTTCCGGTAGCACTCATGCAGCCCCAGACCAACACATTCCCACCACCATGCTTGACTGTAGGTAAGACACACTTGTCTTTGTACTCCTCACCTGGTTGCCACCACACACGCTTTACACCATCTGAACCAAATAAGTCTATTTTGGTCTCGTCATCAGACCACAGGACATGGTTTCAGTAATCCATGTCCTTAGTCTCCTTGTCTTCAGTAAACTGTTTGCAGGCTTTCTTGTACATCATCTTTAGAAGAGGCTTCCTTCTGGGACAACAGCCATGCAGACCAATGTCAATGTCCCTACACCTCTGTCGGACATAAGCTACTGCTCTCCTCATACAGCTGTGTGTGTGTCAATTTTAGCTTGAGCTACTGAATTCTGTAACCACCAGACTTTCTTTTTCAACAGGACAGCTCAAAATAGATAGGTAAACATGTAAAAGAGATAGCCACATGCTTGCTAAAACATAAATATGAAATATATATGCAACGTATCATATGTTGATTTTTCTGGTCTTGAACATAGTAAATATGTTCAGAAGTAAAAAAGGAAATATTTAAAACACTTTACTTTTACTTTAAAAAGGAAAACAGTTATGCAAAGCAAATCGTGCTGTTATTTCACAGATGCAATCAGGCTCATGCTTTGTATTGTGTGATGTAATTATTAGATGAGGATTGGCATAATAGGAAACACAGGGAATATTAACTTTTTCCTGGCACTAGAGGTAATTAAATATTTCTAGGCTAGCATGGTTAGCTTTGCTTTCAGCATTTAAAACTCAGAAGAAATAGAATGATAAGTAGAACCAAAAGTGTAATTATAAATCAAACACTGCAACATGTGCACTTGGTATTAATACAGGTTTTTTTTCCTGCAAACTCTGTCAGACTTTTCATAAAACAGAGGAATTCCAGACAAATCTGTTTTCATGCAGGTTCCTATACTTTGTGCCAGACGAATAACTTTGTTAGATAGAGGCCTCAGAAAAAGCACAAAAAATCATATCCAAACAATTTCATGCTAAAATAAATACAATGCTTTACATAAAATATGTTGAGATAAATATTATTTGGAGAAATATAGCGCTCTGTAATAGCCTAAAATTTATCTACACTTTTTTGAATGATCCCCCGAACAGCCTAAATCCAGCAGTCTTCTTTGACCTGTCTGGGCAATCTATTTATTTACAAACTATTGTCCAGAGGATTTTAAGTTTTTTCTTCTTTAATGTTTTTTACCAGATCTGAACTTTTTCCATATACCTGCTCATCGCAAAAGTACTTTGTCCTGTATACTTTCTTTTTTTTTTTTTTTGCAGGTTCTGTTAAAATTGTAAAAATGGTGAAGCTATCAGCGCTGCTCTAGTGACCAAATAAATATATATATATGTAAATGATGAATCTTTAATGTGCATTAACAATAAATTACTATATAATAATACATAAAAAAATTAAGGTGCCGGTGCTATATCACTGAACTGAAGTGCAAATACATGAAGCAACTAAAAAAAAGTCTTTAGGATTTGATCACATAAAGTCCTTATGCATAAAGTGCAAATAGATGATCCTTGTAAAAGTACTCGTGCTTGAATACTTAAAGAGGAAGTAAACCCTCCTCAGGAAGTTGTACCTATAGGTAAGCCTATGATAAGGCTTACCTATAGGTACTGTAAATATCTCCTAAACTTACACCGTTTAGGAGATATTTACCTTTAATGCAGCCAGTGACGTCACTGGCGCATGCGCTCTGAAGGAACGGCTGATCGTGCCGTTCCTTCAGAGCCCCGTGCCGTGACCGTCGGCTCCCGTGCGCGTGCGCGGGAGTGACGTCACCGCGGCTTCGGCCAATCAGATGACCGGATGCCGCGATCCCGGAAGACGGGCGACATGTCATGTCGCCCGTCATACAGGTAAGAGAGCGGCACGGCGGGGGCTCGTTCTAAGGTAAGTATTTCATAATGAGCTAGTATGCGAAGCATACTAGCTCATTATGTCTTTCTCTTGCAGCTTCTAAAAAAAAAAAAATTTTTTTAAATGAGTGTACAACCTCTTTAATAGTGCAGACCACTCTGTGCTCCCCTCTTGTGTCCCCATTCACCAAACAATGGGAGATCAAATGTGTATTCAGAGACTCTGCTTTGCCACTTGGTGGAGGCTGGAACAAGAATTTCTCCCAGGTTTTCCCAGTGGACTCAGACAGTGGGGAATGGCTTTATCTCCTGTAATTCCTGGACTCTCCGGTACCCAAATATAATCAAAGAAGAGCCTCCATAGTGTAAAACCATTTATTAGGATAAAAAGCAATATTTATATATACATATATACTATAAAAAGTAATACACTTACATCTGATTATAGTAATACGCTTAGCCGTGTATTGGGAGAGCGCCGCCTCAGCGTGCGGTTCACCACTATACCAGAAATTATGTCTGACGCTAGATTCCTGCTTGATGCGTTTCGCCCCTCCTACTGGGCGTCAGCTGGTTAAAATTGTAAAACATGCTGTTTTAAACAAATGGGTTTTAAAAACAGAAGTATCAAACAATATCAATTCTTGTGACCCAATGCTCTCTCTCTATAACTTGTTCACATGTTATGAATTGACCACCATAATCAGAAAATAAACAGAATTAAAAAAAAAAAAACTCCTTTTTTTCCTCTATTTAGTGAAACCTGTGACCAGTAGCTGTTATATTGTCAATGGAGATCAATTAACCTGTTAGTCTTCTACGTATCTCTAGGAGCCATCTTTTTTAAATTTCAGTTATGAAAATAACACCTTCCAGGGCCCCTTACCAGTTCACTCCTGTACTACTAGACCTTGCATGCAACTCTCAGCCTTCTCACTCTCTGACCTTTGGGAACCATGCCGTGTAAGTCTTTTTTGTGTACATTTTTATTTATTTAAGACAGGTAAGTCACATTACAAGTAAGTCACATATAAAACATGCTTTTCACATAAGTACATACTGTATGAGAATGTTTCAATCAACAGTAAAAAAAAAAGTGTCACTTTGTAATAAATTGTTTCAAAATCTGAAAACTGGGTACAGTCTGTATAATTTTGCAGTGAGCCAACCCATTCATTTTCTGTTTTATTTTTGAAAACATCCTAGGAATAAAGCAGAAACCAAAATCGAGAAGGCAAGTGAAGGATAGGTTAGTAAGGGAAATAGAAAGTTGAGGGAAAAAGCTTGCAGTTGGGGTAAGAGAGAGGTAGGTGGGAGGTGGTGAAAGGAAATTAGGAGGAAAGGTAGGATGGAGTAATGGTATGGTTGCTGAGAGAGTAGCGGTTGTTAGCATATTAAACAGTATATGCTAGAGGAGTATTAAGGAGATCAAGGAGATGTCTATGTTCCCTAGAACAGACAAAGTCATTCCAAAAGAATCGGGTGAGTCTTCATTTTTCTTCTTGATGGCTCGAGGTTGCAGCCAGATCCTCCATATTCTGAAGTTGAAAAGTTTTGGGAAACCAGAATGGTATAGATGGGGGATCTTGTTTCCATAGTATTGGGATGTAGACCCAAGCTGTTCTCAGTAATTGAATTAGTAAGGAGTGTTTGTATCTTTTTACAGGAAGATAGTTTGAGTGTAGAAGGTATGGGGTATGTTGTCCCTGGGTTAACATCAGTAATTTGTATGTTATATTGTGCATCTAGTTTCAGAAGTTTCTCACCTTCAGACAGAACTAGAAGATACAAATAAATGTGCCCTATTTTGTATTGCATCTCCATACCTCCCATCATTTTGAGATGGGATTGAGGAACACCTATTAGCAAAGGTATGTAGGCATAGGACACACCCCTTGCCACTCCCCCTTAAAGGAGAATTATACAAAAAGATGATTATTAAATCTACAAGTGCTTTTTTTTTTTAACCATCATTATTCTTTTATTCTGGCTTTTGAAATTTACAAATGCAGCAATTTAGGAATTGAATGAAAGGTTTAGCACTGGGAAACATGTTTTGAAAGATAAATAGTGCATTTTATATATAACTTTTTAGATCAGACCAAAATGAGGGACAAATGAGGAGGGACAGAGGGACTTATTTCTAAATCAAGGACAGTCCCTCGAAATCAGGGACAGTTGGGAGCTATGCTATCTTTAGCAGTGTTTGGCGATCTGAGAGAAGAAAAGTTATAGGTGCTACTGAAGGAGCAGTTAGGTGGAGGAGAATAGGGAAAGAGAAAGTTTTGAAGGCTAAGGGAGTGATGTTTTTTCAATGGGAACAAGTGGTCTAGTGTGTAAAAGGAAGAAAGGGAAAGAAAGAAAGGAAGCAGAAAGATCTATTAGTAATAGCACTGAGAAGAGGCCATTGGTTTTAGCAGTTAGTTGCTACTGAGTTTTAGAATGGCAGTTTCTGTGGAGTGTTGGCAACAAAAGCCAGACTATCACGAACCTAGTAGCAGAGCCTGATACGATGAGGAAGGCCTCTCCTACACCTCGGGGACTCAGGGCCCCTGACAGTGTAGACGGGAGGTGCAGGAATACAGAGGGGTACGAGTGCCTGTAAGTCTTGCTAGCAGCAGGGCAGGTGTCCAAGCTGAGAATGTGAAATCATCAGAAGACTCCAGTAAGCAGGCGAGCAGGTAGGCAGCTGGTACTGGTGACAGCAGGCAGAGTAGCAGGGTCAGGCAGGCCGGGTCATATACAGACAGGATGGATCAGGTATAGAGCACAGGGAGGAGCATGGTCAGGAAACAAGTCGTGTCTGGAACTGATCAGTGAAGAAGGAGCCAATGAAGCACACAGAAACCGAGTTCAGGGGATACTCATCTGTTTGCAGGACACGGCTCGGACAGTAATGTGTGCTTGCTGACACATAGTTGGACCTTTCATGTGGCTGAGATAGAGTCTCTAATCCAATCTGGTTGTACCCCCATATGCTGGCTTTGCTTTGGGGTCTCAGATCTTGTTGGGGAGGCAGTTTTGCGGCGGGAACTCTGGGACCACCTTCCCTTGTTCACCTTCTCTTCGCTGCTGCCAATTATCCGGTCCTCTGCTTTTAAAATCTTGATTGTTAGATTTTTTATTGGCTTTGATAATGTGATTACAAGACATCTGATACCCATGAAGAAGCCAGTTTGTTGTGTCTACAATCAATTTAATACCAATTTCTTTATGTCATTTTCCCATCAGACAATTATGTTTTTTTGATATTTTAATGAGTTTTTAATAAAAAATAACAATTTTTAATCACCTTACACCTTCACCTTACATCTATTTGACTCTTACCTGTAGGTCGTTATAGTCCCACCCTGTGGGGAACTTTTTTTCTTCCTTTCTCGTTTACTAGAGATGAGACCTACTGTATAATCCAAACATATATTCCCCCATTGCCCTCCTTTTTTAACTCAAATTAGAAACTCTCCATAATTATATTAATGAAAGTGTGGAAAAAGGATTTATCCGACCCTCCACTTCACCCGCAGGAGCTGGTATTTTCTTTGTTTAAAAGAAGGATCATACCCTTAGGCCCTGTGTGGATTATCACGATCTCAACAAGATAACTGTCAAGAATCGCTACCCTCTTCCTCTTATTCCTGAACTATTCCAGAGGTTACGAGGGGTGCATGTTTTCTCTAAACTCGATTTGAGGTGTGCATACAATCTAGTCAGAATTTGTGAAAGAGACGAATGGAAGACAGCGTTTCGAACGCGCTTTAGACATTTTGATTATCTAGTCATGCCATTCGGCCTTTTTAATGCCCCAGCCACTTTTCAACATCTTGTTAATGATATATTCCAGGACAATGTTGATTTTTTTTATCATCGTATATTTGGATGACATCCTTGTATTTTCCAGTTCACTAGACCTACATAGAAGCCATGTGAAAAAGGTACTGGACAGACTTCGCCAACACCATCTCTACGAGAATGCTGAAAAATGTGAATTCGAAAGACAGACTATTTAATTCCTGGGACTCATCATCTCTGCAGATGGCATTGCTCTGGACCCGTACAAGGTATCTCCTGTATTGGAATGGCCTGATCCAGAGGACAAGAAAGCAATACAGCGCCTTGTAGGCTTCACCAACTTCTATAGGAAGTTTATAAAGATCTTTTCCGGCATCATAGCTCCAGTCACACAGTTGACAAAGCAGTATATCCCATTTAAATGGACTCCGGAGGCCCAAGCTGCTTTTGAACAATTAAAGACTCTGTTTACTTCTGCTAGAAATTTGAAGCACCCAGATCCTGCTTTAGCCTATGTATTTGAAGTGGACGCTTCTGAAAATGCGGTCGGGGCTATATTATCCCCAACGACAAGGGGCCAAATCTTTACTTCATCCTACTGCCTTTTTCTCCAGAAAATTAAATTCTTCTGAAAGAAATTACAATGTGAGGGATCGAGAACTGTTGGCCATAAAGGCTTCCCTTGAGGAATGGTGCTACCTACTGGAGGGAGCTGCACACCCTATCCTTATTTGTCTGACCATAAGAATCTGGAATATTTAAGAACTGCAAGACGACTAAGACCTTGACAGGCCAGATGGGCACTTTTCTTTTCACGTTTTGTGTTCCATATAACTTTTCGTCTGGGTTTCAAGAATTTCAAACCACATGCACTTTCACACATGTTTTGTTTCCTGAACCAGTTCCACCTTCTGAACCCGACACTATTTTTCCAGCAAAGAATTTCCTGCTCTTGCAAGCAGACTTGATGTCGCAAGTCAAGAAGGCAGGTGCCAACAACCCACCCCCTCTGGATTTGCATTTTCTACAGAGGGAGGAACTGTATTTCCAAAAGGAACACATTTTCATTCCTGAACAACTTAGGGTCACCATTTTTAAGCAGTGTCATGACCATCCTCTGGCCGGACACTTTGGTATCCACAAGACCTCTGACTTAGTCTCCCATTCTTTTTGGTGGCCAGATTTGTTAAAAGATTGCAAAGACTATGTCAGATCCTGCTCTGTGTGCCTCAGAAACAAATCTGATCGGGCCAAAATGTGGGGCCTGTTGGAATCTCTGGTACCTGAAAAACCATGGAGTATCATCTCCATGGATTTCATTATGGAACCTCCCCCATCTGAAGGGTTCACCACCATCTTTGTCATAGTTGACCGTCTATCAAAGTTGGCACACTTCGTACCTTTGAAAGGAACCCCCTTTGCCACTGAAACTGCTTCCACATTCATCAAAGAAGTTGTGAGACTTCATGGCATCCCAGCCAATATTGTTTCAGATCGTGGGGTTCAGTTCACCTCCAAGTTCTGGAAGGCCCTGTGTGAAGCACTAAACATTGAACTTTGTTTGTCATCTGCCTACCACCCGCAAACAAATGGACAGACAGAGGACAAATCAAACCCTCAAATAATATTTGAGGTGCTTCTTGTCCTTCTTGTAAGATGACTGGGTGCTCCTCCTACCTTTAGCAGAATTTGAATACAATAATTCGGTCCATTCTGCCACCAAACAGTTTCCTTTCTATGCCAATTATGGACAACACCCTTCCATCCTACCTGAGTTAATTATGGAATCTGTTGTACCAGCTGTACAAGAAAGACTGAACTTTCTCAATACAAACGGTCAGCTCTTCCGAGAGACCATCTTGAAGGCGCAAGCAGGTAATAAAAAATGTTTTGATAAAAGAAAAAGAAGCTTGGGCTGAGGTACCTGGGTCCATTCGCAATTAAGAAAAGGATCAATTCTGTGGCATTTGAATTAGCCTTACCAAGTCTGAAGATTCACGTGTTTCATGTTTCGCTACTAAAACCAACTGTTCATAAGCCCTTTCCAGATTGAGGTTCTGAAGCTCCTGCTCCACTATTGATTGAAGGTAATGAGGAATATGAGGTAGAGGCCATTCTGGACTGTAGACGGAGGGGAGGTCAGACACACTTCCTTGTTAAATAGAAAGGCTATGGTCCAGAGGATAATTCCTGGGAACATGCCTAATGTTCACACTCCTTGGTTGACATAAGCCTACCTTCAACTTCACCCTGAAAAGCGGCCCCTAGTGGACATACGGAGGGGGGGGGCAATGTCATGGAATCCCTGTGAGATGCCTGGTGCATAGATTTGCGCATGCGCAGGGTATTTCCTGAGGAATGGCTAACAGGTGCACGCATGCGCGTAAGAATTTGTGCACGCGCATTCGCACGCGCACGTGCACAATTACTCTTGGCGCCAAACTGGCTATTTAAAGGGATCCCACTCCCATTTCCTTTGCTGACTGATCTTCAGTTGTGCCCCGTGTCCTGGTTGTACCTGCATGTTTTCCCGTTGCTGACCTGGCGCGTTGTTGATCTGACTTTGGATTCCGCTTCTGCCTTGCTGTTTACCTTCGACCCGGCTCCAATCCTGACTTTGGCTCTGCACATGACTTGATACCTCGCTGCCTGCCTGTTGATGACCCCGGCTATTCCTGAGACTCCGTTCCTGGCCCTTGGTTCTACTCAAGTGCTTGCCTGGCCATCTTCTGCACCAGCTCTGTATACCGTTGTATGTTCCAGCCTCTGAAATCCTGACAAGCTGCCTATCCAGAACTATCAGCATAAGCGGAGTGCCCCTTTAACTTGGATCAGTCTTCAAAATATAACTGCTGTTCTTGCTTCTCTGGTTCCATGATCTCCTTGGAGTCGCATTCCCCGCTGTGGGTTCTGCAAGCAACACCCACAGGCACTTGTTTCCCTCCTGTCCCTTGGCACCCTCTGTCTCCTCCTCAGTGGGGTCAGGACGGGAGATATAAGAGAGGCCGACCTCGTCAATTTAGTCTCCTATCGGGTACATGACAATAGATCTTGCAGTAGTCGCTAAGTAAGCATCAGGTCTTCATGAATTGTTTGATTTTAGAATCTTGACTACCTCATAGAATTCATCTATGGTGAAAGGGCTATTTTCTATGTATGGTGAAAGTGGTCTGCATCATCTATGGTGAAAGGGGTCTGCTTCTTTCTTTTGGAGACTTGGAAGACCTGAGTGAGTTGGTAAAAAGCTTTTGGTTAAAATCAAGAAAGGAACTTGGCCTTTAATTTGCACAAATTTTGTGGTTCTTCCTTTGGCATGACTGAAACGGTATCTTATGGTAGGTCATGTCCCTTCAGGATGGTGGCAAGGAGTTGTGCATAGGACTTGCAGTAGCTGCTGATTAGCCATCAGCTCTTCAGGCCTTGCCTGATTGTAGAATTTTGACCACCTCATAGAATTCCTCTATGGTAAAGGGGGTATGTAGATGGTCTGCCGCTTCCTGTTGGAGACTTGGAAGACCAGAGTTGGTTAAGTAGCCCCGAATGTGTTGTATATGGTCATAGTTACATAGTTGGTAAGGTTGAATAAGATGCCAGTCTATCCAGTTCAACCTGTGGTGTGTGGGTGTGCTTGTGTTTATGTCAATAGTAAATCATATATCCCTGTATGTTGTTCAGTAGCGATCGTTAAGGTGCCCATCTAATCATTTTTTTAACCACTTCCGGACCACCCACTGTGTATTTACGTTGCTAATTTGACGTTAAATACCAGCATTATGGTAGCAAATAGCTGCCATAACTCCGATATTTTCTTACATGGCCGGCAGTCCTCTTTCACATAAAAGTGGTCCCAGCAGTGGATTTGCCATGGGATCACATTTATGGGCGGCGAGAAAGGTGCTCAGCTCCCTCCCACCACTTCCCGGTCATTCCCCTCGCCTGATGGAAAGGAAGTTGAGTGAGGGCAAGATGGCCCCACTCCACTCCATGCCCTTGGAGGACCAGAACGACGTTAAACGTCACTTCAACCCAATGGCCTTATTGGGCCACATTTTTTTTTTTAATAAAAAAAAATGACACTTTTTTAAAAAATGTTTATTGCTTTTAAGTGTAAACGTGAGATCTGAGGTCTTTTTGACCCCAGATCTCACATTAAAGATGACCTGTCCTGCTTATTTATATTACAAGGCATCTTTAATTTTCTTGTAATAGGAATAAAAGTGATCAAAAAACTTTTTTTTGTAAAGGGACAGTGTAAAAATAAAAAGTAAAATAAATAAGAAAAAGAAAAGTACAGCTCCTCGTCCCTCTGAGCTTGCGCGCAGAAGTGAAAGCATACGTAAGCAAGTCGCACCCTAATATGTAAGCGGTGTTCAAACCACACATGTGAGGTATCACCGCGATCGATAGCATGAGAGCAATAATTCTAGCACTAGACCTCCTCTATAATGCAAAACTGGTAACCTGTAGAAATGTTCAAAATGTCGCCTATAGAGTTTAATCGCCAAAGTTTGTTGTCATTCCAGGAGCGTGCGCAATTTTGAAGCATGACATGTTAGGTATCAGTTTACTCGGCGTAACATTATCTTTCACATTATAGAAAAAATTGGGCTAACATTACTGTTTTCTTATTTTTCAATTAAAAAAAGTGTATTTTTTCCAAACAAATTGCGTTTGTAAGACCCCAGTGCAAATACGGTGTGACGAAGTATTGCAAAAATCTCCATTTTATTCTCTAGGGTTTCTGCAAAAAAATATATATAATGTTTGGGGGTTCTAAGTAATTTTCTAGCAAAAAATACTGATTTTAACTTGTCAACAACAAATGCCAGAAATAGCCCTGGTCCTGCGACACTCACTGTTAATACCACTGCTTGTGGAAGAGAATTCCACATCCTTACCGCACTGAACATAAAGAACCCTCTACGCAGTTTAAGGTTAATCTGCTTCTCTTCCAATTTCAGTGAATGGCCACGTGTCTTTTTAAACTCCCTTTCACTAAAAAGTTTTTACTCTATGCTAAGGTCACCAGTACGATATTTGTACATCATATCCCCTCTCAAGCGTCTCTTCTCCAGAGAGAATAGGTTAAATGCTTGTAGTCGTTTCCCAGTCGTTTCAAGTTTTTGTAGAGTTGCTGGTAAAACCCTTTAAAATATGTCTCTTTTTCGGCGAATTTTAATTTTTTTGTGCTTTTCCCAGAGTCAAATTGAGAGATGAACTGATAAGTCTTTTAAAGTTTTGCCCAAAGATGGGATTTAAATAAATCAACCACAATGTGTTGCTCAGACAAGCAGTGTCCCTCAGACCTAACTGGTGTTTAAATAGAGAAGGGAGCAAGGGGGATGAGTCACTGTCTTGACTTATATTCCCATCACATATGTTACTGGAAATGGCAAAAAGTAAGCGGGTGCTGTAGAAATTGGCAACTGGAAGCCAGCAACATAAGCCAAAGTGCATATCCCCAGCACACCACGGATCTTTTAATTAATGTCCAAATGTTTATTCACATAATCACATCAGAGCAATAAAGTGCAATGTTTCAGGACCATGCGGACCGCTTCATCTGCTCTGACTCATTCACTTGCATGCTATATTCTCAGCTTGAGCTACTATCTCTGTAAATAACAGTTTTTAACAGCTGGAAGTAGGTAGCAGTAAATGGAAAATGTATGCTGGCTCGAAAGAAGAAAAGAAAATATTATGCAATATTTTGTATTTACCTAGCTAAATAATCATTTAGTTTACTTGCTGACCATAATAAGTTAATAAATATGTTCAAAACTACTACACATTTCCTTCAAATGCTTGAACGTTGATTTTTTTTTTTTTTTTTTTACATCTTTCATGGCTTTTCAGTGTTTTTTTTAAACATCCCTGTAAAGAATTGAGTCAGTCTTCAAAGAGAAAAAGACTCAGATGCCTCTACCACTTTTATAAGCTAAAAACTATGGTTTTGAATCATTAAGGCACATTCTTTGCATTAGTTTAGCTTTCCAAAGAGAGAGTTTGGGAGTGATTCCAGTGCGTAGTTTATGGTAAAGATCACTGTCATAAATCCGATGTCCTGTTGCAAAACCTCTGAAGTGTTTCAATATGGCTCGACACACGTGAAATAAACATGTATAGATTCAGGTTAATTCCTTTTTCTTTTTTAACACTGAAAAGCTTACAATAAAATAAATCTGGATGTAGATCATTGCAAAATACTGAAGTGCATAAAAATAGCAATGCTATTTAATGCATTACCACAGAACTAAACATCCCAGGATAATTTATTGAGCTGCAAATATTTATGGTACTGGATAGGTGGAGCTAGTTTATCAGGATCACAGGGTGAACTTTTGCAGGTCCATGGGGGTCATCTTTTACCATAAGGCCCCTTCACACAGCCATTGCGATCAGGTCCACCTGATTGGAAAGTCCATTCATCCCTATGAACAAGCGGATGTAAAAAGATTTGTGTCCGTTTACATCCACCTACCTCTGGGTTCAATCAGGTCCTCTAAAAAAGCAGAAAAGGGATCCGTCCTCTTCCATTTAGGTGGAGCAGATCAGAGGGTAGTAGTGTGTAAATGATTAGTGGAGTCAGTTTACTTCCACATGGGCCCTGTCCATGTCTGCTCTGTAGAAACTGAGCAGACATTGATGTGTCATATGTCTGCTTTGCTCCAATCAGCAGGGGATCCTGTCACAGATCTCCTGCTGATCGGAACAAAATCTGCCCCTAAGGGTTAAATAGAGCCCCCTCCCCCTATTGTTTGACTGAGAACAAGCAAACAGATTAAGCGCCCATTCACACTGGCGCGACACGACTTGCTGGGGCGACCTCTGCGTGACTTGCACAGACTTCATATCATTGAAGTCAATGCAAGTCGCCTCCAGATCGCCCCAAAGTAGTACAGGACCCTTTTTCTAAGTCGGAACGACTTGTGTCGCTCCTATTAGAACGGGTCCTGTACTATTCAATGGCGGGCGACCCGCCGCAACTTGTCAGGCGGCCAAGTCACCTGACAAGTCGCGCTAGTGTGAATGGGGTCTAAGAGTTTTGACCTTAAAGTAGAACTATTGGCAACATTTCTCTTTTTTTTTTCATTTTGGATAGAGTACGGGAGGGTTATAATCCCTGTAAACTTTATTTTTGCCATCTTTGTGCCATTGCGGAGATTTACCTTCACTTTCTGTTCTATGGCCAAGACTGGAAGTGAGAAAATTGCTGCAAATTATTGGAATTTCTTGGGGCCTTCTAGGTCACCTGAACTAAAAAAAAGCAAAAGCATTCAATACAGTTCCCCATAAACGCTTAATCTACAAGATGAGGATTGCAGGCATGCGCCATAGGGTTTATTCTTGGATAGAAACTGGTTACAGGGGCATGTCCAAAGGATGGTGATAAATAATGTGTACTCAGACTGATCTGGAGTGGTAAACAGGGGTACCCCAAGGCTCTACCTTGGGACCAATTCTGTTAAATTTTGGTTGTGATAAATAGGTTAATCTCAGTTATAAAAAATAAGCAGGGCAATAACTTCACATCAGGATATAGACATTTTACAGAAATACTTGAATAAAATAATGGGGTGCGCAACCACATGGTAAATAAGGTTAATTGTGGAGAAATGTAAGGTACTTTGAGGTTAAAAACATAAATGCAAACTATGTACTGGGGGAGAACCTCTGGGGGAATCAAGGATGGAGAAACATCTGGGTGTCCCAGTAGAAGATAGAATTTTAGCACGCGTAAAAAAGAGGATATACTCCAGAGATAAAACTATAAACCTGTTAAGTTGGCTACTTACCCTAGGGGTCACCGAGCAACCCATCTTATTACCCACCACGGGGTCACCTCCGGTATCTTTATACGAAGATTCTGTCACCTATATTCATATATGGACAAATTTCGCCACTTAGTCACTTTATTTGATTGCACTGGCCATATGGACTTTTTTTGCCAGCTGACACTCAGTCACTTTGTTTGATCATTTATGTGCACTGGTCACTTTATTGTATTTATTGGTTAATATATCTTGTGCACATTGCCACTTTATTCAACATCTCTCATCTATATTGCACCTTATCATTTTTGATATTCTTGTGTGCACTTGGTCACTTCATATATATTTTTTGTCACCATTTATTCATTTTAGCCCTTTATAGCTATTTATTGAACCTTTGTTGCACTATTCATCTTACTTTTAGCATATTGTATATTTATGTATTTATTTATTGCTCACTTATTGTGTATTTATAGTCCTGTCACACTACATACTGTACAGTTCTGTCCTTTTTTATACTTTTATATGTATCCACAGATGCTCGTCATATAATAATTTTATAATTTATACCCCCAACATATCTTTAGTAGACATCGCCATTCCCCTACCTTGACCTCTTCATTCAATATAGCCTTTGGCTATAGTGCAGGGAGGGTGCAGCCTACTTATACATACATACATACATACATTAATTTCCTTAGCGCAGAGCCTACCACCTTCAAAACTATAAACCTGCCACTTTATAAAACTCTGGTCAGGCCACATCTGGAGTATTCCGTCCAGTTCTGTTCACCAGTCCTCAGAAGGAATGTGCTGGAGCTGGAGAGAGTCCAAAAAATTACAAAAAAATTTGTTAGGGACCTGGAGGACCTCAATTACAAGGAACGACTGTGAAGCACTAAGATTATTCTCGCTGGAGAAGAGACACTTGAGAGGGGATATGATAGCGATTTACAAACACCTCAATGGTGATCCCAGCGTAGGAAAAAAAATATTTAGTATCAGAGAGTAAGAGAACACGGGCATTCAATGAGATTGGAGGAGAAGCAGCTTAACCATAAGCTGCGCAGGGTGTTTTTAACTGTCAGGGCGATAAGGATATGGAACTCTCTTCCACAATTGGTGCTGTCAGTGGGGAGTATTGATATTTTTAAAAGACTCTTGGATGTGTATCTTAAAGAACACAACATACAGGGATATGGCAAATAATTTTCGACACTGATATATCTACACCTACACAGGTTTAACTGAATGGACTATTGCCTTTTTTAACCTTACCCACTATGTAAATATGTAACTAGTGTCCCCACTGGAAGATTTTCCCTCTATTTCTTTTCTAGGGACAACCAAAAATTTGGGATTTTCTTTTACTTTCACTTTTAATGATATTGATAAACAGGACTAATCCCTCCCTCTATATCTAAAACTGTTTTAAAAAACTTTGCCTTTAGTTATACTTTAATGATTGCACAGTTGTCTATGTCAGAAACTGAATAGTAAAGCAAGATTGAAGATGACAGCTCTAGAGCTGGAACTTTTAAAAACAAGTCACCCATGCAACTTAACGGATGTATGTTATTGGCCCACTATTAAAACAACTGCATGTAGTTATATGTAATGAGAGTATTCTGGAAATTCCCTAGTATATTTAACATTCCTTTCCAAATTTCTATACAGACCAAGCCATCAAGCTACTCAATAGTGGCTGAGATTGGGACAAAATGGAACACTGCTGGAGATATTTCCAACAGTCACCTTTTATTCACAAGTTTAACTCTTTAAAAAAGGTGTTCTATAGGGTTGAGGTCAGGACGCTGTGCAGGCCAGGCAAGTTCCTCCACCCCAAACACGCTTATTCATGTTTTTATGGACCTTGCTTTGTGCTCTGGTCCAAATCATTTAGTGGAGGGGGGATTATGGTGTGGGGTTGTTTTTCAGGGGCTGGGCTTGGCCCCATACTTCTAGTGAGGGAACTCATAAGGCATCAGCATACTAAGACATTTTAGACAATTTAATGCTCCCAACTTTGTGGGAACAGTTTGGGGATGGCCCTTCCTGTTCCAACATGACTGCACACCAGTGCACAAAGCAAGGTCCATAAAGACATGGATGGTTTGGGGTGGAGGAACTTGACTGGCCTGCACAGAGTCCTGACCTCAACCCGATAGAACACCTTTGGGATGAATTAGAGCGGAGACTGCGAGCCAGGCCTTCTTGTCAATATCAGTGCTTGACCTCACAAATGCACTTCTGGAAGAATAGTTAAAACATAGACACACTTCTAAACCATGTGGACAGCCTCCCCAGAAGAGTTGAAGCTGTTATAACTTCAAAGGGTGCGCCAACTCAATATTGGACCCTACGAACTAACAGTGGGAAGCCAACAAAGTTCATGTTGTTGTAAAGGCAGGCGTCCCAATACTTTTATACTTTTAGTAATATAGTGCATATATATATATATATATATATATATATATATATATACCTATATATATATATATATATATATATATATTTATATACTGTATATATATATATATACAAACGGTATCTCACAAAAGTGAGGACACCCCTTACATTTTTGTAAATATTTTATTATGTCATCATGAATGCTGCCGCCAGACTCATCCACCTTACCAATCGCTCAGTGTCCGCTGCTCCCCTCTGTCAAGCCCTCCACTGGCTTCCGCTCACCCGACGAATTAAATTCAAAATACTTACAACATCTTACAAAGAAATCCACTGCTTAGCCCCCAGCTACATCACTAGCCTCGTCTCAAAATACCAACCTAATCGCTCTCTTCGTTCCTCTCAAAACCTCCTGCTCTCTAGCCCCCTCGTCACCTCTTCCCATGCTCGCCTCCAGGACTTTTCCAGAGCCTCTCCAATCCTATGGAACTCCTTACCCTTATCTGTCCGATTATCTCCAACTCTCTTAGCTTTTAGGCGATCTCTGAAAACCCTCCTTTTCAGAGAAGCCTATCCTACCAACACCTAACAAATGTACCTCCATTTTCTCCATCAACCCCCCCCCCCCCCCACGGTTATTGCCATTTGTTTCACTTGACCCTCCCTTCTAGATTGTAAGCTCTAACGAGCAGGGCCCACTAGTTCCTCCTGTTTTGAACTGTATTGTAACTGTATTGTCTTCCCTCACATTGTAAAGCGCTGCACAAACTGTTGGTGCTATATAAATCCTGTATAATAATAATAATATATATATATATATATATATATATATTTATATACTGTATATACACACGGTATCTCACAAAAGTGAGGACACCCCTTACATTTTTGTAAATATTTTATTATGTCTTTTCATGTGACAACGCTGAAGAAATGACACTTTGCTACAATGTAAAGTAGTGAGTGTACATCTTGTATAACAGCGTAAATTTGCTGTCCCCTCAAAATAACTCAACACACAGCCATTGATGTCTAAACCGATGGCAACAAAAGTGAGTACACCCCTAAGTAAAAATGTCCAAAGTTAGGCCCAATTAGCCATTTTCCCTCCCCGGTGCCATGTGACTTGTTAGTGTTACAAGGTCTCAGGTGTGATTAGGGAACAAATCTGTTAAATTTGGTGTTATCACTCTCCCTCTCTCATACTGGTCACTGGAAGTTCAACATGGCACCTCATGGCAAAGAACTCTGAGGATCTGAAAAAAAGAATTGTTGCTCTACATAAAGATGCCCTAGGCTATAAGAAGAGTGCCAAGACCCTGAAACTGAGCTGCAGCACGGTTGCCAAGACCATGCAGTGGTTTAACAGGACAGGTTCCACTCTGAACAGGCTTTGCCATGGTTAACCAAAGAAGTTGAGTGCACATGCTCAGCTTCATATTCAGAGGTTGCCTTTGGGAAGTAGATGTATGAGTGCTGCCAGCATTGCTGCAGAGGTTGAAGGGGTGGGGGGTCAGCCAGTCAGTGCTCAGATTATACGCCCCACACTGCATTAAATTGGTCTGCATGGCTGTCATCCCAGAAGGAAGCCTCTTCTAAAGATGATTCACAAGAAAGCCCGCAAACAGTTTGCTGAAGACTAGCAGACTAAGGACATGGATTACTGGAACCATGTCCTGTGGTCTAATAAAACCAAGATAAACTTATTTGGTTCAGATGGTGTCAAGCATGTGTAGCGGCAACCTGGTGATGAGTACAAAGAAAAATGTGTCTTGCCTACAGTCAAGCATGGTGGTGGGAATGTCATGGTCTGGGGTTGCATGAGTACTGCCGGCACTGTGGAGCTACAGTTCATTGAGGGAACCATGAATGCCAACATGTACTGTGACATACTGAAGCAGAGCATGATCCCCTCTCTTGAGAGACTGGGCCGCAGGGCAGTATTCCAACATGATAACGACCCCAAACACACCTCCAAATCTACCACTGACTAGCTAAAGAAGCTGAGAGTAAAGGTGATGGACTGGCCAAACATGTCTCCGGACCAAAACCCATCTGTGGGGCATCCTCAAACGGAAGGTGGAGGAGGGCAATGTCTCTAACATCCACCAGCTCCGTGATGTCGTCATAGAGGAGTGGAAGAGGACTCCAGTGGAAACCTGTGAACTCCATGCCCAAGAGGGTTAAGGCAGTGCTGGAAACTAATGGTGGCCACACAAAATATTGACACTTTGGGCCCAATTTGGACATTATCACTTAGGGGTGTATTCACTTTTGTTGTGTGTTGAGTCATTTTGAGGGGACAGCAAATTTACACTGTTATACAAGCTGTACACTCACTAATTTACATCGTAGCAAAGTGTAATTTCTTCAGTGTTGTCACATGAAAAGATCTAATAAAATATTTACAAAAATGTGGGGGGTGTACTCACTTTTGTGGGATACTATATATATATATATATATAGTATATATAGTATACTTATATATATATATATATATATATATATATATATATATATATATATATATATATATATATACAGCATATACAGAAGCAAGAAAAAGTATGTGAACCCTTTGGAATGATATGGATTTCTGCACAAATTGGTCATAAAATGTGATCTGATCATCATCTAAGTCACAACAATAGACAATCACAGTCTGCTTAAACTAATAACTAACAAACAAAGAATGAAATGTTGCCATGTTTTTATTGAACACACCATGTAAACATTCACAGTGCAGGTGGAAAAAGTATGTGAACCCTTGGATTTAATAACTGTTTGAACCTCCTTTGGCAGCAATAACTTCAACCAAACGTTTCCTGTTGTTGCAGATCAGACATGCACAACGGTCAGGAGTAATTCTTGACTATTCCTCTTTACAGAACTGTTTCAGTTCAGCAATATTCTTGGGATGTCTGGTGCGAATCGTTTTCTTGAGGCCATGCCACAGCATCTCAATCGGGTTGAGGTCAAGACTCTGACTGGGCCACTTCAGAAGGCATATTTTCTTCTGTTTAAGCCATTCTGTTGTTGATTTACTTCTATGCTTTGGGTCATTGTCCTGTTGCAACACCCATCTTCTGTTGAGCTTCAGCTGGTAGACAGATGGCCTTAAGTTCTCCTGCAAAATGTCTTGATAAACTTGGGAATTCATTTTTCCTTCGATGATAGCAATCCGTCCAGGCCCTGACACAGCAAAGCAGCCCCAAACCATGATGCCCCCACCACCATACTTCACAGTTGGTATGAGGTTTTGATGTTGGTGTGCTGTGCCTCTTTTTCGCCACACATAGTGTTGTGTGTTTCTTCCAAACAACTCAACTTTGGTTTCATCTGTCCACAGAATATTTTGCCAGTGCTGCTGTGGAACATCCAGGTGCTCTTGTGCAAACTGTAAACATGCAGCAATGTTTTGTTTGGACAGCAGTGGCTTCCTCTGTGGTCCTCCCATGAAATGCATTCTTGTTTAGTGGTTTTTGTATGGTAGATTCGCTAACAGGGATCTTAGCATTTGACAGTGACTTTTGTAAGTCTTTAGCTGACACCCTAGGATTCTTCTTCACCTCATTGAGCAGTCTGCACTGTGCTCTTGCAGTCATCTTTACAGGACGGCCACTCCTAGGGAGAGTAGCAGCAGTGCTGAACTTTCTCCATTTATAGACAATTTGTCTTACCGTGGACTGATGAACAGCAAGGCTTTTGGAGATACTTTTACAACCCTTTCCAGCTTTATGCAAGTCAACAATTCTTAATCGTAGGTCTTCTGAGAGCTCTTTTTTGCGAAGCATCATTCACATCAGGCAATGCTTCTTGTGAAAAGCAAACCCAGAACTGGTGTGTGTATTTTATAGGGCAAGGTAGCTGTAACCAACACCTCCAATCTTATCTCATTGATTGGACTCCAGTTGGCTGACATCTCACTCCAAATAGCTCTTGGAGATGTCATTAGTCTAGGGGTTCACATACTTTTTTCACCTGCACTGTGAATGTTTACATGGTGTGTTCAATAAAAACATGGCAACATTTCATGCTTTGTGTGTTATTAGTTTAAGCAGACTGTGATTGTCTATTGTTGTGACTTAGATAATGATCAGATCACATTTTATGACCAATTTGTGCAGAAATCCATATCATTCCAAAGGGTTCACATACTTTTTCTTGCAGCTGTATATATTTATACGTATATATATAACAATTGTGTGCCTTGTCAGGCAGGCTATATGTCTAACCGAGTTCTCAATAGGATAGGTTTAGGGGCTCTAGGATGGCTATTCTGAGTAGAGAAAACTGATTTTACAGTTTTCACGAGGATTGGTAATCCCTGGACTGGGCTCTGGAATCCAGTGGCTTCGAACAATCTTGGTAGGGGTGACGCCTCTAGCCCTGTGTTATCCATATCACTGGAGACCAGCAGCCTGATTGTACACACGTGCACCGCTATTTCAGCCAAAAAGCTGTCTAAAGTTCAGGGCTCCTTTCCTCCGAAGACAAGCTGCTGTATGTGTGTGGAGAGAAACTCTAGACAAGTGTCTACTCTGGCCTCAAGTAGAGGTGGCCAGATCTGACCAGGTCATTGCCTGAGAGATATTAAGAGGCCATGTGTCATTAGACAAAGCTGAGTGCTCAGTCCTTGCTGAGACATGCTTACATAGCCAAGAGGCTGGAAAACGATCTGGTGCTAAAAAACCCTGTGAGGGAAATCCTTTGAGTTATTTCGAAATTTACTTTTAAATAAAAGTGGGCCCAAAGCCCTAAAAATATACTTTCCTGGCCTGATTGATGTTGTTGAAAAGCACTACAATTGATCTAACCTTCACAATATATATTAACTACTTCCGGCCCGCGCTATAGCCGAAAGACAGCTACAGCGCGGGCTCTAATTTCCGGGAGGCCGTCTTTAAACGGCCTCCCAGAGACAGGCTCCCCACGCGCTCCCGCAAGCGCGCATCGGGGAAAATCTGTGTCGGCCGTGTCCCTTGGACACAGCCAATCACAGATCGTGGTGAATGGCCAATCACAGCGGCCATTTACCACGTGATCGGACCGTGCAATGAGAGATGATCTCATATGTAAACATATGAGATCATCTCTCATCGCCAGCTCTCCTTCCTCACACAGAGACTGCAGTGTGAGGAAGAGGAGAGCCGATCAGCGGTAAGGGGACATAGAGGAATGTAATCAGGGCACTGATCACCAGTGCCCTGATTACACAAGAGGGGAAAAAAATGCCATAAGTGCCCGCCATCAGTGCCCCCCATCAGTGCCCACATTCAGTGCCAATAGTGCTGCCAGTCAGTGCCCATCAGTGCCTGCTCATCTAGGCACTGACTAGCAGAACTATGGGCACTGAGTGTGGGCACTGATGGTGCTGCCAGTCAGTGCTCATCAGTGCCACCCATCAGTGCCACCCGTCAGTGTCCATCAGTGCCACCCATCAGTGTCCATCAGTGCCGCCTCTCAGTGCCCATCAGTGCCGCCTCTCAGTGCCCAGCAGTGCCACCTCTCAGTGCCCAGCAGTGCCACCTATCAGTGCTCATCAGTGCCGCATATCAGTGCTCATCAGTGCCGCCTATCAGTGCCACCTATCAGTGCTCATCAGTGCGGCATATTAGTACCTCCTCATCAGTGCCACCTCATCAGTGCCCATAAGTGCCACCTCATCAGTGCCCATAAGTGCCACCTCATCAGTGCCCATCAGTGCAGCCTATCAGGGCACATCAGTGAAGGAGAAAAATGTATTTATTTTCAAGATTTACTCACAGAAAATAAGAAAAACTTTTTTTTTTTTCAAAATTTTCTGTCTTTTTTCTTTTTGTAAGAAATAAAAAACCCAGAGGTGATTAAATACCACCAAAAGAAAGCTCTATTTGTGTGAAAAGAATGATAAAAATTTCATATGGGTACAGTGTAGCATGAGCGCGCAATTGTCATTCAAAGCATGAGAGCGCTGAAAGCTGAAAATTGGCCTGGGCAGGAAGGGGGTAAAAGTGTCCAGTAGGCAAGTGGTTAAGATTCAACAACAGTGTCTCTTTAAAACTCTTTTCAGAGAGAGGTCCTATAGTGTGTACAGTATTTCCATGTAAAAGTGGATGTACATGCAATACCTGCTATTACAAGTTGTTTTGATGGAGTTCTACTAGGACATGCACTGAACCAGTTAATTACGTCCACATCTCAAGGGCATTGTGAATTTAAATTCTGGAGGACACTGGATGAGGTATGCAGCTGTTATACATATTTATAGAAAAACAGACATACATACACATTCCCTTTTGTACAGGTTGAAGAGTTCTAGTTCTTATTCTATCTTACATGTGTATTTATACACTTTATGCATACATCCAATATAAAAAAATCAATAAATAAATAAATAAATAAAAATTTTGCTTTTCCTATATAGGGTCTGTCTAAAAAAATATATCTTTTATCTTCTGCTCAGCTAATGTCATTTAAAGAGGTTAATGGACCCTAGTAATGACCCCTTTGGGACAAGTTTAATCTGTTCTATTGAATCTAATGAAAACAAGACCTCTCCTATTACATCATATGTCTTTCAGACATTATACAGTTTGAAAACCACATCAAATAAAATGTCATTCTCGTACCAGCTGAAAAAAAAATGACATCACTTAATTTCTAATTGAGCGTACTACACTGTGTATGATCAGTCGAGTCCCCTTAAAGGAAAATGACAAAAAAAAAAAAAAAAACTCTGCAAATACTGCCATTTTCTAATGGCTCGTTTCCACTGAGCTTTCTGGTTCGGTTCGGTTCGGTACGGTACGCTATTTATGCCGTTTCCATTGTGAATGGTACCCTAATTTCGAACCGTACCGTACCACTTTTTTGGGACCCTTTCATTGGGGTACCAAGCACATTAGTACCGTACCAACAGGGTGGAGCTACACTCTGCAGAACTTTGATTGGTTGACAGAGAATCGTTTATCACAGCTTTCCTGCTACACCACGCCTATCATGAAAGGGTACTATTGGCAGTGGAAACACAATGTGTACCGTTCCGAACCGTACCGTACTGAACCGAACCGTACCGTACCACTCAGTGGAAACGAGGCATAACACTGTCAAAATGTAGGAAATCGGCTGAATATACAGATGAAATACATACATTGGAGCTAATTTACATGCCCAAGGATCTGTAAAACTGACAGATCGCTGCATCAACACAAGCGATATTGATTTAGGGATCTCTCCTGCTGAGTCCAGGTCACCCTCCCCCGCCCCCAAAGAAGAAAGAAGAGTACACACATATCGAAAGTCAGACGGTTTCTTAAACCGGCCTAAAGTGGTAGTAACCCTGTATCTTAACTAGTACCTACGGTGTATATTGTACCTGTAGGTATAATGAATATGTACACCATTTACGAGATATTCACATCAGCAATAACTGATGACATCACCCATGCATGTGCAGCGACGCTCTGCATTTAGGCACACAGCATGCCATTGAATGCAGAGTGCCGTGCCGCAGCATCCATGTGCGGGGGTGACATCATTGCAGCCCCAGCCAATCAATAGCTGGAGCCTGTGAACCTGGAAGGAAGACGGAGTGAAGATGTAAGCCCTGGGAACAGTGACAGCACACCGCTAGAGAGCTTAGTTTTAAAGGTAAATATGTCATAATGTGTTAGTATGCAATGCATACAATGGCATATACCAGCAGGGGACCCAATTTATTTATTTGTTTGAAACAAATACAGATACATAAGCTGCTTGCATTTAAAAAATAAATTTAAATATGTGTTTTTGAATGCAGCGCTGCATTAATTTGTGCATTTTATATCTACATAGTTAAGTTTTAAAACTCTCCCTTCCTTGTAATAGCTCCTATGTCTATGGTGAAGCACCTCAAAGAACAGTTTATCTCACTTGAAGGACTTCTTGATACATTTTTTTGGTTTAAGAGCATTAAATACAGCCAACACGTTTTGGGGGAAACCGCCTTCATCAGGACTAGTGGGCTAAAAAAATAAATAAAAAACCCAGTAAAAAGTAAAACACACTGCAAATGTTTCATATATAATGATAAAGTATCTTTAAATTGTCCATGTCGATGAAATAGTAGTCAATCCAAAAAATCTCGTGGAATGCCCAGAGTTAAGCCAGGAGGCACAGATGTGTGTAGTAAACATACGAGCAAAGTAGTTAAAACTGTATGCAAAAATGTGTACTGCAGTGAATGGAGCAAACGAAACAGAGGAATTCTAGTGGAGTCATTCCTCTGGAGTAGCAATGAGGAGTTCCGCTTTGGGCAGGATCGGCGAAGATTACTAAATTTCGGGTGCCAAAACCAAACCCCAATAAAATCAATGGGAACCAAATTTAAAAAAAGAGTATGGGACATTTTCTAGGCTAATACGCAAGCGATTGTCAAACAAATGGCATGGGGGTTCGGGTACTGCCCTGGGGGACATGTACCAAAGCAAAAACGTTTTTAATAGATTCCGCTTGGTGATTTTGTTATTGCTCAAAGTGATAAATTGAAAATGCAAAACTCTATTAAATGACATATCTGAGAGATGGCCTGACCCTGCCTGTGAAGTCATACATCTGTATAATTTATACATCCTACTACAGAAAAACTGACATTTACAAAGAAAAAGTGTTTGAATTGATGCAAGGGGGCAGATTTACTAAAACTGGTGCACACAGAATCTGGAGCAGCTGTGCAAAGTAACCAATCAGCTTGTAACTTCAGCTTGTTCAATTAAGCTTTGACAATGAAACATGCAAGCTGATTCGTTACTATGCACGGCTGGACCAAATTCCGTGTGCACCAGTTTTAGTAAAGCCCCCCCAAAATGACAGTCCCAGACACTTTGCCAGGGGTATCCCCCTTGGCAAGTTATACCCCACATGTTGAAGGCATGTGGCCTGGTATGGTTCAGGAGGGGGGTGTCCCATGCTCTTTTGGGTATTTGTGCAAGATGGCTTAATGGAAACTGGAGTAAAGGGAAGCTAAATATAAACAGCTAGAGGAGCTGGCCGTTAAGTTAACCTTTTACTTTGCATGGCATGGGCAAAGTGAGAGCTTTTACCTTGCTTAAAACCATATTCCAACCAAACATTTTGGCTAGCATAAGGAAAAGTTAAAACTTCTGTTGATTTTTTTTATTACTGCCTGTAGTTGTATTGGGGAGATGTTTCCTCATTTACTGAATTAGTAACAATAAAATAAGGGGAACAATTGTCACTAGGATAAGAACAGAACAGAAAGCAATAAAATCACTTTTAGAGGAAAATGAACTTCTTTTTGTCGTTGTCCCCACTGGGGAGGAGTTCTTCAACTTCCCGTTCTCACTTGCACAGAAGGAAATGGACTGTAGCTGTTCATCACTCAGACAAAAACTAAATATTTTGGTTTAATATTTGCTTTAATTGTACGTATCAACTAAGGGTAGAAGTGAAAGAAGGAATGGTTTAGGGTAGATTTACTAACAGGTTACTAAGGAGTTAAGCAAGTGCAATCTTTGAAAACCATAATGGATTATGATCCCAGCACAGCAAATTTCAAGAGTTTCAAAGGTGTGGAGGCTGAGGACCTGGGCATACCAGGTATGCCCCAAGGTACTTTGTTCAAGTTGTAAGAGCATATCTGGTAAACTCAATGTCCAGATCTGGTTAAGTGAAAATCTCAATAAAACGTAATAAACTAAAACTGGATTTTCAAAGTAATCAGTAAATCCAGTATAGAAGATTGAATTAAATAAAAATCTTAACTTTCCCTGTAGAAGCTTTGCTTGTGCCCACCCGCCTCCCACCTACAAAGCCACCCTAATGGTCCTACAGTATATTGCAATGAACATCTAACCAACACGGAGGCTTGGAGTGGAGTGGGGTGGGGTGGGGCATCAATGCAAAAAAAAAAAATCAACTTTACAAGAAAAGTTAAACTAATCTTAAAACATCATCTACGTATCTGCTGTATATCTTGGGATCAACTAATCAATTTAACATGCCGTTTTTGCTAACCTGTGCTTCTGCATTTTTTTTTTCACCATATGCTGACTTTAAATTGCCCAGCAATGTATCATGTTTACTTAAAATACTATTTCAATTTATGCATATAGTTGAGTAACTACAACCAAATATTACTTCATAACAAAGACATCTAAGGCCATGCTTAATCTGAATAAAACCAGACATACTTATACTTAAAAAAATATACAATGAGATAGCTATGACTTTAGAATGTAACACGATGAGTCTAAAATAATCAACATTTTGTACACTATTACTAACTACTTTTAATGCAACATTTTTATTATATTTAAATTCAGGTCTTTTGAGATTTTTTTCCCTTTTCTTTTTTTTTTGGTTTCTCTGAAACACCTATCAGGGGTAATCTTCTATACTACTACAGGATTGGAAGACCAAACACTAAGCCTCTCACAACGGTGTGATAAAAACCAGGCACAGGCAAAATTAACCTGTTCATTATAGAGGTGATGCAACCAGTTATAAACTGTGCACAGATATATTATTGCAGTCTTCAAAAAATCATATTTAATGACAGCAAGCAATAGTTAACAGAAGGTTAGATGCTGGGCACACGTTGTAAAACATCCAGCTAAAGGCATGAAGGTGACTGCTTGTGTATCCCCAGGCCAGCTGCTCTCCTGACTCGCCGTTACACCCGAAGAAACTTGGATTCAGTAAAATGAGCAAGAAAGCGGAACAATACTTTAACTGTGTCATTAGAACAGATAAAATGTGCTATTAGGATTTGAGTAATATCATGGGGAAAAAATGCAGACATAATAAAATTCAACTATAGGAATGATAATTTTACTGGGTTCAGAGTGGTTGTTGTTGCTCTTATTATATCTTTATTTCGGCTTTAAAGTAATTTCATGCAGGTTTTCTTCAAACTGGTGTAAAAAAGTTATTTAAGGGCAGATTTATACTGGAAAGCATGTTTCAGTGCAGTCCCAGGGGCTCTGGTTTTGACAGCCCATTCATTTCAATGGGCTGCAAAATGTTCCAGAACGTGTAAAAAGTAGTTCAAGCATTACTATTTCAGCTTGTGACGCACCCAGCTGCATGGTACTGTGGTAACATGTGGTTTAGTGGCTGCAAACATGCTGCGTTGGGATGCCATTAACACTAAATTTCCAACCACACACGTCACACAAGGGCACCGCCCTCACGTGCAGTGTGGGGAAAAATGCATGGAATGCACCGTTCCCACACCACGTTGCGGTGTGAATTGGCCCTAAGGGGTGACTTCGCCTTTTCACAAAAAATGAAAAGGTGAACTAAGTTCAAATATCCTGGCCTCTCCTCCTGACCAAACTGCACATAGTGGTCATGATGGTCTGTGCACATAGTGGTCATGATGGTCTGTGCACAAAGAGGTCATGATAGTGTGTGGTCCACACACCCTACATCGCAATACACAGCCCCAGAATGAGTATCCATTATAATGCTCACAATGGCAAGCGTTCATTAGTCAGTGCATCTGAGGCCTTTCTTTCAGTAGGGTGTCTCAGAAGAAAGAAGTATTTCTCATTGTCAGATCGGTCACATGGTCGCATTGGGGGCAGCAGGGTCTGGTGGGATGTCCAGGATATGTGGAATTAGTTCACTTTTTCATTTTGTAAAAAGTTGAACTTACCCTTTTCATTTTCATACATAGTACAGCTCCTGCTGTTCTTCTGACCTGTTTCGGACATAGGTGCTGAATGTCTCATAACACCAATGCTAGTGCCATGCCTCAGCCCCCTCTGTTAGAACTCCCGTCAGGTTTTTATTGCTATCTGGGGCACTGTTAGATAGAATTACACTCACTTCCTGTCCTGCTGACAACTTGCTGATGTTTTACCAGACCAGAAGTGAGCAGACCTCTCCAACAGAAGTAAAAATGCGTTGATTTTTTTTTGTTGTTTTTTTGGAGGGGAAATAGGAGGTGACATGAATCCCAAATTTACAAATCATCACTTAAAGGAGTTTATCTTCATTTTATTGCACTCTATGAAGTCTATGCATTAAGATAAAAAGCCTTCTGTGTGCAGCAGCCTCCCCAGCACCCCCTTATACTTACCTGAGCACCATCTCTGTCCAGCGATGTCCACTAGTCCCTCAGCCCTCCCGAACTCTCCCTCCTGATTGGCTGAGACACAGCCGTGGCACCATTGGCTCCCGCGGCTGTTAATCAAACGCAGTTAGCCAATCAGGAGAAAGGGGGCAGGCTGAATCACAGCTCCGTGTCTGAATGGACACACGGAGCTGCAGCTTGGCTTGAGAGCCCCTATAGCAAAATGCTTGCTATGGGGGCACTCAACAGAAGGGAGGGGCTGGAAGCAGCCAAGAGGTACCCAAGAAGAGGAGGATCTGGGGTACTCTGTGCAAAACCAACTGCACATAGCAGGTAAGTATAACATGTGTGGTATTTTTTTTTTTTTAAAGAAACTTTACAATATCTGGTATTCCAGAGTACCCTTTAGAGGGATATGCCCCACCCATCTTGGAAGCTCATGCGCAAATGTCTAAAGAGACATTCACTAACATATGAACACTTGAATTTAATGTGCAATTAATTCACCTGCAAAATCAAATCTTTACAGACCAGATTCAAACTGTCAAACCTCTGTACATGGAGCAAATATATCTGGTTATTTATTCCCTTATTGAAGGTAAATAAATATGTGACTTTCACTATGACATATTGTAGAGATCCCTGTATCAATTAAGTATTTACAGAGCCTTGAAAAGTATTCATACCCTTGAAATTTTCCACATTTCAAGGGAAAAAACGTAATATTTGTGGGGGATTTTATGTGATAGACTAATAAAAGGGGCACATAATTGTGAAGTGGAAGGAAAATGATAAATGGTTTTAAACATTTTTTACAAATAAATATCTGAAAAGTGTGATGTGCATTTGTATTCACCCCCCTTTGCTCTGATACCCATAACTAAAATCTAGTGGAACCAATTGATTTCAGAAGTCACCCAATTAGTAAATAGAGTTCACCTGTGTGTAATTTAATTTCAGTATAAATACAGCTGTTTTGTGAAGCCCTCAGAGGGTCGTTAGAGAACCTTAGTGAACAAACAGCATCATGAAGGGCAAGAAACACATGAGACACATCAGGAATAAAGTTGTGGAGAAGTTTAAAGCAGGGTTAGGTTATAAAATAATATATCTATATCTAATATATCTAATATCTCAAGCTTTGAACATCTCACAGAGCACTGTTAAATCCATCATCCGAAAATGGAAAGAGTATGGCACAACTGAAAATCTACCAAGACATGGCCGTCCACCTAAACTTACAGGCCTGGCAAGGAGAGCAGTAATCAGAGAAGCAGCCAAGAGGGCCATGGTAACTCTGGAGGAGCTGCAGAGATCCCCAGCTTAGGTGGGAGAATCTACCCACAGGACAACTATTAGTCGTGCACTCCACAAATCTGGCCTTCATGGAAAAGTGGCAAGAAGAAAGCCATTGTTGTACGAAAGCCATAAGAAGTCTCGTTTGCAGTTTGCCAGAAGCTTTGGTCAGATGAGAAAAGAATTGAACTTTTTGGCCTAAAAGCAAAACACTATGTGTGGTGCAAAACCAACACTGCACATCATCCTAAACACACCATCCCCACCGTGAAAAATGGTGATGGAAGCATCATGTTGTGGAGATGCTTTTCTTCAGCAGGGACAGGAAAACTGGTCACAGTTGATGGAAAATGGATGGAGCCAAATACAGGGCAAACTTAGAAGAAAACCTGTTAGAATCTGCAAAAGACTTGAGACTGGTCATAGTTCACCTTCCGGCAGGACAATGACTCTAAACATACAGCCAGAGCTACAATAGAATGGTTCAGATCAAAGTATATTCATGTGTTAGAATGGCCCAGTCAAAGTCCAGACCTAAATCCAAATGAGAATCTGTGGCAAGACTTTAAAATGTTTACTAATGCTTAGTAAGGAATGGTCGGTTGGAAACAACTACTTATTTTAAAACCATGATCGTAGTTCCTTTTTGGAGGTTGACAGTTGTCACCATCCATCTTGGATTAAATCTGTGCTTAAAAGTAAAGTTTTGAGGCTCCAACGTAATTGTACGAATATTGAAGATTATTATCAACAGACCATGTTACTTAGAGACAGGTTTATGGATAAGGGTTACGATAAAGCAAAATTAGACAATGTCATTAATGAAGTAGCGAGCAGAGATAGAGATCCCTGACATGACAGAGTGGGGTCACCCTGGCATGGCAGAGTCAGGTCACCCTAAACTACGGTCACCCTGACAAGGCAGAGTCAGGTCACCCTAAACTACGGTCACCCTGACATGGCAGAGTGGGGTCACCCTGGCATGGCAGAGTCAGGTCACCCTAAACTACGGTCACCCTGACATGGCAGAGTGGGGTCACCCTGGCATGGCAGAGTCAGGTCACCCTAAACTACGGTCACCCTGACATGGCAGAGTGGGGTCACCCTGGAATCGCAGAGTCAGGTCACCCTAAACTATGGTCACTCTGACATGGCAGAGTGGGGTCACCCTGGCATGGCAGAGCCAGGTCACCCTAAACTCCGGTCACCCTGACATGGCAGAGTGGGGTCACCATGTGCTTCCTGTAAGGGGTGTGGTATTTTGCACAATAGCTGACTAGCAAGCACGTATACCTGCTGTAGATATATCAGCAGTGCAACGTGCTCACTAGACAGAACCCTGACACTTAAAAGTATCCCTACAAAAACTAGATTATTGAATCGAACTATAGTGGCAGGGCTGCCGCTAGAAATCCTGGGGCCCCATACAGCCTACCTGACAGGGCCCCCCCCCCTTGAATATATCAAAATTATATCACCCCCTCCCCCAATCCCTCTTCCTATCAGAAATCCCTCCCAATCACCCCTCACAGCGCAACCCCCCAAATCCCTCCACAAATTCACAACCCCATCCCCGTACAGTACAGAGTGCAGGGGTCAGGAATGCATTATGTACAGAGTGCAGGGGTCAGGAATACATTCAGGAGAATGCTAGATACAGAATGCAGGGTTCTGGAGTGCATTATGCACAGGGTTCAGGAGAGTGCTAGATAGGGAGTAGTGCCTTACTAAGCTGACCAAGATTTCCCATAGATGCAAATGTTAGACAGGGAGCAGTGCCATACCAAATTGACCAAGATTCTCCATTGAGGACAATGTTAAAAATCGGGAGTAGTGCTATACCAAGGTGACCAAGATTTCCCATTGAGGCCAATGTTAAAAATCGTAAGTAGTGCCATACCAAGCTGTACATAGTAGGGAATGTATGTAAATGCCTCTGTACTGCACCTCTTCCCAGCTGCTACAACCTCTGCAACACACACACCTCTCCTCTGCCCTTATCTTCTCCAAAGGTCCTCCATCTTCCACATGATTACCTTTCTAAAATACCTTTCTGTTGCTGGCTGCCATATCTTCCTTCTCCTTCTTCCCTATGCACGTGTTGCTTGACACAGGGGGTGGTTCTGAGTAGCAGTCCCGCCCATTACCGACATCACAGCATGAATTTGACAGGTGCAGTCTCTCATTGTGGCTGCATAGTGCACACCCAGCTGGTTTGTTAGACAATCCCTGGATGTTCTAAATGTTCCCACTGCTGCAGGTCCTTCTGAGCTAGAAGGTAACATTTATCACCAGAATTATGCAGGACAAAGCCTCTGCACAGCGGGACAGTCCTGCCCAGGTTGGGAGGTATGCTGTCATCCTACCAATCTTCCTGCTGTCCGGGCCCCCCTATGTGCCGGGGCCCCATACAGGAGTACTGGCTGTACCCCCCTGATGGCGGCTCTGTATAGTGGTATATAGTACCCTAACTACACTGCATATCCCTTTCCTCACACTAAAAGAACAGCTCCATACAGCAGAAGATAATTGCAAAATGACACTGGAGCTGTACAAGCAATGCAGCAAACGTTGTAACAAAGCAGGAGAAACAGAAATGCTTCCACTCTCTTCAAAAGCCTCTGCATCACAGTGCTAGAGGTAAGGCGGGGCTATGTTATTTACTGTTGGGCGTATTCACTCCTGATTGGCCTCTGGTCCCCGTAGTCACTCCAATCACATTCCTAGCAGACTCCAGCCCCCTCATTGGCTTTTACTGACGTTTCTGGGCCAATCACGGGCTTTTAAAGCCCACTTCCTGTCCCTTTGCATTTTGGACGGTTCTGGTGACCGAATTCCGAACTTTTACCGCAAAAAGTTCGGAATTCGGCCGAATTTCGCACACCCAGTGTTCGGGTCGAACCGATGGTCGACCCGAACCGTTCGGTCATCCCTACTCACCACACTCTACTGTGCTCTTTGGCTGGCATGGACACTTGGGAACACAGGCCAAGAGGTCCAGTGGCCAGGTTCTTGTGAGGTCTAGGTGTTGTTGCACCAGCAATCCAAAAAGCAAGCAATGCTTTTCAGTGGCCTCGTTTTCGGAATGTGCTTTTATTAGCATGTCCCCAGGGTATAACTGATTACCACACCCTTGGTGTCTTTTGTGCATGCCTGGGAGGTAAGGTGTCTGTCATTTGGGCACTGAAACAAGGTGGCAGCAGCTAACACCAGGCCACCTGCTCTATATTGTCACTCGATTGCACTGCCATCCATCCAGCTCACCAGGCTGCTTCCTTTGCATACCATCTCAGGTATCTTTGTGCATGCTTTTCCCTGATATTTGTGTAATTCAATCATGTACATCTTATAGATTACTATGTGTATATTCATTTTTGCAGTTTGACATAGTAAAGAGGTCAACTCTCTCCCAAGACCTTTGCAGACAGGGTAGGTAGGAACTGAAGAAGGTTGTGGAAAACTGCTAGGCATCAGGAGACTAAAAGGTTCCATTTACCAAGTGAATTCTCTGTTTCTATCACTGCAGCCCAGCAGATCCATGCAAGAACCTCCAGGATGGTTGGCACTCTTCTCTCAAAGTCTCTCCCAAATACGTAAAGTTCTTCGGGGAAAATCGTTTGTGATTACTTTATGGATGTAACTAGAAGATAGGAAGATAGAAAGGAAGATAATCCGCACGTAGTGTCCAATCTTAAACAAGAAGTTCAAGACTCCTTAAAGGACTTTTCTAAATCAACCAGGCATCTAATTCAATCCCCTATTTGGCAAAAATCTATAACCACATCTCTGTTGAGGTCCGATCAATCACCCGTGCCCTGCTCGCCTTTCTCTGAAGAACTGGATATTGAGAGGAGAATGTTAGTGTCTCTGGGCTGATCCTTCACGGTGGTAGACACCTTGATGAGTTCAAGAAAGCCAAGCACCAATCTGACATACAAGATCTGGTAGAAATTCCAGGAGTTTTCAGCCGAGTCAGGATACATCTCTTCATCCCACTAGCTCTGTACCATCCCAAAGCTCTCTAAATTCAAATTCAAATTAGCTTTATTGGCAGGACCAAATACATTTTAGCATTGCCAAAGCAGTTGAGTTTGTGATGGGGGGGGGGGGGGTAATGGGTAATATAAAGGGGAATGGGGGGTGAGTCTATATAAAGGATTTTTTAAGTCCTCAGTTTTTCATGTCCTTCTCAGTCTGTGACATGCTGTCACATATTGTGCAGCTATTCTCACCATTGGCTCCTCTTCTCCCAGTAGGATTTGGAGTTTCCTCTTCTATTCTATAGAATTGAACTCCGGGATGAAAGCGGGGAGTCTCTGGAAGTGAGTGTCCCTCGCTGATGAGTACTTAGGACACTGTAGCAGGAAGTGGTCCTCTTCCTCCAGGACCCCCTGGTCACACTGCTTGCACAATCTTCTCTCCCTGAGCTTGTAGGTCTGTCTGTGCTGTCCTAACTCAATTTCCAGGCTGTGGGCACTCAGTCTGTACAGGCTGAAGGTCTGTCTGTCTTTGGGCTCTTGTAGCACCTCCAGGTATGGGGCCAGTTTGTAGTCTTTCTGCAGTGACTGGTAAACAGTTCGTTTCTTGGAGTTTGTTCTCTATATCTCTCTGAAAAATCCAGGTCTCAACACTTTCAGCCTTTACAAAGGTCTTGTAGGCCTCCCATGAGCTGGCTTGCAGTTCTCAATCTCCAAAATAGGCCGCTGAGAAAACAAGTCCTTCCCAAGTGGAATCTGCCTTTAGTGCTTTTCTTACTCGGCTCAGGTCAGTTCAACACAGGTGACTCCATTTTCACCTGGCACCTATAATTTTTTTCATTTCTGGTAGCAGTTACTTTAGGAAGTAAAGTTTCAGATATTGCAGCTTTTGGAAATGAAAAAAAAACTGTTCCTCTCCAATGAAGTAGTTTTAGGCCCCGTTCACACTGGGGCGATCCGACTTGCCGGGGCGACCTCGGAGCGGCCGGCATGGACTTCATAACATTGAAGTCTATGCAGGTCGCTCCGGGTCGCCCCAAAGAAGCTCCGGACCCTTTTTCTAAGTCGGGGCGACTTGTGTCGCTCCTATTAGAACGGGTCCATAGCTTCTCTATGGCGAGCGACCTACGGCGCCTGACAGGTCACCCCAGTGTGAACGGGGTCTTAGTGCCAATGCTTGGATTTTCTCTCGAGGTGTCTTCAGCCTTCTGCAATAACCAATAAATAGTCCTTCTAACCGTCATAAATCCAGAGAATCATCAAATAAGCTAATTAGATGTTAGAAAGCCTAACAAAGACTACATCCAAGCCACATCATCCTTCAGATCTTCGGATTATTTGTTCATTCATCAGGCAAAAACAAAAAGCCTTGAGTCATGTAGTCGTGACCTGGATACGCAAAGCAATTTCTCTGGCATACAGGGCAAGGGACCACTAAAAGCCTTCCTACGTCCTGGCTAGCTGTGCACATGTTCGTCCAGAGAAGGTCTGCAAGGGCTTTTAAAGGTCAACTGCAACTAAACTTTTTCCCCTCACTTTCTGTGTGGTCATTGAGACAGAATGCAAGCAAAATCTTTAGCATCAAAACTTTTTTTATAACTAGCGTGTCAGAACATCTGTCGTGTTTAATTGGTGTGTTTGCCCCTATTGGGCAAATCTGCTCACTTCAGTTCATTCATGAAGAAAGGAAAGAAGGTAAAAAATCTTCCACTAGGGAAACAAGTTATAACGCTTCTGAACACCAACAGAAAAAAATGTTTTGTCTGCAGATACATTAATGAATTAATAAAGTATGTTAGATGGTAATGTGGCAAGGCAACAGGTTAACTTTTAATGTTGGCCCTAGCATCTGCCAATACATATCCTCTCTCGCTGCTCCAATTGGCTGTTGCAAGTGGGGAGACGTCCTAAATATTAACCACTTTACCACCGGAGGATTTTGCTGTCTTCAGCTGGGCCACTTTTTGCGATTCGGCACTGTGCGACTTTAACTGACAATTGCGCGGTCATGCAATGCCGTACCCAAACAAAATTTACGACCTTTTTTTCCCATAAACAGAGCTTTCTTTTGGTGGTATTTGATCACCTGTGCGATTTTTACTTTTTGCGCTATAAACAAAAAAAAGCGTAAGTTTTGAAAAAATAACAATATTTTTCAAATTTTTTTATATGAAATTCCCCCCCAAAAAAATGTAAAAATCAAATTTTTTTTAAATTTTTGGCCAATTTGTTTTCTGCTACCTATGTTTGGTAAAAAAAAAAATCACAATAAGCGTATTTTGATTGGTTTGCGCAAAAGTTATTGCGTTTACTAATTAAGGGAAAGATTTCTGTCATTTTTGGTGTTTTTTTTTTAATGAGTAATGGCGGCGATCTGCAATTTTTTTTGCGGGACTGCGACATTGCGGCGGACAGATCAGACCCTTGACTGACATTTTTGACACTTTTGGGGGTACCAGTGAGATTACTACAGTAATCAGTGCTATACATATGCACTGTTACTGTAAAAATGACACTGGCAGTGAAGAGGTTCATTTTATTGGAGAGGGAGGGGTTAATGTATGCCTGGTGCCTACTGACATGTGTGGGGGGAGGTGACTGAGTGACACAGGGACAGATCGCAGGTTCAGCTATGCTGAACCCTGCAATCTGACCCTGCCTGTCACTTAGGAGATCCGCCCGCTCTGTTTACACAAGCAGGCGGATCTCCAGACTCGATTCCCCGACGATCGGGGAAGAGCAGCGGCGATCGCCGCTGCTCCTCCCCTGGCCCGGCTCCCGCTGTGACTGAATACAGCGGGAGCGAGCCTCCGGCAGCGCGCGCGCGCTGCCGAGAAAGGGGAGTGTCTGGCGACGTAGGTCTACGTCGCCAGACGATAACGATCCACTTTGCCGCAGTAGAGCTCTAGTGAGCAGACGGCAAGTGGTTAAAATGATTGTAAAGCCTTACATATACCCAGTGAGGTGACTGGCCTCAGGTGATACATAGAGATGAATCAAATACTCCTACAAAAGTTGTACCTGCTTATCTGCAGTCTTTTCTTCTCTACATCTGTTCAAAGTGCTGAATTTTAAAGCTTGTCTGAGAGTTCACAAAAAAGGGTCCAGAAGTGGTTAAAGTGCTTTATGCTGTTCCATTATTTCTACAACTTGACAAGGGTACTACCAGCGTGGTGCTCGAAGATTCTGTAAAGCTAAATTAAACCTAAAGCCATAAATGTAATATATTTCAGTTTACCAATCTTTAGATGTGGAGGCTGCATTAGTTTTCTTTTAGTTTTTCCCCAGGTTTTCACCTGGTGATCTGGCCAGTAACACATCCACTTTGAATAGAGGAGCACAGGGGAGCCTTTGGACAATAGAATTTTTCAGTCTTTAGGGAAGGAACTGTTGGATGTACTAGCAGATTTAGATACACTAACAAATTGAATCCAAATATCAGCTCCTTTGGCAGTTACACAATCAGTTACAACAACAGTTTTTATTTTTTTTTGGGATAAAGATTTTACAAAAATGAATAAAAGCTTATTGTTGTAAGCACCTCTGTCTATGACATATGATATGTTTCTACCTGCTACATTTGCAAGAGAGCTTGTTCTTTTGAAAAACCAGGCTTACTGGATGGATCAAAAAAACAACCATATCTCTCCTGCGCTCGAATGGTATGCGGAAAGGTGAATCTTCTAGGCGGTTTTATGACACAAATGAAGTGGTCTTGCTGCCCCCCTCAGGACCAAGGGTATCCAAAAGGCACTACAAGAAACCAACAAGAGAAGGGCGCACCGACCTTGTGCATTACCACTTAAAAGTTTATTAAAATCAAAGAAGGGTAGCGTACAATATACTCACAAATGTAGCATATGAACAAGCATATAGGAAATGGGCACCGCTTGCTTCCAGGACACTTCTCTAATGCTGGATAGCGTGATGGCGTCCTCAAAACCTGATGTGGCTTACGCGTTTCGAAGTGGACCCTCTTCCTCAGAGCCAAAAAAGTGGCGATTTTGGCTTACTGGATGGATCACCAGGTGAAAATAAAGGAAAGAAAACCTCAAAAAGAAAACGAATGCAGTCATCATATCTAAGAATTGGTGAGCTGCAATATAATAAATGTTTGCCTCTGGGTTTAGTAGCTCTTTAAATTCTTACACTACAGTAAATACAATTCTAACACAAAATTTCTAAACTAGACAATAAAAAGAAAAAAAAAACAACTTTTTTTTAATACTTACGAAATGATTCAAATACATTTAACAGAAACTAATGTAAATTTATTTTTTTTGTGTCCAGAAATGGACAGATGCTGCATGATTCATTTTACTATTAAAAGTGGAGATCAGCAAGCTTGTCATAATTTAATCAGTAACGTATCACCAAATTGTCTAATCCCACTTTTGCTTTTATAGAATGATTGCATAACTGCTTTTTGTTGTGCGCCAAAGTTTTTTTTTTGCAGGTCTTCAGAAATTGGAGCATCACAGGTGACATCTGCCGGTTAAACAACAAGAAAGCCACAAAACTGAACAGGAAGAATTTTTTTTTATAATACACCAGGGCTGATTAAAGCCAACAAACAAGAAAAGGAAAAGGAATAAATATGAGTAAACATCTACAACTAAGGCAGCCCATACATTATTCATATTTTTTGTTCAACCAGTGAGCTGAACGAAGAAAAAAAAATGACTTGATTCCCCCATCCAAACATTTGACGTGGATGAGGAAATCCATCCCATTGAGTTATTGTATTCTGACAAGGGGGAGACTTCCCCACCATCTGAATACACTGATCAGTGCTGCCAGCTATAGCCGGCGGCACTAATCAGTCAGAAAAAACCCACAGGGTGCTTGTACAGAAGTTGATCAGTAAGATCCAGGGACCTGTAAGACAACCTAGGCAGCCGCCTAGGGTGCAACTTAGCAGGGGGCGCCGGCATCCTGCACCTGGAATCAGTAATGGACCGGCCGGTGTGGCACTCCTCATGCTGTGCCGCCTGAGCGCTACAGCAAGCCACACTATATGAGGACCTCCAGTGTTGCCAAAATCCCCACAGGAAAGCATTGAATAATGCGTTCCTTTGGGGAGGTCATATGCGGTTGCGTGGCCATTGCCGCACATGCGCATTAGGTCTCTCCCACTGGCTGACGTCGGCAGGGGAGGAGAGTAGGCAGAGCCTGACCCAGCGCCAAGATAAGTCACTGAAGGGATTTTAACCCCTTCAGCAACTTGGGATGAGGGTGGGAGAGCATATGGGGGGGGGGGGCAATTTTTATTTTTCCTAGGGCAGCAAAAATCCTTGCACCGGCCCTGGTTTTATCGACCTCTGTACAACCAACATGCCCATATGTGGATCGAAATTGTGCTGGTCCCTGCTGAACTGACCGAATTTTCGATGGCTTTAGTGACTCAGTTCTAAAAACTGATCAGCACTTATGCATTAATTCATTTCAATGGGCAGAATAAATTAATAATCTGGCCAATTAAGTTACTTAACGCCATAGCGATTGATGAGCTCTAAATGCTTTACGTGCCTATACAAGCGTCAAGCGGCCCTATAAGATGTTGTCCAATTTGCTCCAATAGGGAAAAACAATTGTTCCTAATCAACTAAAGTCCGTCATACATGGTTCAAAATTCGTTCAGCAGGGACAGGCCGAAGTTTCGATCCATGTATGGGCAGGCTGGTTGTACAGAAGTTAATCTACCGATCGATGTCTGTACAACCAGCCTGTTGGATTTTCCCCACTTGATCTGTGCATTCTGATGACAGGGAAGTCTCCTGCCAGAATATAAAGGATCAGCGGGGAGGATTCCCCAATCAACATCAAGAGTGTGGGTGGGAAAATTGAGTAATTGTTTTTGTCCAACACACTAAGAACTATTTATCTATGGGCTGCTTAATGCTGGCCATACACGCACAGAATTTCGTCCGTTTGCAGACTGAACGATTATTCGTCGGTCGAAAGCGAGTTGGCCACTAACTTACAGAATAAACTCTTTTACATAATCGTTTTCATGATCATAATGATCGTTCAATAACATGCACAATATGAGTCCGAATATAATTTTCATTTCAATTTTACTATACACATAAAAACTTTTGTAGAAACGATAAAAGTTTTTGCTATGGATCCATCGACATTAGCCCGGGCACATGATCGAAATCGTCAGTAAACTTGTATTCACTAACGGCCTGATTTTCGAACGATCTTTCCTAAAACAACCATTTTCGGACGAAATTCTGTGCGTGTATGGCCAGCATAAGGCAATCAGATACTTCCTGGGTCAACATTCTATAGTGTTACTACTTTTAAATATTATTCTCATGCTGACCATGTAACGCATATACACTCTATCACCAAAAGTATTGGGACGCCTGCTTTTACACGCACATGAACTTTAATAGCATCCCAGTCTTAGTCCATAGCGTTCAGCATTGAGTTTTGCACCCTTTGCAGCTACAACAGCTTCACCTATTCTGGGAAGACTGTCCACAAGGTTTAGGAGTGTGTCTATGGGAATGTTTGACCATTCTTCCAGAAGCGCATTTGTGAGGTCAGGCGCTAATGTTGGACAGGAAGGCCTGGCTCGTATTTTCAGATCTAATTCATCCCAATTGTGTTCTATCGGGTTGAGATCAGGACTCTGTGCAGGCCAGTCAAGTTCCTCCACCCTAAACTTGATGATCCATGGACCTTGCTTTGTGCACTGGTGTGCAGTCATGTTGGAACAGGAAGGGGCCATCCCCAAACTGTTCCCACCAAGTAAGGAGCATGAAATTGTCCAAAATGGCTTGTTATGCCGATACCTTAAGAGTTCCCTTCACTGGAACTAAGGGGCTAAGTCCAACCCCTAAAAAACAACCCAACAAATGATTTGGACCAGTGCACAAAACAAGGGCAGTCAAGTTCCTCCACCCCAAACTCACTTATCCATTTCTTTATGGACCTTGTTTTGTGCACCGGTTCAAATATTTTTTTTAAAACAGTGAACATCTGTTTATCAGGGGTTGGACTTACTTTCGGCGAAGGGAACTCTTAAGGCATCAGCATACCAAGACATTTTGGACAATTTCATGCTCCCAACTTTGTGGGAACAGTTTGGGGATGGCCCCTTCCTGTTCCAACATAAACAAAGCAAGGTCCATAAAGACTTGACTGGCCTGCACAGAGTCCTGACTACAACCCAATAGAACAGCTTTGGGATGAATTCGAGCAGACACTGCGAGCCAGGCCTTCTCATCCAACATTAGTGCCTGACCTCACAAATGCGCTTCTGGAAGAATGGTCAAACATTCCCATAGACACACTCCTAAACCTTGTGGACAGCCTTCCCATAAAGGTTGAAGCTGTTATAGCTGAGCCAACTGAATACTGAACCCTTCAGACTAAGAAAGTTGATGTGCGTGAAAAGGCAGGTGTCCCAATACTTTTGGTAATATATTGTATGTGATAGCAGGAAAGGTGGGCTTTAGTGCTCAGCCACTGCACATATGTGTTCATAGCAGCACACTCAATGCGTGCTCCCAGCACATTGATTCTGATTGGGAACCAGAGAGATAGTTTCCCAAACATGTAACCGCTGTGAGAGCCAATCACATTTCTCACATGAAACAGATGCTGCGCCGCCTCTGGGGCCATAAAGCCCACTTAAAGGGCTGCCAGAAAGTTGTGTTTAGGAGTTAATAGCCTATATTTGTTTAGCACTCCCCTGATGGTTCATTGTGGCACCTTCAAAGGCAGAGGTGGGCCAGCATATCACCCTAGGTCTGAGTCCATGGGACTAAGAAATAATGCAATATTCATAGCTCAGTCTTGTTATGAAGTCTCAAACTATTACCAGTGACACCTAGTGGCAGCAGTCAGAGATCACAACCCCACTGAGCTTTTCGAAAAGACCAAGTGAAAAACTATACAAATCTGTCTGGGCTGACTAACAATTAGCCAAAAACTAAATTTGGGCAATAGCCCCTTTTTAGGACAGGATGCTACTTTTTCACAATATTTATATCATTTATAACAGGGGTCTCTGAACTTTTGAAGGCCCCACTGTATATTTTATAAATATTCTCCGGGCCTAAAAAAAAAAATCAGTATAAATGAATGAATAAGTATGTTTCAAGAAATGACTTCACTTTGGAAGCCCCCATAACACCAGAAGTCCAATCTTTACATCAGAATCCTTCCCTTGACATCAGAGTTCCCATTTCATATCAGACATGCCCCCATTACTTCACAGCCCCACTTACATACCAGCGTTCCCCCATACATTGGGTCCCCATCAGAGTCCCTCCTTACATCAGAGCCCCATCAGGAAAAAATGACCAACTGTTCTATTTGTTCAGTTTGTGGATATGCCACTGACCCTAGCTCTGGGTCCGATAAAATCCTGCGAGCAGTAGTTTGGAGACCCCTGATTTATAACATCCCCCCTTTTTTTTAACAGTCTACAGATTTGGCAAGAACTAGGTCCTGTGAATGTCTTTTCCACTTTTTCACAGATCTTACTGCAGAGAAAACTTTCCATATGTGGAGGTTCTATTTGTGCCCGGTGGAACTTTTTTTTTCTCCATTGCCCCCTTGTTAGTTGCAATATCTTAAAATGAGCAACTTTGCACCCAGTTTTCTATAGGGGGCATTTATTTATACAAGGTGATGATATGCCATCCTAGATGCCTCCTCTCAAGGGAAATGCTTGGTTGTTCATGCCCCTTAAAATGTGTGCAAAGTCAAAATTTTCTTTGTAGCCTTAGATAGAGTAGGGAAGGGATAAAACTGTTTATTTTTTCGCTGCCTCAGTCTGTCCAATTAGAGCCGGTTCACACTACTCGAGACGGAGACGACTTGTGTGCCCTCAAGTCGCCCCAAGTCTCTTGTGATCACAAATTCAATGTAAATGAATGAGAGCCGCCTTAATATGCACTACTGAAGTCGCTCCGACTTCAGAAAAGGTTCCTGTACTACTTCAAGGCGACCTCTATCCGACTTGTGCACATAGACTTCAATGGGAGTCGCCTCTAAGTCGGATCCTTATCTATTTTCAAGCGACTTGTTGTCAGACTTTCCAGGAAGAAGAAAGAGATTAGCCAGGCATTCCCCACAAACAAAGTCGCCTATCATGTAAGTCTCTTCAAAGTAGTGCACAAGTCTCTTCCAAGTCTCTAAACAAGTCTCTAAACAAGTATCTTCAAAGTCACGCTAAAAAGTCGCTCCTTCATGAACCGGCTCTTAGGGAGATGTCTCTTATATTTCTGTTCTGGAGACACATCAGGAAGTGAAAAGAAATCTCTGTAAAGAAAAGGAAATCCCCCTTTTTAGACACTTGTCATCTGAACAAGTGCCTTTTTGGAAGATTCTGCCTCACATGTTGTTCTGGTGACAACTCAAAAAATGATGGACTTCCCAACACTTTCTGTCTCACTGACAATGGTCACCGGGACAAAGAGACTCACTCTACCCAGTAGCGAAAATGGGAAGGATAGGGTAGGAAATGTTTTTCGTATACAAATTCTTTAGGGCCCAATTGCATCTGCCATCCTTGCCAGCAGAAAAACCAGCTTGGTGCAAACAAAGTGCCAGACAAATACCCTGTTTACTCACTTTTTTTCTTGCCCGCGGTTTAGACATTATTTGGCATTAATGACATTAGACATTAATGGCTGTGTTGAGTTTTTTTGAGGGGACAGCAAATTTACACTCTTACAGCCCATTCACACGGATCCGACTTGGACCGCGACTTGGTCATCCTGACAAGTCGCGGTCCGTCGCGTCCCATAGTGTAGTATAGGGACGGTTCTAATAGGAGCGACACAAGTCGCTCCAACTTAGAAAAAGGGTCCTGTACTACTTCGGGGCGACTTGCATAGACATTCATTTTATGAAGTCTGTGCAAGTCACGCCAAAGTCGTGCTGCACGTGACTTCACACGTCGCCCCGAAGTCGGATCCGACATAGTGTGAACTGAGTCTTATACAAGCTGTACACTCATTACTTTACATTGTAGCAAAGTGTCATTTATTCAGTGTTGTCACATGAAAAGATATAATACAATTTTTACAAATATGTGAGGGGTGTACTCACTTTTGTGAGATACTGTATATATATATATTGCACATTTACATCAGTCCCTGCCTTCAAGGAGCTTACAATCTAAGGCCCATAACTCACATTCATACATACTAGTGCCAATTTAGACAGTATCCAATTGTCTTTGGAGTGTGGGAGGAAACTCACACAGGCAGAACATGAAAACTTCAGGCAGGTAGTGTCATGGTTGGGATTCGAACCAGGAACCCTTGTGCTGCTAGGTGGAAGTGCTAACCGCTTACTGCCAAATTATTTTAATTAACGTATAATTTGTTATCTTATTTTGTTTGCCTGGAGTTCAGCTTAAATTCTCAACTTCATGGAAGGACAACGTCAAATGCTAATATGAAATCATTTCTGTGGATTTTTTGCTTACAACAATTTTTTTAAAAACTTGTTTATTAAATGCATTTGTTGAGTTCATTTAGGTGTCATTTAGGCCTTCATTTTCAAAAATAGCCTCTTGACAATAACTTTGTTCTAGCAGTTCTTGCCAAATATTTTGGGCTAAAGCTCCAGAATTGACCCATGAGATTCACACACCTTAGCCCTTAGGATACAAAATTCTGTGCACTCTTCAAGTCTAATTTAACTGAATAAAGCACGTGATGTTAAAACAATAATCCTTCATTTTATTATACACCTGCCTCTATTACAATTATGTAAAGGGTTGTAGAAGTCAATCTTAATTTCTTTATAATCCTCCAGTCAGCGATTGTATGAAAAGAGTTTTTGAATGTTCAGCCTTACAGTTCCCATCCTGTGTGGCTTTTTTATTCCCGTTATTCAGCTGGAGTGCTTGACATTTGACATCTCTCCTCTGTTTCGGGAAGTCCCAAGACATGAATAACTGAAACCAACAGGTGGGGAGATCTGATCTGGTTGGGTAAGTAGAAGTCCTAATTGCAAGACCATCAATATGGGTCCACAAAAGGATTTTTTTCATTACTTTGGAGAACAGTTTGGCCTCCAGCTCAGGTTTGTTAGAAGCATTTGTGAAACAGATGAAGAAAGTGAAGGATTTTTATGCTTGCATGGAAGGAAGAAGCCCAGAGCGCATCAGCACAGGAAGTGACAGGTACCCGCCCCATAATGCAGATCATATGTGTACTATAGGAGGAGAACCTAGTCATGGCCAGGGCCAGTTTAATGCAGATCAGTTATGCAACAATGAAAAAACCTCCCTTTAAAGAAAACAACATCTTTTCATCAGTGTTTTTTTTTTTTTTTTTTACATACACATGTAAAAGAAATCAGTTTAATACCAATACTGTGATCAATGTGCGTTACATTTTCCAATATGTTCCTAATTATGGTTTATAATTAGATATGTACATGGGGCAGTCACATTTGCTTATGGAGGCTCTACTTCTTCTTTTTCGGTTTACACAATGGTTGTAATGTTCTGCTCCTTCTCACAATACAAGTTTACAGGGTCGCTTTATTAAAAAATTGGTTGGACAAACGCAGTGGCGTAGCGTGGGGGGTGCAGGGGGGGGCGGCCGCACCGGGCGCAACATCTGGGGGGGGGCGCATTCTGCAGTGTCACTCTGTCTGTCTGACTCTGACATACACAGTTCACACACTGTCTGCGGCTGCCTCTATCTTTAGGCTGGGAGATGTCCCGCGTGGCCACCCTATGGCTGAAAATGGCGGGTCGGGGCGGGGCTGGACTGTGCCTCACCTGTCCATTGGTGTAGGGTGGGGTGGCGTTGCAAGCCAAGCCCCACCTATGACGTCTCTCCTCACTGCTCAGTCAGTTTAGCAGCGAGTGAGTCAGCAGCCTGGCGCTGTCACAGAGTGGGGGTTTTTTTTTTTTAATCACCTGGCTCTAATAGGCTTAAAAAAAGGGTAGACTCGGGGCGCAGAGCAGTGCGCCCAGAGCCCACCTATTGTGTGCCAATAGCGAATGAAAATTGTCACATGGATCCTCCTCCTGGCCAATCAGGAAGCGGGTCCGAGACCCGCTTCCTGATTGGCCGAAATGCAAACGCATGCCATTGGCCGAGGAGGAGGCGGGAGGACTCGAGGAGACGTGGGGAACTGAGGAGAAGCCGCCGCTGCAGGTAAATCTCTCTGCATTGAAGGGGGCACGCTGGTCTGTCTGCATTGAAAGGGGGCACGATGATCTCTCTGCATTAAAGGGGCACGGCACGCTGGTCATTCTGCATTGAAAGGGGGCACGCTGGTCACTCTGCATTGAAAGGGGGCACGCTGGCATCTTTGCATTGAAAGGGGGCACGCTGGTCACTCTGCATTGAAAGGGGGCACGATGATCTCTCTGCATTGAAGGGGGGCATGCTGGTCATTCTGCATTGAAAGGGGGCACACTGGTCACTCTGCTTTGAAAGGGGGCACGCTGGTCTCTCTGCATTGAAAGGGGGCATGCTGGTCACTCTGCATTGAAAGGGGGCACAATGATCTCTCTGCATTGAAGGGGGGCATGCTGGTCATTCTGCATTGAAAGGGGGCACTCTGGTCATTCTGCATTGAAAGGGGGCATGCTGGTCTCTCTGCATTGAAAGGGGGCATGCTGGTCTCTCTGCATTGAAAGGGGGCACGATGATCTCTCTGCATTGAAGGGGGCACGCTGGTCATTCTGCATTGAAAGGGGGCACACTGGTCACTCTGCTTTGAAAGGGGGCACGCTGGTCTCTCTGCATTGAAAGGGGGCATGCTGGTCACTCTGCATTGAAAGGGGGCACAATGATCTCTCTGCATTGAATGGGGGCACGTTGGTCATTCTGCATTGAAAGGGGGCACGCTGGTCATTCTGCATTGAAAGGGGGCTGGCTGGTCTCTCTGCATTGAAAGGGGGCACGCTGGTCATTCAAACTTGTATTTAAATGCATTTTACTTTAATTACATCAGTATTTTTATAACAAACAATATATGTGCTTAGGGGGTAAGGGTTTCTTTAACTAATCTAGTGGAAGAGACTCGAGTGCTAAAATCCCGCAGGTTAGGGGGTGCAAATTACTTGCCTTGCACCGGGTGCTGACAACCCACGCTACGCCACTGGACAAACGTGACAAGCATTCGCTTAGCCAAGACAAATTCTGAACTATTTTCCTCAAAGATGTTCTATGGTCACAGCATACATGTTTGTTTTATAACATCAGCATTGTACTAGCAATAATAACTATAGTTATTAATGACAATCCAACAAAACTTACTTAAAAAAACTCCTTTTATGTTGTGACTGCTGCCTGTCTGCTGACCATCTCTTTCCACAACTTCCTGAACTTCCTGCATGCTTTGTAGCTGTTAATGTTCACTTTCTAAAGACTATATATCCCATGGTACCTTGCTGGCTGCAAGCAGTGATTCCTGTACTGCAGCTATGGCCCTCCAGCTGTTCAGCAACTACAATTTCCATCATGCCTAGTTATGTCTGCGAATGTCAGAGATTTACAATGCCTCATGGGAATTGTAATTCTGAACAGCTGGAGGGCCATAGTTTGGACACCCCTGCGTGACTGACTCCACCTTCTGAAACTTCTCCTCTCAGCTCCTCTGTAGTTCAGAAGGCAAGATCTGCAAATTATTTGACGCAACATTGCCTATTCACAGGGATAGCGAGTATGTGTCACAGAATTCAAGGACATAAAATATGTGGGGCTCTTCATAAAGTAAGTGTACAAACTTCAAGATAATTCAAATTACTAGGAGGCGTTAAGAAATAATTGTAATACAACGTGGAAAAAAATATAGGATTTTACATTTTGCCCATAGGGGTGCACAGGCTGCTTGTTCAAATCAGCAACAGACGTCCAGCTACATGGATCTATAGGGATCTCTATGCGAATCTCAGAGTGTACATACATGAAGATCCGGTGCACAGATCCAGGACACAGTTTGTGTGAATGAGGCTTTATAGCACAATATATACAGTGCTTACAGGTTTCTGAGCAAAGCATGTTAAGCAGGAATCCGACACTTCTGGGAGTGTCTGATCGCTATCTGTAATTGCCCCAACTATGGCCTCCCACAAGAATCTCCATCATTTGTTTCTCTGTGTAGCACGAAGAAGCAGCACACTCTGAGTCTACATGGATTACTATACTTAGTTGAATGCAATTCCACCACTAACACTGACATTTTCGGGAAGCATAAGTGAGAACTCAGTAACTCTCAGTAACAGGTTTAGTATTGTTCAGTAACAGGTTTAGTAACTTATGGTTACAGGTTCACTAACTCTCAGTAACCTGTAGAGTGCCATACCAGAATGGTATTTGCTGGCTCTACTCGTACTGGTACATTTCCCGGTCTCTAGTACTCTGTCCTTGCCAGACGGAGTTCCTTTCCCTACCCTATCCACCTACAAAATGCAAGGCAAACCCAGAGGGGCATTGCTATTATCAGCACTGCCCTCACCCAAGATGGTCATGGAAAGTCACAGCGTCTAATCAGACAGCGGCCTGTCCTGTGATACCTACAGAGGCTGCAGGGGAACATTTTCATTTTTGGTCTCCACTCCATTCTTGAGCAGCAGGGTGCTGTCTGCTGGGTGGAGAACTACACCTGCCAACACTCCTTTACCGCTTAACAAATGCAGTCTCCAGCACTGCAATGAAAAGCACAGAGTAAAGTTTACAAAAGGCACAACACACAGACAAACAGGTTAAGGTCCTACTACATAATCTGAATACTTGATGGGTAGCTGTCCTCAAAAAGATGGTGGGGATCTCCATCCAGGCACATAGCCTCACCATAGTCCTCAGGAGCATCAAGTTGCTCAGTGATCTCAGATGTTTAAGAGTTATCACGGGCAGGCATAACATCCTCGCCCACACCAGCATCAGTGTCTTCAGTAGTGTCCATAACATGGTCAACCGGTTCTTCAGGGCACTCAGCTTCCTCTTGTGGCACTGCAATAGGGTTTGCAGAGGTGTCTAGGGGACCAGTTTCAATGGAAGGCAAGTATCACTCAACAAGAAGTTTTTGCACTGGCGGGATGTCCTGGGTACTATTGTCCTACCAGTCAGTAGTGAGACTAGCAGAACAGTCTTCATTCAAGGTCTCAGCAAGTTTTGGTGAAGGAATTTCCAAGCGTTTACCGGACCTTGAGTTATGACATCATACACAGGTGAGAATGGGAGCGGCTGCTTCTCATCCTAGTATGAACAAGCCTCCCACCGGGGCTCTAACTTGCGTCTTCTTTCAAACTTCAGATACTTAATCAACACCCAGCATGCCAGTCATTGCAGTAACAGGTCAATTGTCTTCAGCCAAATCTCATGACGCTCAAGGATCACATGTTTGGCCTTCCTCCGCCAGGTCAACTGTTCTTGGACTCAACTGGGCATGTGAAGGGGAATGATCGTATTCGTTTCCAGAAACAAGTCAACAGGTAGCCACCCACTATGCCCAAACATCAGGAAGAAAGGCTTGTATCCAGTGGCCTGATGGACAGCGAGGTTGTCCATATGCTGAAGCCAGACTTCCCAATGCCCTTGTTTTAAAATTTTGAGCATGCTCAGCAGAGTTAAAGCGCTCACAGATCTTATTAACCTGAGAATAATAGGGCTAGTGTGTGATGCCACTAAGCCAACACAGTTTGGAAAACGCTTATGATTCAAAGTTAGGGCCTTGGTCCAATAGCATTCCATACACACGACCATAGTGAATTTTAAGAAGTGGTCAATGAACACCAGGGCATAACGGAAACTAGAGGATAGTGGCCACCACTGTCAGGAAGTCCATAGCGAGGAGCTCAAAAGGCTCTGACATCACCAAGGGTGTGGTCTGCTTCGGCGGTGCCTTGTGTAGCGTACAGCTGAGTCCATAGGGCCTGCTGCACCCAGTTGACTAGTTCCAGCATAACTGACTGGGGAAAACAATATATCTGAAATACGTCCCGCTGTTCAGGAGGTATTCGAGCCTAGAGGTATAGGATGTTCATCGAGATTTCCAGACAGACGCTGCCTTGCTGAGGGCCTTTTTCATTAGGAAAGGAAACACCACATTTAATAAATATCCTTGTCCTTCTTTTGCAATGGGGCTCATTCTGCAAGAATATACAGCTCAGCCACCTTGGCAGTCTAGGGTGAGGCCTGAACTATAGATAAGTTCCAGGCTTTTATGGTTGTAGACAGAACAGACCATATCCTTCTGACTTTGGTTCACAGATCACTGGGGCTGCTCTATGGGAAACAAAGAGGGCATTCACATTGCTATGTAAACACCCTGGTTAATAGTGAATTTTAAAAATGATGCGGGCCAGTTGAATAAACCGCCTCTATTCTGGACCCTCAGTTTATCTGAGTTGTCAGTTTGAGCCTCCCTAAGGTACTTAGCAAATTTTGTCCATAACAGCCCACCCCAGAGCCAATAATTCTAATTTAAATGAGCTGTAATAATGAGGGTTGTAATCAAAGGATCTGAGACTGTGGCTAGCGTATACAATGACTCTCTCAAGTCCATTTTGCTCTTGCACCAGCACTGCACCAGACCCCGCAAACTCCCATCGATGTAGACTTTAAAGTGGTAGTAAAGGCAAAAGGTTTTTTTTTGCCTCAATGCATCCTCTGCATTAAGGTAAAAAAAACTTCCATAATCAGCTCCTTTACAACTCTCCACTCCCCCAAATACTTAAAGGAGCCAGATCTTGATCCAGCGCTGGGCCTGAGAGCAGCAGCACTGCCCTCTCTCTCCTTACAGGACATGGAGGCAGCTCCAGGACATGGTTCCTAATGCTGTCAATTAAAACATGTGAGGAGGGATTGGGGATGGGGCTTAGCCACGCTGTGTGTGTCAGTAGAAGCACAAAGCCTGCCTCGGGATCGAGCCTGTACGAGTTACAGGAACAGAGAGTGCTGGCAAAATCACTGCACCAAGCGGGTAAGTATAACATTTTTAATATTTACATTCTTTTTTACTTTACAATCACTTTAAAAGGCTTTGTATAGCCTGCAAAAGGCAAGGAGAGTGAGCTGAAGTTAACCACTGTTTAAGGGTTTCAAACGTGGTCTGTTGTGTTTCATGCCTCTGGGTCTAAATGGATGGTAAGGCCTTGCTCTTTTGATGAGTTTGCTGTGCACACAATAGTTGGTTGAGGTGTGCTGCAGGAACTTGGGAATAAAGCGTCTATAAAAGCCCACCAGCCCTAACAAATAGTGTAATTCTGTCAGAATTTTGGAGCATTCCAATTCTGCATGGCTTGTACCTTAGCGAGGTTAGGTGATGCACCACCTCCACAACATGCCCCAAGTATTGAATTTTTTTTTTGCTTCAAATGACACTTATTAGGTTTCAGCTTTGGTCCGTACTGAAATAAGCAAATGAACACCTGGTCGAGGTGCTAAATGTGCTCCTCAAAAGATTTTGAGAAGATCATAATATCATCTAGAAAGATTGGTACCAGAACCATAAGGAATTCTTCTACCCAAGGGAGTGGATTGGCGTCCCTATGGGTGAGGCTTTAGGTTTATGATAAACCACACCCGTGACACCTTCAGTGGCTGCAGGGGAACATCTTCCCCTCCAGTCTGAAATCCATCCATGAGCAGCAAGGCGCTGCCTATTGTGTGGAGGAGACTTACACCTCCCAACAGCCTTGCTTTGTCTAATAGCAGTTCTGAGGCTGAGAGCAGGAGTATGCACACAGGAGAGTCTGAGGCAGCTAAAAACTTAAAATTTTCCAAAATGTCTTTACCAATATAGAAATCCCTTTATTATTAATAGTTTTCCTTTATTTAACATCATGGGAAAAAATTGAGTTGTTATGGCACTGTATTTATGGTAACTAATACCATTTATTACAATTATGTGATATATGATTGTTCAATTTTCCAGCATGTAAAATGTCATGGTTCCCTATTACAACCAAGCTACATATGAACATACAGAGCCAATTAGGTGTCAGTGATGCACCTGGAACACTCTGCAGTGAGTAAGCATAATATAATCACATGCTGCTTTTGTGGGTAATCATGCATCTTTTGAGGGACATGATGGCAACTTAAAGTGGTTCTAAAGCCTTAAGGTGTTTTACCTTAATGGATTCTATGCATTAGGTAAAAAAAAACCTTTTGTGCGCACAAGAGCAGTGGCTCTCGCCACTGTCTCCCTCCTCATTGGGGAGATTGATATCAGCAGGAGCCATTGGCTCCTGCTGCTGTCAATTAAATTCTGTGACGAGGTAGCAGATGGTGGAGCCAAGCTGACCGTTCAATAGACACAGACAGGGCGGCTCGGGGGCAAGCACACATGGGTGCCCCCATGGAAAGCGGGTTGGCACTTGCCAAAAAGGAGGTGCCTAGAGCCATGGCAGGGGACACCAGAAGATGAGTATTGGGGCAGCTCTGTGCAAAAGCACCGCACAGAGCAGGTAAGTATGGCATGTATATTTTAATGGTAAAAAAATACGTTTTAATATCACTTTAAGGGCTTGTTTACATTAGTGGTTTAGGAGCAGTAAAAGCCGCAATCTTAGTGCCCCTCAACCATTCCTCCTTTAGCTGGAAGGGAAGTGCCCAGGGCACATGACACATGCCATGTCCATAATGCTTTGTGATCTCTGTGTTAGCCAACTGCAGGGGAGAGAAGAGAGTGCTCAACAACAGCTGATAAAGCCAAGAGCAGTTTCGTCACCCATAGGTTCCCATGGCTGATTCATTGTTGATGCTCCCTCCTCTCTCATGCAGGCACCACTGACTGACACAGGGGTGCTGGATCATGTGACCAGATCAGAGGGGGCTGAAAATAGGTAAGTTTATGCATCTTTTTTACATAGGTTAGTCTTCATAAATGTTAGTGGGGGGGAGGGGCACATTTTAAGGCTAGTTGGGTTTAAGCCAGTATTCCCGTTTACATTTGAATGGGGCTCAGTTCTTTCTGTTTCAATGAACAAAAGGTAAATGAACTGTAGTGGTTTGTCATCTTCAGAGTATCTTGGCAGGAGACGTCTGTCGAATGGCTCTTCTGATGGAGGTAAATTTCTGAAGCACAAGTTATCTATGACGAGTCAAATTCAGTAAACACAAGGACCAGAGCAATGATAATGCTCAGGAGGACAAGTAGCCCTGCTCAGTAAAAGATGACTTTTCATTGGTTGCCATGGATTACTAAACCTTGTATATAATCAATGCCCCATGCATCATCCCAATAAATAATCAAGAATGTCTTACCTTTTGTCTTCTCTCAACTATCATTTGGAAAATTAGCGGTGGGAGCTGTCTTTAGTAATATCATCTGCAGTTGTCTTTTGGCAAAGCACAGTACATAGCTTACAGAGAAACAAGTTCTGGCACAAGTGCAAGCCGTAATATGTGACTCAAGTGTTTAGGCCTTTTACTAAGCGTTAACAAGTCCAAGGATGAAATATAACAACCGGCTCGATCTGTCCAACCGACCAGAGTGCATGTACACCCTATTAAATTGTAAGCTCTTTGGAGATGGGATTGTCATTATGCAGCCCCGGTGTTCACAGTAAACATGGAGCTTTATAATAAAGCTATAACAGGACCAAGATTTATATTCCATAAGAATGAGATCCTTTCTATGTGTGGCTCCACTGAGAACCATAAACATGTGACTGAACATGTGGTCTTAATGGAGGCCAACTAATAGGCTGCATATTATAATCTTTTATGTCAAAATTCAGCCACCTGACGGTGTGTATAAAAAGCACCACAGTACACCCTGGAGTGTGTTTTCCTCCTAATGAGGCTTGCGTATTCTTTTTTTTCTAACAATCTATATTGCAATCGGAAGACGTTTAGAAATGAAAAAATACTACAGCCATGGAAATATGGAATGGTAAAGCATAAATAAAATTGTTTTTTTTTTCCTTGTTCGCAGCTGTTTTCCAAATGACTATATGGAAGGGGAGGGGGGTGGAGGAGCAGATCCTAAAGTACGCTTTGTGATGTCAAGAAGGTGGAGGAACAACATGCCTGAAATATAGAATTAAATAAAAACATATTGACCGCTACACAGTACGCAGATGTCAAGCAGTACTGATAACATAGCTGGAGGTCTCTGGGCATTTGGGTTGATTCTGATTTTCATGAAATATGTATTAGCAGGGCTGATTTCAGGAGAAGATTAAGGGCCGTTTACACTTAAAAGATGCACGTGCACGCAACAGACATTACAGCACATACATTGTGTTAAAGCAAACCTTCCCCCCCACCAACAAGCTGGCTTACCTATAGGAACAAGCTTCCTCTTTACTGGTTTTCAAATCTGCCACTGGTCTGCCCTGCCCATGTTCTGCTTCCCACTTTTTTTAAAAAAAGACATCATTGGTAACCGGCTTTTTAAGCCTGGTTCTTTGCCAGCCCACCAGTGACGTTTGTGCCTCATCTCATGTAAGCACCACACCTTATGCTCATCTGGGGTCTTGCGAGAGTTAGCTCTGAAGGAAAGGCTTTTTTTCCCAAGAGTGCAATGTCATACAATGTATACAAAAGAAGTAAAAAAATCAGCACACGTGACTTTATCAAGGGCCCCTTGATAAAGTCACGTGTTATTGTGACGCAACGCGTCGGGAAAGCCGTGGTGACGTCACTTCTGGTCTACGGCTGAGACCGGAAGCTTTGGAGCGATTACCACAACCGCATCGGCGGCATCTATTCTCATTTGAATGAGCTTTACTGTCTAATAAATTGTAAGTGTAACTTTTACTTTGATCGATTAAACTTCATTTTAACATACTACACCATGAGAATCCTTCATGTCTTTCCCTGGTAAACGAGTGCCTTAAAGAGCTTTACAGCAGTGACCATTTATCTGAGGCTACCACAGAAGACACGGATTGTGATACACACAGGGTACCCACACTTCTGAGGATAATACCAGAGGAGATTTCCCCTAAAGTCTGCAGGTTTACATGTAATACCTGAAAATCTCTAAATGAGTGTTAATGGAGGTGAGCGGCCATTACACCTATTTCTGGATCTCTAGCTCACCAAAGTTCGCACTGGGGGTCACTGGAAGCATTTGATCACTTCACTTTATATGAACTTTACCTTATTATTTATTAATATTGAGTACATTAATTGCACTTTATTTTTGGATTACCTCACAGTATTTATCATCACACTGAATACAGTGTATATATCTGACAATTGGATATATTGTTCACTATTTGTCACTATTTATATATTTTTTTTTTGTGTTACTGAAGAGTTTTAGTGGTTTGCCATTCATAGGGCATTCAATTCTTCATTTCTTGCACTTTTTTAGCACCTTTAACTTCATGTTATGATGATCACTTTCGTCACTTCCTATTGATTCACTTTACTATACTACTGAAGAGTTGCATTGGTTCACTCTTCATAGGGCACTTTACATTTTTGTTCAAAATTATTTTTCCTTTTTCGGCTGATCTTTTGATCAGTACTCTTTGCAATTGATTCCTTCACAGTGGTTCACCTTGCACAGGATACTCACTCAGCTGCTATTTATTCAACATATTTATGATCACTTCTTAGATCACTTAAATACATTACCAGTATTTTTTGTGAATTTTTGGCACTAAAGCACTTTGTTATTTATTGTTTGAAGATTGATGAAGATTTTATAGTATCTATTACCATTGAGCATTTTTTATCATCTACTTTCACACATATATTTATGGTTCACCGATTTTAGAGTTATCTGCACTGATTTTTTACTTCTTTTGTATACCTTGTTGTATGTGGTGACACTACAGACTTAGTTGCAGATTTCTGGTGCTCCATTGATCTTCCTCTGTCGCCTCCTCATTTCCGTTCCCTTCTCTCTATTTGGTAGCGCATAGGTTATCTTTACATAAATGTCATACAATGCATGCACAAATGCGGTGATGATATCATGCACCTAATCTTGTACATGCGCTATAAAACTGTCAGGGTTCTTGTGCAGCAGGTGCTCATTCTTATGCGCATGTGCAGAGTCACAAGCATAGAAGCCCAAGATGAGCAAGGACTGGAATGCGCATGCATACATGCAGGCATGTGCACGTAGGCGTGCGTACGCATCCACAGATTCTGTCACCCAACATTGTATATAATTTGAAAGTCTGCCTGGCCTGCCAGTGCTGGATAATCCATGTTTGCTAACCTTGTTCCTGACCCGGCTATGTCTGACACCTCTCTTGGATCACCCCTGCCTGTTATACCTGCTGCTCACTTATGTTACTGACCTTGGCATGGATTTTTGACTACGTCTCTGCTTCCTGATTTGGTACCCCACCGTCAGCACAATACCGACTTCTGCCTGTTTCCAGCCTAGAGCCTGATCCTGATTCTGCACCTGTCTGCCTGGCTCCTGCTGAATAAGGCTTGTGACCAGACTCCACGCCAACACTGGAAGGACTCCTGTGTCTCCAAGCTACAGCTCACAACTACAGCTTCCTGGCAGCTGAACCCTTCCACTTCTCTAGCAGTCCCTGTCTGCACTACCAGGGGTGCTTAGACGGAAATTGTGCAAGAGGCCACCCTCATCCTCTCGGACTCCACAGTCAGGTATGTGACAACAACATTACACTAATCTTTACAAAAAATTTTCCAACATTTTGCAGTTTAGAAATGTGATTTCCCTAGAAGCAGTCTTCCCAGGATGCATCTGTGAGGCCCTGGCTATATTTCAAGTGCCTCCCTATACAACCAACCCAGCATTTCTTCGGGCAATGAGGTGGAGCCTTCCCTTCACCTTTGCCGGGACCGTCACCTGGCGGTGATGCCAGGTGTCGTGATTGACGATGGATCTACACCAGGGAACATTTTTTTTTATTTTTTTAATAAAGGAATTGTCAAAAACTTGTGTTGTGTTTTTATTTACTTTTTACACTTTTTTGGTGAATGAGTAGAAGTAGTAGTCTAGCGGTCAGAGGAGTAGGGGACCGCAATGCAGAATTCAAGTACGGTACAGCAGACAGAGAGGCTGAAGCAGATACCGGCTTTATTAACCAACAGAGTATAATGGCCGGAGAATGATGTTAACAGTAATAACAGATTACATAGGTTTACAGCAAAGTTAACTGCAACGTGATACTTAAAATGGCGCTCCCACCAACGCACACACAGAAATACAGGCTACTCTGCTATATGATCCTATCTGATTCCCGCTAACCGGGACACGTTGCTGCAACGCTCTGTCTACAGAAACCTGCTCTATGCCCTGCCACAGGTTAGCACCGGTGCACACTCACAGTTCTGTAGGTACAGCTGCTTTATCTCAGTCTCTGTGATGGTGGATGCAGTCAGGTCTCTGGATCTGTCCCTTGCTGTCTGTAGCTGCAGTCTCTTATGCACTGGTCTGGGTTTCTTTGCAGGTTGTTTATCTTGTTCTGTCACGTGGAGGTCACTGCAGTCTGGCCCCTTGCTCTGTAACTTGCTTGAGGTGCTCTGGGATGTTCTCTCCTCTCTTTCTCTGGTTCTCAGCTGCATTCCGTAGTACCACAGTTCAGCTCTGTCTCCTCTGGCAAGATCCTGTTGCTCTGTCCCTGGATTATACAGTCTATATGCCCTCTCAAGGCCACAGCATGCAGTACCTTTCCTCACAACCATAGAGAGACGAACACCACACCGTCCCAGGAACTTCCTGCTCCCTCCTCCTTTCCAGAAAGATCCCTTCACTTAAAAAACAACAACAACTGTGGCTTATTCTCATTAACAACAACAGTGACATCTTGTGGCTGAAAGATGCATGACAGTCTGTGGGAATTTCTCAATAAAAGTACAGTGTAATGTAGTTTAGTCATTCAAGGGGCTGACCCCCTACAGTAGTACTCATTCACATGGGGGTGGCCAGGATCTGGAGGTCCCATTATTAAAGGGGGCTTCCAGATTCCAATAAGCCCCCTGTCCGCAGACCTCCACAACCACTGGCCAGGGTTGTGGGGAAGAGGCCCTTGTCCCCGTCAACATAGAGGCAAGGTGCTTTGGATGGAGGGGTAGAGGCCCCCTGCCCCACAGCCCCTCCCCCCATGTTGAGGGTATGTGGCCTTGTATGGTTTGGGGGGGATGAGATTGTCGACTATACAGAAAGTGAGAATCCTCAATAGCAATATAAATCTGACAGACGTTCTAACCCTTTCCCACAAAACTAACAAAATATGCATGTGCCCTGACAAGAAGTTTCATCTTGGTGTTGGTGCGATGATGTGATTTTCTTTCTTGCAACTACGAGTTGCAGGAACGAAAATATCTAGATTCACCCATCAATACATTCAGTCTTGATGGTATTCTGCCGGTGGGGAGCCTTCCCTGCCGGCAAAGCACAATAATTGCTGCTAGCGGCTATAGGCACCGGCAGTAATCACATGCAAAATAATCTAAAAGACTGACTGTACTAAAGTCGATTGATGGATCGACTTCAGTACAACCAACCTTCCCATTCCCATACATGGATCAAATCTTGGCCAGTCCCTGCTAAAATCACGGAGAGAGATTGGATCCATCTATGGCCAGCTTCCATTGTGGCAGCCGGCTTCCTGGCCCACTCCTTAACAACTAGCTATTCTTCACACAGAATTCGAATCGGTTGATCATTGTTCGACCAACTCGAATTCAAACTGTTCTGAAAATTTGGAATTCGCTAGAAAATAAAGAAACAAAACAAAACTAAACACATTTTTCCATTCTGCATGTCTAGTGACTTTGTAGAGCACAAACAAAATTATCACATTAGTCAAATCCAAAGTTGTAACAAAGTTGCACTCATCCAAAGTTGCATACAAAGTCACATCAAGTCGCACTGAAAAGTCAAAATAGAAAGTGCTTGATTTCTAAGACGCACAATTGTGAATGGAGCCTAACTGGCTGGCAGGGGTATGGTTGTTACCTCGGACACAGAAAAGTACAGAGTCCACAAATGTATGCATGTGCGTGTTTTACATACCTAGTGGCGTGTATGCGTGTACAGCCATTCACAGCTTTTGGTTGCTAGGGGAGGCTGTATGCAGCACTATATCCAAATGTACTGCTGTGCCTTGTGCATGTAACCTTAGTTCTATTTGTTTTTCTCAATTGCCTTTTTAAATTTAGTAGTTGTTTCTAGATACTTTTATTAACTGTAATCAATTTATTTTTGATAACTTACAGAATACATCTTTCAAAGTAAGATCCATGTTGTACACTATCATCAATTTTGTTGCTTACATACATTTAAAAATGTAAAAAGATGGGATAGGAATTTTAATCCATGTATTGAGAGGCTGGCAGAAATGTATAGTAACTAAGTAGAACTACTTCACTACTGTACTTAAGTACCGAAAGGCGGTATCTGTACTTTCCTGGAGTAGAATTTTTTTTCTCCTACTTCCACTTTTACTTCACTACATTTTTTCGATGATTTCAATACTTCTACTCCGATATTTTTTTTTTGTGCTGCATAGTTACTCGTTACAATTATAAAAATTACCACTGCTAGAACAGTAGATGGCAGGTTTCATGAAGCTCAAAACATGTGTATTATCAGTGCATACGAAAATAAATGCTACTGTATGTATAAATAAAAGCTGCATTTGAAATAATAAAAAACAATATGATGTTCAAACTTTTGACTTCTTTCTTCAATAACTACATAACACAGTACTTGTACTTTTACTTTCAGTACTTGAGTAGCAATTTTTTTTTCAAAACTACTGGTACTTTTACTTTCAGTACTTGAGTAGCAAAATTTAAAAAAAAAACTACTTGCAGTACTTAAGTACAAAAAATGTTGAATAATTTAGTACTTCTTCTCAAGTCACTTTTTGATCGAGCCCTTGTACTTTTACTCAAGTATGGGTTTCAAGTACTTTATACAACTCTGGAGGCTGGTTGTACACAAGTCGAACTAATAATCAATTTCTATTTAACAGCCTGTTTGATCAGCGCCGCTGGCTATAGCCGGCAATATTGATCATTGTATTCTGACAGAGGGGAAGGCTCTCTGTTGTCAGTATACGATAACTCAACAGGAAGGATTCCACCATCCACCTCAAATGTGTGGATGGGAGAACTGGATCATTTTATTTCAGCCAACCTGCTATTTGAACCAAAAGAAATAATCACTATTTGGGCTGCTTTAGAGAGGAAAAACTTCCCTGGGCTCTGCATTTTGTTTTCCAAAGTGACATTGGCCCCAGCACTATGCAGGCATCATTACGTGGGAGGTCAATCCCCCAACTGCTCAAGGAACACCTAGTAACTGCTGGAGGAACCCTGGTTGAGAATACCTATCAGAATGAATGAAAAAAGAGGTTGTAGTCTAGAGAGGGGGGCTATATCGGTGCTGTTAATCCCGACCCAAGAGACAAATTTTTTTTTTCCAAACAGAATAGATGTAAAAAAAACTTTATTTAAAGATACATTTTCTAAAATTTCGTGCAACAAACGTACATTTATACAACCACCAACATATATCTAAAAAACATAAGTGTGTGTAGGATTATCCTACAGTGGTGCAGGTTTGGAGACCCCTACCCTGCACCACTGTAGGATAATCCTACATACACTTATGTGGGGCTATGGTGTTTCATAGAGGTCCACATATATGTTTTTTAGATATATGTTGGTGGTTGTATAAGAGCCCATTCACACAGGGGGCGACACGACTTGCTGGGGTGACCTGTGAAGTCGCCCCAAAGTAGTACAGGACCCTTTTTCTAAGTCGGAGCGACTTGTGTCGCTCCTATTAGAACGAGTCCTGTGCTAATCAATGGCAGGCGACCCACGCGACTTGTCAGGCGACCAAGTCGCTTGACAAGTCGCACTAGTGTGAATGGGGTCTTAATGTACGTTTGTTGCACAAAATTTTAGAAAATTTATCTTTATTAAAGGTTTTTTTACATCTATTCTGTTTGGAAAAAAACATTTTTTGTCTCTTGGGTCAGGATTAACAGCACCGATATAGCCCCCCTCTCTAGCCTACAACCTCTTTTTTCATTTATTCGATTTTGGGGTGATGGTGCAGTTGCTGACTGATGGAACGCTAATGTCTTTAATACCTATCAGCAGGGGCGTAACTACAGGGGTTGCAGGGGTTGCAATCGCAACCGGGCCCCATGCTCAAGGGGGCCCATGTGGCTCCCCTGTACACCTGAATAGGAGGGGCGGCGGGGGCAGCATGTAGAGAAATCACTGTCCTCCTTTTTCCTTCTGTAGCTGCAGGAGGAAAATTGAGGAGATTGGTTCCTCTGTACGCTGCCCCCAGCCACTTCTCCTATCCAGTATACTTGTGTTCTGCTGTCTCTGGGCCCCTGTGTGCTCCCCTGTTCCTCCCCCCCTTCTGTGCTCCCCCCCCCCTTCAGAATTCTCCCTTCCCTCACCGTAATAAAGGGCCCCGCAACTAGAGTAAAGGGTGCCAGGGGTCCAGGGGGCCCTTCATGGTTTCTTGCACCGGGGCCCTGAAGGTTCTAGTTACGCCTCTGCCTATCAGAATGCCTGACAACTGATGAGTCATCAGTTGTTAAGGACGCGGCAGCTGGCTTCCTGGGCAGCTCCTTAACAACCAGCTATTCTTCACATAGATCTCGGATCGGTCAACACATTTTTGACCAATTCAAATTCCAATCATTCTAAAATTTTGGAATTCGTTAGAAAACAAAGAAAGGAAACTAAACCAAAGCAAATTGTGAATGTCTAAAAGTCACACACAAGTCGCGTGTATATTGTGCAGGTCCGACTTTCATGCTACTTTTGAGGGTTTACAGTGAAGCCTATGACCCTCAAACAGCATGAAAGTCACACGAAAGTAGTGCAGGAACTACTTTAAAGTCACTGCGACTTTGAGTTGCACAGATATGAACCGTACTGATGGGGAAACATGGGATGCAACTTGTCATACGTTGCATAATTGTTAATGGGGCCTATTGCTAAGGGCAGCAGCATACAGCACCTATGGATCCTGGATGGGGAAATACACCTAAATGTACGACTGTACTGCCCTCTTGTGGCCGTGTGAATGAAGCCTAAACCTTTATATGGACACTATTTTTGTTTGCTAAAGTGCTGTGTATCATAAATATTTGCCATGTTTTACTTTTTTTTGTAATGAAATACTATTTTTACCATGTTTCATGTTTGCATCTAAGTGTTGCTGATCTCCCCCAGCTTTCTTCAGCCACTTTCTGTCTGCATGCACCTCCTTCAGTGTTAGCTGCACATCATCAAAACTATCGCTAGGTAGGAATATGTGCAGCCACAATGCAGACAGAAATTAGTTGTGGGCCCATATGTTTTGGGAAATCTAAGTGAAATGCATTGCTCCCTTGAGAGCAAGGTGGATGGAAAATTTAAAGAGACTAAATGAGCACATTGCCAAATTTCAGTGTACTGTATCCCTAGAGAGATTTTTGTTTAAATGTTTTTTTTTTTTTTTTGCCTATGTTTGTGCGCTTTATCCCTTCTTTATGGGCTAAGAACCTTAAAGGCACTAGGCATAAAGCTGAATTTAAAATCCAACCTCGTCCAACAATCTGAATTTTCAGAATGACGTGAACTGCCCATAGTAATAATTTGTGCAGTAGGGTGATGTTTGTCCACATTAGAGTGGAGTCAGTTCCAAACAACGTATCTTTCAACTGTCCCTGATTTGGAGAGATTGTCCCATTTTCTCCTCAATTGTGCATATTTTTATAGACCTCTATAAAATATACCTTTATAAAATGATCTACCAAAAGTGCTATACTGCTATACTGCACTTTTAGTCCAACATAAAAATGATTTCACTGGTTATTTCAAAAAGTCAGTATAAAGGAGAAGTGGTGGGTTTAACCAACAATTATTTTTTTTTTGCATGAATTCTTTGTGGTCTACACAACTGGGTACATGCCAGGGGTGTGTTCTTTGTATCCATACTTCGGGATAAAAGATGTCTCTTTCTCATCTTGGAAAAATGGGAGGTATGCTGTCAGGAATTAAGAAATGGTAAAACTTCTAAGAGAATTGACACTGTGAGTAGACAGAAGGTGAAAGAAGGAAAGCTACGAAAGCGAAATGAAACCCATTTATTTAACTGTTTCCCATAACAAATGCAGTGGCGAAAATAATTATTTAATCCCCTGCAGATTTTGTAAGCTTGCCCACTTACAAACAAATGAAGGGTCTATAGTTGTTATCATATGCGTATTTTAACCACTTTACCGCTGCTCACTAGAGCTTTACTGCGGCAAAGTGATTCGTTATCGTCTGGCGACGTAGACCTACGTCGCCAGACACTCCCCCTTCTCGGCGGCGCATGCGCGCCGCCGGCGGCTCATGCGCGCCGCCGGCGGCTCACTCCCGCCGTATTCAATCACAGCGGGAGTCGGGCCAGGGGAGGAGCGGCGGCGATCGCCACTGCTCTTCCCCGATCGTCGGGGAATCGAGTCTGGAGATCCGCCCGCTTGTGTAAACACAAGCGGGCGGATCTCCTAAGTGACAGGCAGGGTCAGATTGCAGGGTTCAGCATAGCTGAACCTGCGATCTGTCCCTGTGTCACTCAGTCACCTCCCCCCACACATGTCAGTAAGCACCAGGCATACATTAACCCCTCCCTCTCCAATAAAATTAACCCCTTCCCTGCCAGTGTAATTTTTACAGTAACAGTGCATATTTATAGCACTGATTACTGTAGTAATGTCACTGTTAACCCCAAAAGTGTCAAAAATTTCAGTCAAGGATCCGATCTGTCCGCCGCAATGTCGCAGTCCCGCAAAAAAAAAAAAATTGCAGATCGCCGCCATTATTCGTTTAAAAAAAAAAACACCAAAAATGACAGAAATCTTTCCCTTAGTTAGTAAACGCAATAACTTTTGCGCAAACCAATCAAAATACGCTTATTGCGATTTTTTTTACCAAAAATATGTAGCAGGAAACAAATTGGCCTAAAATGATAAAAAAATTAGATTTTTACATTTTTTTGGGGGGGAATTTCATATAAAAAAATGTGAAAAATATTGTTATTTTTTCAAAATTGTTGCTCTTTTTTTGTTTATAGCGCAAAAAGTAAAAATCGCACAGGTGATCCAATACCACCAAAAAAACCTGTTTGTGGGAAAAAAAGGACGTAAATTTCCTTTGGGTACGTCATTGCATGACCGCGCAATTGTCAGTTAAAGTCGCACAGTGCCGAATCGCAAAAAGTGGCCCAGACGTAAGACAGCAAAATCCTCCGGTGGTAAAGTGGTTAAATGATAGAGACAGAATATCAACCAAAAATCCAGGAAAAACACATAAAACAAATGTTATAAATTGAGTTGCAGTTCAGTAAGTAAATTAAGTATTTGATTCCCTACCAACCAACATTATTTCTGGCTCCCACAGACTGGCTACAGTATGTGCTCAGTGGTACTGTCAAATTTAAGAAGGTGCTCCTAACGAGAACTCGTTGTGTGTAAAAGACACCTGCCCACAGAATCTCTTTCTTTCATTCAAACCTTACCATCATGGGTAAGACCAAAGAGCTGTCAAAGGACATCAGGGACACGATTGTAGACCTGCAGAAGGCTGGAATGAACTACAAGACCATCATCAAGAAGCTTGGTGAGAAGAAGACAACTGTTGGAGCGATTATCTGCAAATGGAAGGAATACAAAATAATCATCAATCACCCTCAGTCTGGAACTCCATGCAAGATTTCACATCATGGGGTAAGGATGATCATGAGAAAAGTAAAGGATCAGCCTTAGAACTACACAGGAGTTTGGACCACAGTCAGCAAACAAACCATTGGTAACACAATACGCAGCCATGGATTGAAATCCTGCAGCGCCCGCAAGGTCCCCCTCCTCAAGAAGGCACATGTACAGGCCATCTGAAGCTTGCCAATGAACACCCAAATGATTCAAAGAAGGATTGGGAGAAAGTGCTGTGGTCAGACGGGAGCAAAATTGAGCTCTTTGGCATTAACTCGACTCACCGTGTTTGGAGTAAGAAAAATGCTGACTTTGATCCTTAGTACACCATCACTACAGTTAATCATGGATGTGGAAACATTATGCTTTGGGGCTGCTCTCTGCTAAAGGAACAGGCTAACTTTGCCACATTGAGGGGCCAATAGATGGAGCCATGTATTGTAAAATCTTGGATGAGAACCTTCTTCCCTCAGCCAGAACACTGAAGTTGGGTCGTGTATGGGTCTTCCAGCATGACAATGACTCAAAACATACAGCAAAGGCAACAAAGGAGTGGCTCAAGAAGATGCACATTAAGGCCATGGAGTGGCTCAGCCAGTCCCCAGACCTTTATCCTATAGAAAATTTATAGAGGGAGCTGAAACTTTGAGTTGCCAAGCGACAGCCAAGGAACCTTAAGGATCTAGAGAAGATCTATAAAGAAGAGTGGACCAAAATCCCTCCTGAATTGTGTGCAAACCTGGTCACTAACTACAAGAAATGTCTTACCTCTGCTTACCTGTGCTTGCCAACAAGGGTTTCTCCACCAAGTGCTAAGTCATGTTTTACTTGGGGATCAAATACTTAATTTTCTCACTGAGCTGCAACTCAAAGTATAACATTATGTGTTTCTTCTGGATTTTTGGTTAATATTCTGTCCCTATCGTTTAAAATACACCTATGATAAAACTTATAGACACTTAATTTCTTTGTAAGTGGGCAAGCTTACAAAATCTGCAGGGGATCAAATAATTATTTTCCCCACTGTCTATTCAAGACATGCCATGAATGTGTAAGAATATTTAATAATAAATATCTCGCGCTCGTACTTATGTCAGAATATTTATACTGCTCTGAATATAGCAGTGTATTTATTTATGGTTAATAAGCAAAGATCTGTGAAAAAGGAGAGTCTTCACCTATTGCCATAAATCACTGTCGTGAATTCTTTTTAATTGATTAATTTCTTTTTAAAAGCATATACCAATCTTAGTGAGTACAGTCTACAGCGTGGAATATATATAAAAATATTTATTCTCAAGACATGCAAACACGATATATGATCAAACAAGAAGTGACACAAAAATAACTCTACATAAAAAATACTAACTTCAAATAATCAATGCAATGTGATGTTTAGCTCAATAATGAAAGTGAAAGTAAAACAAAGTGAAAGTGAAACCAAAGTAAAACTAAAGCAAGATTACCATTTCTTCCCAGGTATAGTATAAGCCATAAATAAATGTTCTATATAAACAGACTACAATGGTCTGCGAATCACAGGGCCCAAAGTCATTCCACTGCAGAAGGAATGAGAATAAGCCATGCAAAACGGAAGACTTAAAATTGCAAAAAAAATGCACTTAATCTGATATTAATAAAAATGTATAAAAACAAAAATCAGCTTTTTAGAGAAAAATATACCATGGCTTATACGGCTGGGATTGTAATCTCATTACCCTTAAATATGCAATATAAAACATATAAGGAAAGAATAAACAATTGTTGAATAAAATCAAATAATACAGCAAGGCATAATTACCACACTTAAGATAGTGTTACCAGAGTCCTAAGATGGATGCCAGTGAGGGAGGAGTTTCCTCCAAGTTTCAGATGAATGATGTGGATCAGGGAGTATGTCTGCATGAGTCTATTGAAAAATGTAATAGCGTGTGTGGTGTAAGTGTGAGGTGTGTTGTCAGTAGTGTAAAGTGTTGTCTATCTCATATCTGGGTTGGTCTTTTATATGGTAAGAACAAAGAGCTATAAAAATTACCATAAGTAAAACCCAGAGGGATGAAACATTATCCCAATTGGTCGGGATATTCTATACCTAAACTAGTGAGGTCAGAGACACACCCCTTTTGATAATTAACCCCATACTTGGATAATAAAGTTAAATGATGATTTCTCTATATGCAAGATTAATCATATAACACATATAAAACTTTGTCTAGACTCCCAGCACATACATAAATGTCCACCTGTATCTCCATAATTCACCTGGGCAAGTAATGCCATTCCAATAATTATATTATTTAACACAATATCATATTTTTATATGGAAATCTGAAATTATCTCAAGACTGCACCTGGTATTTTGTCTCCAGAGGGCAGTGTTGTACCGTTCATTAGATTTTGTATTCAACTTAATTACCACCATGTCCTTATCTGATGACCTCTCTGACCTCTGGCTAGTGAATAGCCATTACTTCTTTGACCATGTCTTACACTGTCAATTAAGATGTCTGGCCTGTAGGATTTACAACACCTTGAGCACTTAGACTAGACTTCTCTGAAATGAGGCAACTAGTGACGAGATACATATGTCCTTACACTTATTAGAAAAAGAATTCTAAGTAAGATTATTACTGAGAATATAAACCCAAAATGTGATATAACATTCCTAAATATATATGTATATGCCTTACATAATATAATGACATAATTATGGCTAATATCTTCTCACATATGATAATGTATCTATAAAAACTTATATGGTTCATCTTTAAATGTCTGCTAGAATATACTGGGGTATTGTCCATTGTTATATACTTATAGACAGACTGAGATATCCCCCTTAACATAGCGTCAGACTGACTAAGTTTTATCTGATCGAGATGTCAAAAGGGATCTTATTTACGATTACATAGAAATACAAAGATCTCTGTTGAAACCATAGACCCTTTGTAAGCCTGTGAGAGACATTTTGTTTAACAAGTATATATAAACTTTGTTTCACCCTGAAAACAAGATGGACGCCATCCTGTTCAGAGTCTCTTATGCATAATATGAAATACATGGCTTTTAAAATCATTTTTCTTTTTACCTATTATTATTTGAATCAACCCCCCAATAGTCCCGACATATCCCCCCCTTTCTTCCCAGTAGACAAGTGAGCAACTTAGGCCTATCTGGAAAGAAAGCCTTTTAAGGAGTAGTAAAAAAAAAAATGTCTTGTTCTCTTTTTGTAAGAGAATAGTTCATATTGGGAATTGTTCATAACTTTTAAGTAAAGCGGTAAAAAATAAATGAGAAAAAAAATCAGTTCAAAATGTCAGTTCGTAGCGACTTTGCTTAGCGTTAGCTATGTCACAAACTGTTCCTTGTTAGTCTCTTTGAATTCTGATCTCCTAGTAAAGAAACTCAAATGTTCCTTGAAATCTGCAACATCAGCTTGTAAAGTCTTGATGTAGACATAAATTAACTGCTGCAATGGCATTGGCAATTACCATTCAAAGCGCAGTAAAACAATGTTTGCAATCAGGAATCAGAGAAATCGGTTTGGACATTCAACCTAGGATGTTGGTTGGATAATGAATGGTTTCAGCATGGTCTAGAGTGTCATACACCTAGACTGAGGTTTTGCTCACATGTGCAATGCACCATTCTCACATCTCCTTCAACTGAAAACAGGAGGTAGTGCGATTCCTCTCAATGGATTTCTTTGGATCAAATGCACAAAGATCTGTTGAAACAAATCTTCCTCTCCGTCAACAAGAATCTGGGGCGTCTCGCAGCTTGATTCCTGAAGAGGGATCCGATTCAATGAGGGGTTCCGTCCTGAGCTGTGCTCTAGGGAGAGATGACCCATCCGATCGCTGTGTCTTTTGGCAAACATCATCGTCTGTACCAATCAACGACCTGGCATGGAAGGTTAATCTCTTCCTATTGAATGAAACATACAGTATGAATATATATATTCCCCTCAATTGATATTTCAATGCGATGTTGGTACCCTAAGCTTACTCAGAGTTCTCCTTTAGACCACCGTGTGATCAGTCTTTATATGACCACCAGGGAAGGTGAGACTATATATGCGACCTTTCCTAGGGCGACTGACTTCTGGGGCTTATTAACCTGGTGATGTATTCATCGCCATGGATACTACACATTGGACAATTGTACATTGATACAATATTTTGTTAAAATTTACCTACTACTTAGGAAAAAAAAAATATATATATATCTCCCCCTATGGGGCATCAATGCAATTTATTGTAGGCAACAAACTACCTTGCATTGAGGATTCCTTCTTGGTTACCGTATACAACCTTTAACCTCTTGACTTCATTATGTCATTAGGGTTTGATCCTCCTTGGTATCACCGTCATTGGCGATTTTTCAAAATGTGCCCGCTTTGAGCGACCTGTTTGAGTCAGAGGGATGAAGTGACCACTGAAAAATAGGAGGGTAGTTAGTATCTCACAACCAAGATCCCCCCCTGACAGGGATTTCAGGATCCTCAATGCTGTGACCTGGGATAAAAGGGTGTTAGAACCTCTGCATCCTATACCTCTATTCAGTGTATCCCTTCTGATTCCTTACCACTTGGGCATTTAAGGATTTTATGGCCTTTGGCTGGCTACAGGATTTGTTCCTAGAGATGGATTTTATTTTAGTTCTGGGCTGCAGTGCCCTGAGTGAACCAATTGATCAGCCGATCAATTTGGCATCTACTCAGCTGAAAACTTTTACAGAATTGGATTATTGGCTCCGCCTCCTGCTGTGCCTATGTCTCTCGGGTTCAGACAGATGGGACAGATCCCCATCAGAACCATTTATTCGGTTCTGACGTGAGGTCTGGGCCTAAATGTCACTCTAACTTCCCGAGGATTTTGGGGAGCCCTAGGATGGGGCAAATCCCTATTTATTTGTGGGTGTCCCCCCCTTGTTAATGGGATGTCCGGTGTCCTCCTTAAGGTATCCGGTGTTCCCCTTGGGGCCTAGGTGGCATATCTCGCTCCTTTGCCAAACTTATTATTATTATGTACATGGGCAATGCCTCAAAGCACAGGGATTTAAATTCCTGATGGTTGTACTCCTTCATTGAAGGGTGTTAGGCACTTTTGAGTACAGCAAAAAAAAAAAATTCAATGGCTTTGGTGCTGTGTACATTTTAAATTGTAGATAACAGCTCTAGCAGCGGTGAAGTTTTTATATATGGGCTGGATTTTAAATGACATCCTGCAGGCACAACACAGAAAGTTGTTTTCATAGGCCTCAGGGTAATCAATAATGTCTAAGGACCCTTTATTAACAAAAATCAGGACAGTACTCTTTTTAAAACTTTTAAATTCTGGAGGTGCATGGTATCTTTTTAGGGGTGCTAGTCTTTTTGCAGTGACCTGATATGACTCATACCAATTTATGCATGGCTGCCCAATTTCTGCCCTCCTATATTAGGAATGTGGCTGGGGTAGGACATGGACTCTTTGCCTGATTCCCCCCCTTGTCGGGGTCATAACCAACAGACTGGGAATCATATCTGGGTCTATGAATAATTACATCATATTTAAAATGCAGGACTAAAAACATTGCCTTTTTGTATGGACCCCATGACCTTATGGAACTCTCCTATGTATTTACTGATGAGTTCCTGTCATTACATGAACTGTTACATTTTTTTTTTTTTTTTTCAAATTTTTCCACTGCTGATTACTCGGCATCTTTTGCTAGAAAAACATTTTTCCTTGCTCAAAACTTCCTAATTATTGCATTAATCATTAACATTTCTCTTCCACATGATTACTTTCATTATAGCTTTCTTGATAAAACTTCTGCCACTGTTCTACTTTATTTTTCAGTTTCACGCTACATTCTCTTAACTGAGGTGTCCCAATAGAGGTTACTTTCACCTGCTCAAGGAGGTTCCTAATCTCATTCTCTCATTTATTTGGAGTGGAGATTGAAACTTTACTAAACTCCTTTTTGCTGAGCCTTGTGGTGCAGTTCCTCACACAGACATAGTAAGATTGGCCATGACTCTAAAAGTATGTGACCACACTTCCTGACGTCTTTTGGTGTTAGATAAGCTTATTGGTGAGTTCATACATACAGGTTGTCCTCTACCCATGTCAGATGCCCTTTATTGGCCCGACTTTCTGAGGATTTTGATATATGACTCTAACCAGCATTTACATATTCCACCATTTCAGACTCAGAGAGGTGTTTCCACACATTTATGATCTGTGCCAAATCTACTGGGGTTGTGGCATTACCACTAGGGATTCACACCTTGCCAGAGTTGGCAGCATGAACATTACCTGCTGTAGACATTTTTAAGGCATTACTATCAACATTCATAATTATTAAAAAAAAAATTCCAAAAAAAAAAAAAATTTTTTTTTTTTTTTAAAGTTATTGATTATGTCACCTGATCAATATTATGATTGGTATATGTAAGAAATCAATAATTATCTCGCTGGGGCCTCCATTATATGTAAGAATATTTAATAATAAATATCTCGCGCTCGTACTTATGTCAGAATATTTATACTGCTCTGAATATAGCAGTGTATTTATTTATGGTTAATAAGCAAAGATCTGTGAAAAAGGAGAGTCTTCACCTATTGCCATAAATCACTGTCGTGAATTCTTTTTAATTGATTAATTTCTTTTTAAAAGCATATACCAATCTTAGTGAGTACAGTCTACAGCGTGGAATATATATAAAAATATTTATTCTCAAGACATGCAAACACGATATATGATCAAACAAGAAGTGACACAAAAATAACTCTACATAAAAAATACTAACTTCAAATAATCAATGCAATGTGATGTTTAGCTCAATAATGAAAGTGAAAGTAAAACAAAGTGAAAGTGAAACCAAAGTAAAACTAAAGCAAGATTACCATTTCTTCCCAGGTATAGTATAAGCCATAAATAAATGTTCTATATAAACAGACTACAATGGTCTGCGAATCACAGGGCCCAAAGTCATTCCACTGCAGAAGGAATGAGAATAAGCCATGCAAAACGGAAGACTTAAAATTGCAAAAAAAATGCACTTAATCTGATATTAATAAAAATGTATAAAAACAAAAATCAGCTTTTTAGAGAAAAATATACCATGGCTTATACGGCTGGGATTGTAATCTCATTACCCTTAAATATGCAATATAAAACATATAAGGAAAGAATAAACAATTGTTGAATAAAATCAAATAATACAGCAAGGCATAATTACCACACTTAAGATAGTGTTACCAGAGTCCTAAGATGGATGCCAGTGAGGGAGGAGTTTCCTCCAAGTTTCAGATGAATGATGTGGATCAGGGAGTATGTCTGCATGAGTCTATTGAAAAATGTAATAGCGTGTGTGGTGTAAGTGTGAGGTGTGTTGTCAGTAGTGTAAAGTGTTGTCTATCTCATATCTGGGTTGGTCTTTTATATGGTAAGAACAAAGAGCTATAAAAATTACCATAAGTAAAACCCAGAGGGATGAAACATTATCCCAATTGGTCGGGATATTCTATACCTAAACTAGTGAGGTCAGAGACACACCCCTTTTGATAATTAACCCCATACTTGGATAATAAAGTTAAATGATGATTTCTCTATATGCAAGATTAATCATATAACACATATAAAACTTTGTCTAGACTCCCAGCACATACATAAATGTCCACCTGTATCTCCATAATTCACCTGGGCAAGTAATGCCATTCCAATAATTATATTATTTAACACAATATCATATTTTTATATGGAAATCTGAAATTATCTCAAGACTGCACCTGGTATTTTGTCTCCAGAGGGCAGTGTTGTACCGTTCATTAGATTTTGTATTCAACTTAATTACCACCATGTCCTTATCTGATGACCTCTCTGACCTCTGGCTAGTGAATAGCCATTACTTCTTTGACCATGTCTTACACTGTCAATTAAGATGTCTGGCCTGTAGGATTTACAACACCTTGAGCACTTAGACTAGACTTCTCTGAAATGAGGCAACTAGTGACGAGATACATATGTCCTTACACTTATTAGAAAAAGAATTCTAAGTAAGATTATTACTGAGAATATAAACCCAAAATGTGATATAACATTCCTAAATATATATGTATATGCCTTACATAATATAATGACATAATTATGGCTAATATCTTCTCACATATGATAATGTATCTATAAAAACTTATATGGTTCATCTTTAAATGTCTGCTAGAATATACTGGGGTATTGTCCATTGTTATATACTTATAGACAGACTGAGATATCCCCCTTAACATAGCGTCAGACTGACTAAGTTTTATCTGATCGAGATGTCAAAAGGGATCTTATTTACGATTACATAGAAATACAAAGATCTCTGTTGAAACCATAGACCCTTTGTAAGCCTGTGAGAGACATTTTGTTTAACAAGTATATATAAACTTTGTTTCACCCTGAAAACAAGATGGACGCCATCCTGTTCAGAGTCTCTTATGCATAATATGAAATACATGGCTTTTAAAATCATTTTTCTTTTTACCTATTATTATTTGAATCAACCCCCCAATAGTCCCGACAAATGATAACTGTCACGTTTGCTTGTGCTTTAAGTAAACTGTCATGCCATCTTAGGCTTGTATCATAACAGACAACAGATACAGCATCATGGCAACTGCAGATCAAACAGATGCCAAGTTGGCACCTTCCTTGGCTGTAAAGGATTGAAGGGTTTAGTTCCGCTTCAAGGTCTCATTAACATCATGTGCAGAGATGTAAGTTTTTCTGCACGCGTTCTGCAAGGGCACAAAAAAAAACAATTGCTCTCTATATGCCCTGTTCATACCACAACATTAGTATAACATGCATATTTTTTTTTTTGCACAGGAATCTCCAATGTGTATAAAACTCTGATGTAAACTCATGTCTCTTCAAGTGAAATCTGCATGTAATTTTCCATCAGTTTTTCTGCACGCATGGTGTGAATGAGGCCTAAATCAAAGACATTAGGCCTCAATAACAAAGGAAAACTGAATTTAACCACTTCACCCAGGTTCACGTCATATGACGTCAGGGACTTGAAGTGGTGATATCTGAATGATCCCTGCACACAATGATAGTGGCTGTTTCACCACTTGATTGTCCCCCCCCCCCTGCTGCCCTCTAGTGCTTCTCAGGTCTCGCCCGTGTGATCAGCGAGCCGGAGAAGGAACCCGCCAGCAGCGGAAGTTTACCATGATTCTGACCAAGGACCAGATGGTCCCCGGTCATCTCTGACTTTCGGAATGTAAACACTGCCATTTATTTTTTTTGTTAGAAAGACTGATATAGATTTTTTTTTATCCCAGGCTTTCCAGCCTAGAGAACAGATGTGGGGTCTATAAGACCCCACATCTCTCCATAAAGAGGACCTGTCATGCCCTGTTTCTATTACAAGGGATGTTTACATTCCTTGTAATAGAAATAAAAGTGATCAAAAAGTTACAAATTTAAGGGAAAGTATAAAAATAAAAAAATGTAAATAAAATAAACAATAAAAAATGTAAAGCGCCCCCATCCCTGCGTGCACACAGAAGCGAACGCATATGTAGGTCGCGCTTGCATATGTAAACGACATTTAAACCACATATGTGAGGTATCAACGCAAACTTTATAATGAGAGCAATAATTCTATGACTAGAACTCCTCTGTAACTCTAAACTGGTAAGCTTTAAAAAATGTTAAAATGTAGCCTTTGGAGATTTTTAAATACCGAATTTGGCGCCATTCCACGAGTGTGCGCATTTTTAAAGCGTGACATGTTAGGTATCTATTCACTCGGCGTAGCATCATCTTTCACATTATACAAAAAAAATTGTGCTAACTTTAGTGTGTCCAAACACCGTGTGACATAAAAAATTGCAACAACCGCCATTTTATTACCTAGGGTCTCTGCTAAATATATATATACTGTTTGGGGGTCCTGCATTATTTTCTAGCAAAACAAATGATGATTTTTACATGTAGCAGAGAAGTGTCAGAACTGGCTTGGGAGGCAAGTGGTTAAAGATGCGCCTAGAGGAGAGTATACTGGGTAATAAATGTAATTACTGCTATTTTGTGGTCTCTGGGTTTAGGCAGGTCTTGTACAAGCTTAAGTCTGAAATATCATGCATTCCATATCGTAAATTGTAAAGGAAAAAGCCAAGAATTTAGAAGCCTTTTTTGGAATCCCACCGAACCGACCACACACTCCATTTATCCGTCTAGGACAGTTAGCTTCCAGTCATTCCAATTTTATCACAGGAGGATTCTGGAGAATGGCCAGGCTCACTTCCTACCTGTCAGATTGTGTTATTGCTTTTTTTTTTCCAGCTTCCTTATCATTACTGGAAGAATGATTGGAACTTTAGATCTTCTGCTGAACGCACAGATCCCACCTAGGCATGCAAGAACCAGACAGACAAAGGTTATGAAATTGTATACACATTCCAGTGACCTTAGATGAGTTTTTGATGACTTCCTGTACTTAACAGTTAAAGGAACATATTCTCTTCTTACCAGTACCTGTTTATTCTCAATTTTTATAACTATTCCTGACCTTCTATTTAGTCGCTCCATAGAATTTTAATTCAGTAAAAAAGAACTGAGCAGAAGTAAACCTTAATGCAACTAGTCAGCATCTTATGGCTCTTTCCACTGAGCTTTCTGGTACGGTTCAGTTCGGTACGGTACGCTATTTATGCCGTTTCCATTGTGAATGGTACCCTAATTCCGAACCGTACCGTACCACTTTTTTGGTACCCTTTCGTTGGGGTACCAAGCACATTAGTACCGTACCAACAGGGTGGAGCTACACTCTGAAGAACTTTGATTGGTTTACAGAGAATCGTCTATCACAGTTTTTCCTGCTACACCACGCCTATCATGAAAGGGTACTATTGGCAGTGGAAACGCAATTGCCTCGTTTCCACTGAGCGGATCGGTTCGGGTCAGTTTGGTACGGTACGCTAATTTGAGTGTTTCCATTGTGAAAGTGGCCCATACAACCGAACCAAACTGTACCATTCCTGGTCCTGCTTCAGATATAGGGCCATAGGAAATGGAACGGTACGGTTAGGGCGGAGCTACTGGCGTCACACGATAGATTCCACTGATTGGCGGACAGGAAAACTTCAATGCTCACGTCAAATGAAAGAGCAAAACAAACACCTCATTTGGTGTAAACCCCGCATGGTCCCTGGTGGCCCGACTTGCAGTGGAAACGCTCACCTGAATAGACCGGACCATTCTAACCCTTCCAGACTGTATCGACCCGAACCGTTCCGCTCAGTGGAAACGAGGCAATTGTGTACCGTTCCGAACCGTACCGTACTGAACCGAACCGTACCGTACCGTACCACTCAGTGGAAACGAGGCATTACTGTACTGTGGTCTTTACCTATATAGGCTAAGAAACAAAATATGGTTGGTAGTACCCTGCGAGGCGCCTCCATCCCCATTGCACATACAAATGCAAAGTTTTGTCCCTTGATGAAGCGCCACACAGCCAATAATAAAAAGATAGTACAGGTTAATTTGTACAAAAAATCGCAATAAGTGTATTCGTTGGTTTGCGCAAAAGTTATCGCGTCTACTAACTACGGGAAAGATTTATGACATTTTTTTTTTTTTACTAGTATTGGCACCAATCTGCGATTTTTTGCGGGAGTACGACATTGCAGCAGACAGATCGGACCCCTGACTGACATTTTTGACACTTTTGGGGGGACCAGTGACTTTACTACAGAAATCAGTGCTAAAAATAGGCACTGTTACTGTAATAATGACACTGGCAGGGAAGGGGTGATCAAGGGGTTTAAATGTGAGCCTAGGGGTGTGATTCTTACTGTGGGGGGCGTGGCTTCTGAAATGACCATAGAGACATGTGATCCTATATAGAAGGATCATATGGGCTCTATGATCATTGCAGGGAGAAGAACGGTCAGCTGTGTTTACAACAGCTGACCGTTCTTCTCTTTCAGCGGGAACGATCGCGGGTGTCAGGCGGCAATCGGAGCTGCCTGCCTGCTGCATCGGCTTCCCCGCTGATGAGCGGGGGCAGGAGCACAACGGCGGCGGCACGTGCTCGCCCCCTAGACTCCTGAGAGCAAGCGACGTACAGCTACAGCGATTCGCCTGGGAGCGGCTGCCTGCCGCCGTATAACTGCGGTGGATGTTGGCAACAGGTTAATATGACAGTTTTGAAAATCATAACAGGCTATTACCATACTTCTTCCCCCCTTTTTTCTGTTAGGCTATTCCCCACTGAGGAAGTCTATGCCCACATGACGTAACGCGTACGGGGGATTGGTCACATGGTCTGTAGGCTGTCTTACAACCCGGAAATCAGGCACCATCCAGCACGCTGCAGGCTCTGCAATATATGCTCGTATATGTGCAATACAATGTAAGTGCAATATCTTTATTTTGAGCAAATAAATCGTTTAAATCGCAACAGAGAGCACTAGATCTGTTCCTTTTTTCCTTATGTTTGGGCACGATCTGGGAAGCTGTATCCTTTGCCATAATCAATTCTTATGCGGCTTTATGCTGGAGGCTGTGGTCCTGTTCTCCATTGGAATATCATTGGATGATTGTTTATGCTGTTTGACCCTTTGAGGTCGAATTGTGGAGGTGAGAGGCAGATAGTGCCAGGTGATGGGAATTTTATGAGCACTGAAGTCACACTTGCTGCTATTTTTTCACCGGATCACCAGTGGACTGTGTCTTTTATCATCTTATCATCCTATTTTATTTTATCACCAATATGAACTCTCATCTTAATGCTTATTTATTGATTGTTTGGTTTTAATATATTAATATATTTATTACCAATTGAATATATCTACATGGACTGCGCTACACTTTTTTCTACTATATTACCATTAAATTACAAAAGGGGGCTGTGTAGCAATTATATACAATGTGACTAAATGTTTGTAGACACCTGACCATCACACCTACTGTATGTGAATTTGTGGAACATTTATTTCTAAAACCATTGGCATTACCATGGTATTGCACTACCCTACCTTCACCCATTTACAGCTATAAGGGCTCTTTCACACGGAGAGGACCGCATTGCGATCCGCTCCGGCACTTTTTTTTTTTTCTCGGAGCAGATGACACTTGTGTCATCCGCTCCGTATGTCCGCATATCATCCCATCCGTTTGCGGATGATATACGGACATAATGTATGTCTATGGGCATTGCGGATGTCAGTGGATGACACCGCTGACATCCGATTTTGCATCCATTCCGTTTTTTAAACAGAATAAAAATAGGGTTCTGTTCCGTTCCAAAAAACAGAACAGAACTGAAAGGATGAAAATCGGATGACATCCGCAATGCCATTGACATACATTATGTCCGTATATCATCCGCAAAAAATAGGATGATATACGGACATGCGGAACGCCCGTGTGAAAGGGCCCTAAGATTCTCCATTTTGTGGGCAGACGTACCACATTATGTTTAGAATATAATATATCCATCATTGACCATTCATCTATACAGAAAGTGAGATGGTCAGCTGTTCACAAACTTTTGACCATATAGTATTTGCCGAAGTATTTGTATTATTGTGAATGAAATCAGAGTTACCCCAAGAATTTAAGCCTGTTTTTTCTTTCTTGCCATGGGCAGATCAATAAATGACGATTTCCAGAGAGGAACAGCTGATGGAAATATTTCAGTTTCCTGGGTCATGTAACAATGACATCACACGTATGTGATAGTAAGTCTTCTCATTACATCAGGAACTAATCCAGGCAAACCAGAGTGAACAAATGACCCATAAGAAAAAAAACAATGAAAGTGCAAGAAACACCAAGGACTAAGTTATGAAGCAACGTTCCTATAAAATATGATGTAAACAGCAGATGAGAAATACGACACACTCTCCATACTTCTCCCATTATACATTTTCCAACCAGCATGAATCATTTAAATCAAGCCTTTGCCCCAGTTCTATTGCACTTAGACCATCTGACATTTCTTCATTGCAGCTGAAAGTGCATACAGAACATTGTTGTGCAGCTGTTTCAATCTTGTTTTCATTACATAGGAAAGGAATTTATGGAGAGTTCAAGCAGAATGAAACGTAAGACAATGCAGGAATATAACGCTAATAACAGTAATACTACCAAAAACTTTCCATTGTAATTTCTACTATATTTTACTATAACACAATACACGCTAGGGGGGAACCCTTGGGGGAATCAAAAATGGAGAAGGATCTGGGAGTCTTGGTTGATGATAGACTAGGCAATAGCATGCAATGTCAAGCGGCAGCTGCCAAAGCCAGCAGAATATTAGCATGCATAAAGAAAGGGATGTATTCCAGAGATAAGACTATAATCCTTCCACTTTATAAAACTCTGGTCCGACCGCATCTGGAGTATTCTGTCCAGTTCTGGTCACCAGTCCTCAGGAGGGATGTGTTGGAGCTGGAGAGGATCCAGAGAAGGGCAACTAAACGAATTATGGGATTGGAGGACCTTAATTATGAAGAGCGTCTGCAATCGCTTGATTTATTCTCCCTGGAGAAGAGACGCCTGAGAGGGGACATGATAGCAATTTATAAATATCTCAATGGTGATCTTGACATAGAAAAAAAGCTATTCAGTCGTAGAGAGTGCATGAGGACTCGAGGGCATACATTGTGATTAGAGGAGAAGTGTTTTAACCTCAGGCAACATGGGGGGTTCTTTACTGTTAGAGCTACAAGATTGTGGAATTCTCTACCACAAGGGGTGATTTCTGCGGGAAGTATGGTGGCTTTCAAAAGACTCTTAGATGTACATCTCAAGGATCAGAACATTCAGGGCTATGTGAGATGATTACAGCCACACACACCTATACAGGTTGAACTGGATGGACTATTGTCTTTATTCAACCTCACCTACTATGTAACTATTTTAGATCAGTTAAAATGCACTTTTAATTAAAGGATTTTGTTGCATTTAAGGCTACATTCACATTACTGTACAGGGTTGGCCAGAGGAGACCGCCAGTAGGAATCAGTAGATTCTGATGGTTGTAATTGCTGCCTGCACACTCTCCGTGTGTACAGCAGTAGGCAGCTGTCGGAGGTGGCTGTCAGATTTGTACCTTGTACAAATCAATGGCTGGCTTTGCTGCTGTTCGCATGAAACTGCTCATCTTAGTGGTTCCATGTGAATTGAACCCTAGTGTGCATCCAGGGTCAGCATTTCAAAGGAGTTCTGGACACAGCTAATGGGTCTGTTTGTATGTGGCCATAGCACAGAGTGTCACTGCTTCCAAAGGTGGTGTTTAGCTGCCTCTGAATGCAGGAAAATATGAGCCCCAGGCCACCTGTGAATATGTAGCCTAAAGCTAAACTTCAGGCAAACAGCTAGATATACATTTTCGATAAATATTTCTGAACTTTTTTACCTGCAAAAAGATCTGTATTTCTGCCCATCCAGTCTTGAGATTTAAATTACTTTGCCAGGCAGCACCATGAGATTGGTAAAGTTTTGCAACACAGCTTTCCTGCCGCCAAGCCCATGATTGGACCATGAAGAAACAGCAGCTGATTGATCAACCCATTTCTCTGCTCGCTTCTTCTGTTAGTGGTTTCCATGTCAGAAAATATGCATGCAGCATGCCTGATTGGCTTCTAATGTTGCCCCTCCCTCTCCCAGTCTGAGTTTTACTGTACAAGGGATTACAAGAGGCTGACGTTAGGACAAATTCTGGTAAGTGAAGGAAAGGCTAAAGGTGACAGTCCTCGGGTGTATACTCTGAAAAACATGTCAGCAGTGGTAGCTACGATATTGCTTACCTTTCCAAGGATATATACAGTATCTCACAAAAGTGAGTACACCCCTAACATTTTTGTAAATATTTTATTATATCTTTTCATGTGACAATACTGAAGAAATGATACTTTGTAACAATGTAATGTAGTGAGTGTACAGCTTATATAACAGTGTACGTTTTCTGTCCCCTCAAAACTCAACACACAGCCATTAATGTCTAAACTGCTGGCAACAAAAGTGAGTACACTCTGAAGTGAAAATGGCCAAATTGGGCCCAAAGTGTCAATATTTTGTGTGGCCGCCATTATTTTCCAGCACTGCCTTAACCCTCTTGGGCATGGAGTTCACCAGAGCTTCACAGGTTGCCACTGGAGTCCTCCTTCACTTCTCCATGACAACATCACAGACCTGGTGGATGTTAGAGACCTTGTGCTCCTCCACCTTCTGTGTGAGGATGCCCCACAGATGGTTAATAGGGTTTAGGTCTGGAGACATGCTTGGCCAGTCCATCACCTTTACCCTCAGTTTAAACAAGGCAGTGGTCGTCTAGGAGATGTGTTTGGGGTCATTATCATGTTGGAATACTGCACTGAGGCCAAGTCTCCAAAGGGAGGGGATCATGCTCTGCTTCAGTATGTCATTCTACATGTTGGCATTCATGGTTCCCTCAATGAACTGACGCTCCCCAGTACTGGCAGCACTCATGCAGCCCCAGACCATGACACTCCCACCACCATGCTTGACTGTAGGCAAGACATACTTGTCTTTGTACTCCCCACATGGTTGCCGCCACACACGCTTGACACCATCTGAACCAAATACGTTTATCTTGGTCTCATCAGACCACAGGACATGGTTCTAGTAATCCATGTCCTTAGTTTGATTATCTTCAGCAAACTGTATGCCCATCATCTGTAGAAAAGGCTTAATTCTGGGACAACAGCCATACAGACCAGTTTGATGCAGTGTGCGGCGTTTGGTCTGAGCACTGACAGGCTGACCCCCCACATCTTAAACCTCTGCAGCAATGCTGGCAGCACTCATTCTTCTATTTCCCAAAGACAACCTCTGGATATGACGCTGAGCATGTGCACTCAACTTCTTTTGTTGACCATGGCGAGGCCTGTTCTGAGTTGAACCTGTCCTGCTAAACCGCTGTATAGTCTTGGCCACCATGCTGCAGCTCAGTTTCAGGGTCTTGGCAATCTTCTTTTAGTCTAGGCCACAGGTGTCAAGGCCATTTTATGTGGCCCTTGCAGCTGCAGGAGAGCTCCAGCCCTATTCTGGCCTTCTCCAGACCCTTCACTTTTTGCTTTTCAGCAATGCCTACAGCTTCTTCCCAGCAGCAGCACAAGATATGGGGGTGCACTGTGATGTAAGGGAGGGTGGGGGGGGACTCAATTTCTGATGGTGGGGAGGGTCTTGACATCTTATGTAAGAGTAGGGGATGCTCTGAACATCTAGTCTTACAGATACAACTGGCCTTTTTGAGGGCAATAATAATGTTGATGCGGCCCGCGATTAAATTGAGTTTGACACCCCTGGTCTAGGCCATCTTTATGTAGAGCAACAATTTTATTTTTTCAGATCCTCAGAGAGTTCTTTATCATGAGGTGCCATGTTGAACTTCCAGTGACCAGTACGAGAGAGTGAGAGCGATAACACCAAATTTAACACACCTGTTCCCCATTCACACCTGAGACCTTGTAACACTAACAAGCCACATGACACCAGTGAGGGAAAATGGCTAATTGGGCCCAATTTTCTCATTTTCACTTAGAGGTGAACTCACTTTTGTTGCCAGCAGTTTAGACATTAATGGCTGTGTTGAGTTATTTTGAGGTGACAGCAAATGTACACTGTTATACAAGCTGTACACTAACTACTTTACATTGTAGCGAAGTGTAATTTCTTCAGTGTTGTCAAATGAAAAGATATACTAAAATATTTACAAAAATATTAGGGGTGTACTCACTTTTGTGAGATACTGTATATAGTTTTCAAAAAGAAAAACGTAAAAGAGACACTGAGATTTTCATTCTTGTTCATATTGGGCAGTAAAAAAAGAGTATATAAATTCAAAGAGCACACTTTGGTTAGGCAGACTACAACACAAAGGGGCAACCCTCCAAAGGGCACCCAGCAAATCATCCAAAGTAAAACATCAAACAAAAGTTGTACCAGACCAAAGTGTAAAGGAATCCAAATCCCTTTAATGGTTCACAGATAAAAAAATAACCTGTGCATTTCTCCAAAACACATTGGATAGCTCTAAGACCATTTCAAATTAATTGAATTGCAGTTGGCCACCTTCTGTTCTGCATTTGACCTGCTTCAAACAGTATATGCATTTCCATAGACTTTATTAGAAATGTTCGTGTCTGATGTGAACAAATGCCTGTTGCCCATGGCTGGGTACTCACGGGCTAAAAACAGCAGGAACCGGCTGACTTTAGGCCCATGTGTACAGCTCCCTGTGCAGCAAAAGCTGGTCTCATGACTGGCTTCTGTCGAACAAACATGTTGGAAAACCAGCATCTAATCAGCACTCGCAGCTAATAGTGGGGGGGATAGTTGTTGCACTAACATGCCTTGTGTTAGTACAGCGATCTGTAGGTTTTTTTTTGTTCAGCCCGCTGAGTTGAATGAAAAAATAAAAAAAGTGTGTCCGCCGCATAAGGCCCTTATTTTGCCTGTAATTAATAAATTCGACTCATATAATAAAAAAACTCCAGGTTCCAAATAAACTATATCACTAAAAGTATTGTTGTGCCTGCCTTTATACGCAGATGAACTTTAATGGCATCCCAGTCTTAGTCCGTAGGGTTCAATATTGAGTTGGCCCACCCTTTGCTGCTATAACAGCTTCAGTTCTTCTGGGAAGGCTACCCACAAGGTTTAGGAGTGTGTCTAAGGGAATGTTTGACCATTCTGAGGTCAGGCACTGATGCTGGAACTAGAATGCCTGGCTCGCAGTCTCCACTCTAATTCATCCCAAAGGTGTTCTAACGGGTTGAGGTCAGGACCCCTAACTCGCTTATCCATGTCTATGTGATCCTTGCTTTGTGCACTGGTCCAAATCATTCAGTGGAGGAGGGATTATGGTGTGGGGTTGTCTTTTAGGGGTTGGGCTTGGCCCCTTAGTTCCAGGGATAGGGAACTCTTAAGGCATCAGAATACAATGACATTTTGGACAATTTTATGAGCGCAGACTGCGAGCCAGGCCTTCTATCCAACATCAGTGCCTAACCTCACAAATGTGCTTCTGGAAGAATGGTCAAACATTCCCATAGACACACTCCTAAACCTTGTGGACAGCCTTCCCAGAGGAGTTGAAGCTGTTATAGCTGCAAAGCATGAGCCAACTTCATATTGAACCCTACGTACTTATGCTGGCCATACAATATAAGAAAAATCATTCAAACTAATTTTTGAAAAACAAACACTCGGCCGTGAGAGCAAACGATCGTGCCATCATGTAATGACCGATAAATCATTCAGCGAACATAAATGAATCTGTTTTTTGTTCGTTTTTTCCCATAGTGCAAACAGTTTGGGCGAGAAACACATTAACCTTTCAATTTATCGTTCGTTCGGCAGAAAATTTCAAAACTTGTCCTTCGTTTTTTCAGTTCAAAAACGTCACACCCGATTATTGATTCTTGCCCATGAACTGGCCGAGAAACGAAAGAACTCTCCAAATGACTGAATTTCTGCCAATTTTTCATATAGTGTATGGCCAGCATAAGACTGGGATGCCATTAAATTTCATGTGTGTGTAAAGGTAGTCATCCTAATACTTTTGGTAATATAGTGTATGTAGAACTATAAAATCACCTATTTTGAGCTGTAGCAAGCAAACATTTTAAAATGAAAATGTATTTATATATTTTATTTTATAAATAGATTAATAATGCGGGTTAACCACTTGCCGACCTCCGCAAGTATATATACTGCGGCGGTCAGCCCCGTGCAGGCAAAGTGACCTACCGGTACGTCACTAGCCTGTGAGCTAATAGGGGGCGAGCGTGCGCCGCCGGAGGCGCGCTCCTACCCCCGCTCGTTCACGTACACCTCCACACGAGTGACCGGCGGACCCAATGTCCGCCGGTCACTCGCGAACGTCAGTTACAGAGGGAGAAAGGCAGGCGGCTAATGTAAACAAAGCCGCCTGTCATTCTCCCCTGTGTAACGAGATCAAACGGTCCTGCTATGTAGGACCGTTGATCTCTGCTGTTACATGAACAGCCACATCCCTGCACAATTAGAAACACGCCCCTAGGGACACACTTAACCCCTCCTTCTCCAATAAAGTTAACCCCTTCCCTGCCAGTGTCATTTTTACAGTAACAGTGCATATGTAGAGGACTGATTACTGTAGTAATGTCACTGGTACCCCCAAAAGTGTCAAAAATGTCAGTCAAGGGTCCGATCTGTCCGCCGCAATGTCGCAGTCCCGCAAAAAAATCGCAGATCGCCGCCATTACTCGTTAAAAAAAAAAACAACAAAAATGACAAAAATCTTTCCCATAGTTAGTAAACGCAATAACTTTTGCGCAAACCAATCAAAATATGCTTATTGCGATTTTTTTTTATCAAACATATGTAGCAGAAAACAAATTGGCCAAAAATGTTAAAAAATTTTGATTTTTACATTTTTTATTGGGAATTTCATATAAAAAAAATGTGAAAAATATTGTTATTTTTTCAAAATTTACGCTATTTTTTTGTTTATAGCGCATGATCAAAAAATCGCACAGGTGATCAAATACCACCAAAAGAAAGCTCTGTTTGTGGGAAAAAAAGGACGTCAAATTCGTTTAGGTACAGCATCGCACGACCGCGCAATTTTCCGTTAAAGTCACGCAGTGCTGAATCGCAAAATAGGGCCTGGTCAGGAAGGGGGTAAAATCTTCCGGGGTATAAGTGGTTAATCAAAACCAAAATATCCCTTCTCATGTCTTTTTTATTTTTATATACTTTAAGTATGAGAAGAGGGATATTAATGTATTTATTTTAATCCTTTAAATGTCACATTACTAAATGAATTTACTCCATCAATTACTATGAATTATGGAAAAAGTACCAGACATCAGAACTGGATTGTAAATATATTTAATTGAATTCTAATTTTCCTGATCCTCTGCTACTGTACTTTCAGAAATAGTGGGAAGATCTGAGCTTAGCGAATAAGAAAGAACATCATTCTCATTACAGAGAAGCAAATAAGCAATCTGATCCACCATCAATTTGTTTAAGGGTATGAATTCATGTCAGATTGAGGTTTTCTGTATCCCTTTTGCTTCTTTATTATATGCATTCACACCTGAGCATAGCGATTTACTGGTGTTTTTATTTGAGAGTTTTTAAATGTTTTACAAGCATTTTATAAGTGTATTACAAGCGTTTTACAGCTTCAGTCATTTTCGTTTTTCGCCAATAGAAAGCACTAGGGGGAGGAGAGGGAGAGGAAAATAGGGAGTGGAGAGAGCTATTGTTTGAGCAGAAAACAAGCGGCAAAACGCTCATAAAATGCACAAATCAGGCGTTTCTATGGAAGTCTATGGAGCCAAAAAGGCTTACAATCTGCCAAAAAATAAGCTCATGTATTTTTTTGAGAAGCAGGCATTTTTCTTCGCGCTCATATGTGAATAGGGGCCATTGAGATGAATAGGATTTGGCTTATTGAGTGTTTTAAAGCTTCAAACAGAAAATCACACTGGTGTAAACAGGGCCTAAAAGTGGTAGTAAACCGCTGACTTTTTTTTTTTTTCAAACCTGCAAGGAAATGTCATAATGTGCTAGTATGCATAGCATACTAGCACATTATGTGAAACTTACCTTAGAACGAAGCCCTCCAGCGGCACGCTGTCACCATTTCCATCTTTCCCCTTCCCCTTCCTTCTGGGTTTGCAGGCTGTAAGAGTGGCCAGAGCCGCTATGACGTCACTTCCGCATATGCGCGTGGGAGCTTCCGTTTACAAAACAGGACTCACAGGACTCTGATGGAATGGCACTAGTATGCCGTTCCTTCAGAGCGCATGCGCCGATGACATCACCGACTGCATCTACAGTAAATATCTTCTGAATGGCACTAGTATGCCGTTCCAGAGCGCATGCGCTGATGACATCACCGACTGCATCTACAGTAAATATCTTCTAAACGGTGCATGTTTAGGAGATATTTACAGTACCTCTAGGTAAGCCTTATTATAGGCTTATCTATAGGTAAAATTCCTGCATGGGAGTTTACTCCCACTTTAAATATAGTTTACAGATTTCAGTTGTATTCTGCCCCAAACTGTTATAATACTTTCAGAATTATGCAATGCTATCTCATATCTCATTAACATAGAAAAGATAAAACCATATTGGTCACTAAAGATCAAAAGTACTTGTTTGATAAGACAAGTGTCCATATGTATTAATTAGTTCTAGAGAATCAGAGCTGGACAGTGCAGGATCCAACACCAAAGAAAGCAAGTATTGCAGCGAAAACTGCATTTTTGTTTTTAAACCCACTTGGTAATTTAATGTTTATTTTTTTCCTGGAGCTGGCCTTTAACTGAAGAATAGACATGAGTCCAATCAAGACTAGTTCTCTAGTTAGTTGTAGATCAAAACTAGTTCACTAGTTATTATTTATTCCCTGGAAGTGCCAATAGTTTTCTTTCCCTCGCGTTTTGAATGCTGAGACCCAAGAGCTAAAGAGAGCTGACTGAAGGGGCTGTCTGCTGAAGCTCTGGTCTGGTATCACGGGAGGGGTTTGCTTGGAAGTTGAATGGAGGCTACAGCCTGTCCTTGGACCTTGTGAGTACAGACGCTTAAGAGATCTTGGGAACCTTTGTGCTTTTGCCTTTTGGTACTATATAGTCAGCCGTGGGTCTATTTAAAGGGAACACTGGATGGTGTCCTGAAGAGCTTTGTCCACCTAAATCTGCTATTTAAAGGGACTCTGCTCTTGTGGCTCTAGCTACCACTAGTTCTTGTTTTTGGATTATCCCACCACTACCCTCAACCCTATCCAAGTTCCCCAGGCACACAGGCCCTATCCAAGTTCTCCAAAAATAAAAACCACAAAACAACACCGCCTAGACTGGTTAACCGGTTGCCGACTGCGCACAGTATATTTACTGCGGCAGTCGGCCCTGGCCAGGCAGAGTGACGTAGGTCTACGTCGCTCGCCTGTCACTCCTTCTAGAGCCAATAGCGGGCGGGTGCGCGCCCGCTGAGGCGCGCGCCCGCCTCGGCTCGTTCACGGAGGAGTGCGGGAGTGTGACTGGCGGACCCGATGTCCGCCGGTCACACTACGATCGCCGGTACAGCGGGAGAAAGACAGAGCGGCTTATGTAAACAAGCCGCCTGTCAGTTCTCCCTGTGTAAAAGTGAAGATCAGACAGTTCTACTATGTAGAACTGTTGATCTTTGTTTTTACACTAGTAGACCTGTCCCTACACAGTTAGAAGCACGCCCCTAGGACACACTTAACCCCTCCCTGTCCAATACTGTTAACCCCTTCCCTGCCAGTGTCATTTTTGCAGTAACAGTGCATATATATAGCACTGATTACTGCAGTAATGTCACTGGTACCCCCAAAAGTGTCAAAAATGTTAGTCAAGGGTCCGATCTGTCCGCCGCAATGTCGCAGTACCGCAAAAAAAATCGCAGATCGCCGCCATTACGCGTTAAAAAAAAAACACCAAAAATGACAAAAATCTTTCCCTTTGTTAGTAAACGCGATAACTTTTGCGCAAACCAATCAAAATACGCTTTTTGCGATTTTTTTTACCAAACATAGGTAGCGTAAAACAAATTGGCCCGAAAATGTTAAAAAATTTTGATTTTTACATTTTTTTTGGGGGGAATTTCATATAAAAAAAAGTGAAAAATATTGTTGTTTTTGCAAAAATTACGCTCTTTTTTTGTTTATAGCGCGTGATCAAAAAATCGGACAGGTGATCAAATACCACCAAAAGAAAGCTCTGTTTGTGGGAAAAAAAGGACGTGAAATTCGTTTAGGTACAGCGTCGCACGACCGCGCAATTGTCCGTTAAAGTCACGCAGTAAAAAACCCCTGGTCTTTTAGCAGGAAAATCCTCCGGTGGTAAAGTGGTTAATGAAGGAACATGTGAATGAGCCTGTGTGCCTGGGGAAGACCTGAACAGTAATCCTGCAGCTCCTACAGGAGAAGTGCTAAATATATAACATAAAATATCTCCATTTTGTGGCACCTGGGAGCCACAGGTGTTGCATACAGCCAACTGTGCCAAAAAACGACAGTACACGGCTGTACACGGTTATATGCAGCTCTAAATGCAAGTATGCAGACTGTCTGCATCAAGGAGCGTACATTCATACAAGTATGCATGTCTACTGTACATTCGGAGCTGCATATACCAATATACAGTACAGCCATATCCTGTAAATTATTTTTACAGCCAGCTGTATGCCACACCTGTGACTCCTTAGCACAGCAATGTGGCCAAATGTGGTGTTATATGCCGCAATATTCCCCAATGCATGAACCCTTCTCCATTCTCCAAAGCTCACAGACCTCAAGTACAATGCAGGATAGCTGTTCCTGTACTGTTCATGATGATATTAGGGAGCCTGCAACTGGTGGACATGAAGAAAAATGGCTTTGGGTGACAAGTCTTGTAGCATGGAGAAATGTCTGTGGGAGTGGAATAGAGTAAAGCCCCGTATACACGCTACAAATTTCCGCCGACCGGTCGTCCATCTTTTGTCCAGAGTGCATGTCCGTTGGTTGGAATATGCTCTAGACTGCATATGAATTTTCCCGTACGACGGAATTCTACTTCAGAAGTGATGTCATGTGTTGGATTGCTTTCTATGTGTTCTTTCATCTCTGAGCATGCCCAGTCTTGATCATAAGGGCTCTTTCACACGGGCGGTCCGATCAGATCCGCCTGTCAGTTTTTTAGGCGGATCTGATCGGATCCTCCATGCAGCTCTATGGGGCAGCGGGTGTCAGCGGAGGTCACCTCCGCTGACACCCGCTGCCATCCGCATCCGATCCTGTGCTGAAATCTGGACGGATGGAAACCCTATTTTTCCATCCGTTCAGTAATCGGAGCGGAGCGGATCTGATGAGAGCGGACAAGCGGTCCGCTCTCCTCCGATCCCCCATAGAGGGCAGCGGGTGCTGAGACACCTCCCTCTCCGCTTTGCAAGCGGACACGGAGCTGTCATCCGCCCGGCTCAGCGGGGATCGCGGATCGATCCCCGCTGAGCAACACGGATCCGCCTGCGGAGGCGGACCGTGTGAAAGAAGCCTAAGATGTTTCCCCGTTTAAATCTGTACTAATGAGACGAAAATCGGAATTGTGTTGACGGAGGACAAAAATTTTATTGCCTGCACATCAGGATTTTGTCAGCCAAAAAGTCGGAGTCGGCTGTCGAAAGCACCATACTAACAATCCGAAAATCGGCAGATCGGTCGTCGGACGAAATTTCCCTTCCGAATTTCTTATCGCATGTACGGGGCTTAAGTATTTGTCCTAAACATAACAAGCATTTAACCCAAGCAGTGGGGAGAGGGGGTTAGAGTTGGTGAATGGGGGGACTGCATGGTTACATTTTACAACAGACGAAAGTTAATCTTTACAGATATGCATAAAAGTGATAAGTGATACATTTCTGTTGATACTGACCCATGACCTCCTCAAGACTATGATCTTGATGATGAAATTCAGGATTGGCAAGCTAAACTATTTCCACCTGTCCTGTTTTCAAGTAGCGCTTAATCTTTAGGAAATTGCACGGACCTTCCAAGGCTTCTCTAATGAGGCCTACTGCATATGCTTAATCTTCTAATCACATGCAATCTCCTTCACAAGAGCCATACTTAAGTGAAACACTGAATCCCTTTTAATTGCAGTCTCGGTCTATCATAGCAGGTTCTTGTGTAATGAAGTTATTTGCAGACAAATTAGCCATACACATACTGAGCACATGATGTAAGGGTATCACTTTCTGGTTAAAGAACCATCCCATTTTGGACCAAATGACTTGTATATGACCTCATCACACAAACAAATCTCATGACCTTTGCAGCAGCCAAAACCTCCGGGTTTTGGTTATTAATTTATTAACACTTTGCTTTCTATAGGTGTTATAACTGTATCCTTTGTTTTCTTGGGTTGAACAAAGAAGTACAATATAGTTGCAAAGTGTTCCTATGATGCAAAGTCACCCCAATGGTCCCACACTTCCACTTCCCTGCCCCATCAGGAAGATGGTAGCCTTAAAGTGTACTGTCTGTAAACTCTAAATGTTACTTTTTAATATGTTTGACATCATTTCTCACTGTATACATTTTTTTGGGCAGGTCATTTTTGGTAAATTTGTTATTATAGCAGGACTTCACCCTAAAATACAAATTTTCATCATTATAGTCTTCCCCCCTCCTTACCTAAAATAGGTGCACATGTTTGTTTGTTTTTTGTTGCCTTTTTTCCTTTTTTTTTATGTGTCCATGCCTCAATGACTCTTTGAGACCAGATATTCCAGGAATCATCAGAGGCAAAAAAAAAATAGTGCTGGGGTGACAGACCTGCAGGAACCCGAAAGATATAGCCAGATCCCAATAATGTAGTAGAGGAAGATAGCGGCACAGGTCATGGGGTATGGCAGCAGCAGAGCGCCGGATCCCTACAGAACAATGCTAGATTTGCTGGACAGGTGAGAATGCTTCTTGAGCACAACTGAACATAACAGGAAAGAGGGGATGGAGAAAAATAAATTGAATCAGGGGGGTAATTTCAATTTTAAGTTGTAAACCCCCCAGTAACAGCACTTCTGGTTGAAGACTGATAATGCTAAGCCACTGCCTCATATTTGGCAGCAGCATTGTCAGCATGCTGTCCAGGCTCTTTTAGTTGGCCACTGGGCTGTCCATATGACAGGGTTGATAGACAGCCCAATGGCCAACTAAAGTAGCATGCACAGTAGGCTGACAACTCTACTGCCACTTGCAAGGCCGTGGTTTGGTGTTGTCAGGCTATAATAGGAAAGACTTTTACTGGCAGGATTTCTAGGTAATAAACTTTGTAACAGATTCCAAAAAAAAACATTTTCTTAAAGTGATATAAAGGCAGATTAAAAAAAAAATAATATGTCATAGTTACAGTATCTGCTCTGTGTAATGGTTTTGCACAGAGCAGCCCCCATCCTCCTTTTCTTTGGTCCCCCACCAGCGGTTTTTGCCCCTCCCTTTTGCCAAGTGCCCCCATAGCAAGCAGCTTGACATGGGGGCACCCAAACAGGCTCACTCCTGAGCCACTGCTCTGTGTGTCCATTCACACATGGAGTGCAGCTTGCCCCCACCCCTTCCCCTCCTCATCGGCTCACTGGCTGTGATTAACATTAGCAGGAGACAATGACTCCTTCTGCTGTCTTAGCCAGTGAGGAGGAAGAGACCCGGGGGAGCCTCTGGTCTGATGCACTTTGCTGGATCAAGAGGGAGATCAGGTAGATCAGGTATAGAAAGTTTTTTACCTTCATGCATGAAGGTAAAAAACCTTGAGCCTTTACAACCACTTTAAGAAAACTGTAGACAGTGATGCGTGTAAAAGCACATCACTATTTTTCCTGTTGCAGAAACATCTCCTCCTAGTTTTTCTGGGAATATTTACTAAATGTTGGTGGAAATCTAGATAACTCAAGTTGTGTTATTCATGATAAATAATGCAGTGGAAATAGATTTTTATTAAAACGACTATGGAAAGCAACTGTGACGTAAATATGAAAGTGCATACATTTCCTGTATTTGAAGGATAATATACTGTAAAGGAGAAAGGGAGGAAAGGCATTCAATGACCTTGTGTATTTTAGTTATGAAGGTTTAAAGTGGAACTCCAGGCAAGCAGCAAAATACACAGTTGAATTGAAAATATATTTAGGCCTCACATAAACTGACACATTATGGTCAGGCAATGTAAAAATTGTCTTTTTTGCATGCCCGAGAAGCCCAAGTGTTGCATAGAGTTGCCTATAGACAGTGTACTGACCCATTCCCCAAACACAGAAAGTCTGTATTCGGGGAACGTGCCTGAACCCTATATGCCTGTACTTTATACTCACACATAGCCACGCACAGCTATTCAGGTTTATGGGCGGCTTTATGCAGCACTTGGGCTTCTCAGGGGTGGAATTTAATGTTGTGCATGCCTAAATCATAGATGTGCATGAGCCCTTACCATTTTTTCCATCAGTTTTTGGATTGATCCTTGTGGTGGGTTCATTTTACCACTTTAGCCCCGGAGGATTTGACTGCTCAATGATCAGGCCCTATTTTGCGATTCGGCACTGCGTGACTTTAACGGACAATTGCGCGGTTGTGCGAAGATGTACCCAAATGAAATTCACGTCCTTTTTTTCCACAAACAGGGCTTTCTTTTGGTGGTATTTGATCACCTGTGCAATTTTTATTTTTTGCGCTATAAACAAAAAAAGAGCGACAGTTTTGAAAAAATAACAATATTTTATTTTATTATTTTTTTGTTTTATATGAAATTTTTAAAAAAAAAAAAATGTAAAAATCTAAAATTTTTAACATTTTAGAGCAATTTGTTTTCTGCTACATATTTTTGGTAAAAAAAATCGTATTTTGATTGGTTTGCGCAAAAGTTATCACGTTTACTAACTACAGGAAAAATTTATGTCATTTTTATTGTTTTTTTTTTCACTACTAATGGCGGCGATCTGCGGTTTTTTTTGCGGGACTGCGACATTGCAGGGGACAGATCGGACCCCTAACTGACATTTTTGACACTTTTGGGTGTACCAGTGACATTACTACAGTAATCAGTGCTATAAATATGCACTGTTACTGTCAAAATGACACTGGCAGGGAAGGGGTTAACTATATTGGTAATCAAGGGGTCAAGTGTGACCCTAGGGGCGTGAGTCTAACTGTCAGGGGACGTGGCTTGTTAGATCATCACAGAGACATGCCATCCTATACAGCAGGATCGCATAGCCTCTGTGATGATCTAAGGGAGAATGACAGACGGCTGTGTTTACATCAGCCGTCTGTCTTTCTCCCTCAGCTGCGGGAGAAAGACTGGCTGGCTCCCCAGCTGACGAGAGGGGGCGGGAGCGCGCCCTACGGCAGTGCGCGATCGCCCCCTAGCTCCTCCCAGGCTAGCGCTGTACATGTACGACGCTTTGCCTGGGAGAGCCTACCTGCCGCCGTACAACTGCGGCGGCTGGTCGGCAAGTGGTTAAAGAAAAAATGGGAGGGGGTGGGATTTACAAAAACTGGAAAGCGCAAAACCTGGCGCAGCTCAGCATAGAAACCATTCAGTTTCCAGGTTTTATTGTCAAAGCTTAATCAAACAAGTTAGAAGCTGATTGGCTATAATGCACAGCTGCACCAGATTCTGAGTTCTCCAGTTTTATTATATCTCCCCCCATTGTTATCTTCAGGGCAGAGTGAAAGTGTCTGTGGAAAGCTCACAACCACCTTTTATTCACCTCTCCAGTGCGCCTGCGCCAAAAACATGTGACCTCCTCCAATGTCTAGTGGGCCCAGCACTGTTACATGATGGAGGGCATCATGGGCCCCAAGAACAGCCAACACCAGGTATTTTGATCCAGAATTAGTGAGGTGACAGTGTCTCTAAAGTGTCTATAAAACGCAAACTTTTTTTTTTGAGTGTGAAAGGGATATATCCCCTGTAGGGTTTTTATAAATGTCTGTGTCACAACCGGTGGGGGTCATCATCACTATTGCAACAATGTATCAAATAACAGCACCACAGACAGGTGTATTATATATATATTCTGTTGGACTGCTGCTGTCTCTAATTATTGATGTACCGTATTTTCCGGGATATAAGACGACCCCCTAATTTTCAAGTTAAAACATAGGTTTTGGGCTATACTCGCCGTATAAGACTACCCAGTATTCTGAAGCAAGGCAACACCATTGAAAAACATCAGATTTCTCATAGATCTCCAAGGTTACCCTAGTACTGTAATACATGTAATCTCTCATAATATCTCCAAGGTACCCTAAGTATTACCAGTAGATGTAATCTCAAGACGCTGTCTGCGAGGGAATCCTGTACCGGTATACCGTATGTACCGTAGCTTCGGCTACATACAGTATACCGCGCTGAGCCAAACACAGTGAGCGATGTATTCTATTATTGAATGCAAAGCCTGCTCGGATTGGCAGAGTCAGAGAGGTGGGCTAATGTTACTCTGCCAATCTGAGCAGACTTTGCATTCAATAATAGAATACATTGCTCTCCCTGATTGGCTCAGCGCAGTACACTGTGTGTAGCCAAAGCTACGGTACATACGGTATACCGGTACAGGATTCCCACACAGCCAGCGTCTTGAGAGATTACATCTACCGGTAATACTTATACTTAGGTTACCTTGGAGATATTATACTCGGCGTATAAGACGACCCCCCATTTTTGGGGGATTTTTTGGAGGTTCAAAAGTAGTCTTATATGCCAGAAAATAAAAAACAAGTGTTAAATGCAAAATGAGTAGCGCAAATCCACACACCCCAATGTGAAAAAAACGAAATCCTCTCAAAACCTTACCCCTCTGCGACTGAAAATACAATACAAAAGAGTGCAAAATTAGAAAAAGTGCAAATGCAGAAATATGTACAAACAATGATAATGTGCAAACATCAAAAAATAGCAACAATAAAAGTCCTCTATTAAGTGCTTCAGTGAAAAAAAAAAGTATACTTTTTTACAAAGTGATAATATATACGTGCTTCAGTGATAGTCCATATACGGTATCTCACAAAAGTGAGTACACCCCTCACATTTTTGTAAATATTTTATTACTGGTATATCTTTCCATGTGACAACACTTAAGAAATGACACTTTTGCTACAATGTAAAGTAGTGAGTGTACAGCTTGTATAACAGTGTACATTTGCTGTCACCTCAAAATATCTCAACACACAGCCATTAATGTCTAAACTACTGGCAACAAAAGTGAGTACACCCCTAAGTGAAAATGTCCTAATTGAGCCCAAAGTGTAAATATTTTGTGTGGCCACGATTATTTTTCAGCACTGCCTTAACCCTCTTGGGCACAGAGTTCACCCGAGCTTCACAGTTTGCCACTGGAATCCTCTTCCACTCCTCCATGACGACATCATGGAGCTGGTGGATGTACTGTAAGAGATCTTGCTCTCCTCCACCTTCCATTTGAGGATGCCCAACAGATGGGGTTTAGGTCTGGAGACATGATTGGCCAGTCCATCACCTTTACCCTCAGCTTCTTTAGCAAGGCAGTGGTCTTCTTGGAGGTGTGTTTGCAGTCGTTTTCATGTTGGAATACGGTATACCTGCAGCCCAGTCTCCAAAGGGAGGGGATCATGCTCTGCTTCAGTATGTCACAGTTCATGTTGGCATTCATGGTTCCCGCAGTGAACTGTAGCTCCCCAGTCCCAGCAGCACTCATGCAGCCCAAGACCATGACACTCCCACCACCATGCTTGACTGTAGGCAAGACACACTTGTCTTTGTACTCCTCACCTGGTTGCTGTCACACAGGCTTGACACCATTTGAACCAAATAAGTTTATCTTGGTCTCATCAGATCACAGGACACGGTTCCAGAAATCCATGTCCTTAGTCTGCTAGTCTTCAGCAAACTGTTTGCGGGCTTTCTTGTGCATCATCTTTAGAAGAGGCTTCCTTCTGGGACGACAGCCATGCAGACCAATTTGATGCAGTGTGCGGCGTATGGGCTGAACTCTGACAGGCTGACCCCCCACCCCTTCAACCTCTGCAGCAATGCTGGCAGCACTCATACGTCTATTTCCCAAAGACAACCTCTGGATATGACGCTGGGCATGTGCACTCAACCTCTTTGGCTGACCATGGCGAGGCCTGTCCTGAGTGGAACCCATCCTGTTAAACCGCTATATGGTCTTGGTCACCATGCTTCAGCTCAGTTTCAGGGTCTTGGCAATCTTCTTATAGCCTAGGCCATCTTTAGGTAGAGCAACAATTCTTTTTTTCAGATCCTCAGAGAGTTCTTCACCATGAGGTGCCATGTTGATCTTCCAGTGACCAGTATGAGAGAGTGAGAGTGATAACACCAAATTTAACACACCTGGTCCCCATTCACACCTGAGACCTTGTAACACTAACCAGTCAATAGACACAATTTGGACATTGTCACTTAGGGGTGTACTCACTTTTGTTGCCAGCGGTTTAGACATTAATGGCTGTGTGTTGAGTTATTTTGAGGGGACAGCAAATTTACACTATTATACAAGCTGTACACTCACTACTTTACATTGTAGCAAAGTGTCATTTCTTCAGTGCTGTCACATGAAAAGATAGAATAAAATATTTACAAAAATGTGAGGAGTGCACTCCCTTTTGTGAGATACTGTATACTGTAGACAGACAGACAGACAGACAGACAGACAGACAGACAGACAGACAGACAGACAGATAGATAGATAGATAGATAGATAGATAGATAGATAGATAGATAGATAGATAGATAGATAGATAGATAGATAGATAGATAGATAGATAGATAGATAGATAGATAGATAGATAGTGCCATTAAACCCAGACTATTAAAACTCTTATTACATGATATACAGAGTGTTTATACTCACAAAGTCACTGAAGCATTCATTTTGTGTAGAGCAGGGATCTCCAAACTACTGCAGTGCAGCTCTTGTGGAACTACACGTCCCATGAGACATTGTAAAACTCTGAGGTTTACAGACATGACTAGGCATAATGGCAACTGGAAGGCCATAGTTTGGAGACCCCTGGTGTAGAGTGAAATATACCTGGTTGATCCTGCCTTCAGCTGTCCTTCCCATTTTTCTGTATCCCCACTGTAGGCTGATATTGTGTAGCAGTTTCCTTCTAAGCTCTTCATTTCCTCCTTTTGGCAGATACTGCCCTGGGTGACTATCATTCGTCACTGTGAAGGTTAACAGCAGCCTCTGCTACTGAGAAAAGTTGCGCCACTTGTATTGCTGCTCTCCCCCATTGCATTGCATTCTGTGAATGGAAAAGGAGTAGTTAAATGACAGGGTATTCACTGCTCATTGACAGAATGTGATGCATTGTGGAAGAATAGAATGGTGGAGTGGGCGGAAGGGGCAGGTAAGTGATGTAACTTTTCTTAGTGGTAGAGGCTGTTGCTAACCTTCACCATGCTGGAAAAAAAGCTGCTCAGAACAGTAACTTGTTACTATGAATAGAGGATTTTAACAGAAGCAGCCACATGCAGGTAGTGGGGTTAACACCATTACACATTCCTAACGTGTTTGGTGCTGTGTTCCAAATTGAAAAAAAAAAATGAAACTTCAGCTTTAAAAAATATAGTGTGGTATGTGGTGCGAGTGTTGATGATCTAGTTATTGTGTTGCTTTACGCACTTTATGAACTGTAGATGCTGTATTATATATAAGTGCTGGTCTTATAACACCTTCTGTACTCTGCCTTGGGGTGCCGTTGTTATTTAACGCACTGCATAGCTATGAAGCCAGCCTACATCTTTGCAGTATGTGCTTTTTTTTTTCTCCGAAAAATCAGATAGGCACTTCATGTCTTTAAAGTGGTTATAAATGATTACCTTGTAAAACAAACCATTCAGTTTAAAATAGAAATGAAAGGCAAAATATTTGTGTATAAATAAAAAAAAAAAAAAATTATACATACCTTTTTTCCCCCTTTTTTTTTTTCTTAAGTGATCACATTCTTCTCTCTGTTCCCAGCTGCATAACAGCTAGGGGGAGGAGAAGCAACAGCACACCAAGCTTCCCAGTGAATATTTGTGCAGGGGAGGTGTGTCAGGACCAGTCTGATCATTGGAGGAGAGCACACTGAGTTCCCAGCATAGCTAGAGATCTGGCTATGATTGTTCTCCTGCTTGGTGTGGTCAGTTTTTATTAGGAAAGCAGAGGGACTGGCAGGAACACCAGGGAATACAAAGAGAACAGCATACTTCCTCATACAAGTACATGGTAAAAGCAGGCACAAATCAGAAATATGAAATGTTGTGGGAACAACACTTTAAATATCGGCATATTTTTTTTTTATTGGCAACTTTATTGAGATGGATTCTGATTGGTTGTTATGAGAAGTGTACTTTGCTCTTTGTACCCTTTTCCTGAATAAGTCTTTTTTTTTTTTTTTTTAAATCAGCCATTGTTTTCCTTTAATGGAATCATGTTTTCCCCTGCGACTGATTAACGAGCCCCAGTGTGTTCTCAGTCTGGCTGCAAGATCCACCTCTGCAGTTCCGGATTCCAGATCTCATTAGCACCTTCTTGGAATGCTGTGATGGATTAAGCTGTGTATTACTTTTATGGACCATCTTTATTTCCCACACAAGGAATCTCTCTGCCGCTGACATAAACATGGGATTCCAAAAATTCCATTTAAGAAGTGTAGCGGCACAGAGTGGTGTATTTAATGTATAGATGGTATTCCATTCAGACTTTAGCTGTAAAAGAATAGAAGTTAACTGAATTTCCTTTTTTTTTTCCCTGCGCACGTCGACGGAACACACAGAGCATTTTTAAAGCGCATTACCTATAAATATTGCATGTTTTCTGCAGGAAGACTAAACCGTAATTTAATGCTCTGGTACTTCAAGAGAAACTCGCTTATTTCCTGAGTGCTGACTGACGAGAGCTGGAGATCAGACAGTTTCTTTATAGCTAAACTGGGACATCCTTTACTAGGCAGCAAATTAACGACACACGGAGAGCTCATCTTCTACGGGGTGGTGGGACTTCAGAAAGCACAGATGTTGAAGAGGACATCACACACGCAAAAATCATTTACTAGATGCAACATTATACCATCAGTTAAAGTCATTGATGTTCTTGAGAAGTACTCTGGCTAAAGCGCAACATCACCCGAAATTGATATTTCAAGTTTTCAGGTGGGCAGCATTGAGATGAAAAACTGCTGCAATCTTATATCTCTCCGATTCCAAAGGTGAGGTTTCCCTGTGGCAACTTCTCTCTGCATTTCTCAATAAAACAATGTTGGCTCTAAAGACAACTATACACAGCTACATCCCTGAAACCATATAGTAAAGAGGAAAACAAGAGGAGAAGTTGTCAACAATTCTCCAGTCCAAATCGGACAGGGAAGTTGGCTCACCTACCGCCTCAACACAAATGGGATTTTAAAGGCTCAGAGGTTGTCATTGATAGACGTACAACGTACTTTGTATAAAAAGAGATAACTTTATTAAATCCATCCAATCCAAGGATACACCAAGTTACTCTGTTTCTATTTATGAACATGACATACTTGTTATGGATGTAGAATCTATCTTTTTATTTGCATATTGTGTTTTTATCCTTTATATTTCATGGATTTAATAAAGTTATCTCTTTTTATACAAAGTACGTTGTACGTCTATTAATGACAACCTCTCAACCTTTAAAATCCTATTTGTGTTGAGGCGAATAGCAAGAAAGGAGAAACCCCCTGAATGGGACAGTAACGGGCAACTACTCATCTAATAAAAATTGATAATTTATTGATACAAATTATAGAAAATACAAACATTACATATAAGTTTCCATTTAAAATTGAATGGAGCGACTGATAATACAAAGAAATGTGACCATGTGATACAGAGGAGGACCCTTAGTGGGCCACAGAGACCCAACGCGTTTCAGACTTAAGTACCTAGTGGACTGTATCTCTGTAGATGTCCTTTATAGGGGATAGCTGATGATTTACATCTGTATCCAAAGGAAAAAATATATATGTAAAAAGCAATATATATTATATGTTCAATGGGGTTTAAAGACAAAGGTAATAATATAAACTAGTTAATATCCTAAAGATGCAAACTCTGTAGAGAGTGCATCCAACTGTTGGGCTTATATAAAGAGTAGTATAAGGATTGCTTTTTACCTCCATCAAAGCTTTAGTCTGTGTCCTGGATAGTCCTCCCGGTTGATGTGTCTGGTTATCTAATGAGGAACACTGCTTTTTATATGGTGTATTAGTTACCCTTAATGCGGAACAGCTGTGGCCATAGGCCCCCTGGGTGGGTGGTGCACTGGGCGGTCCCAATACCACGACTCACCATGCTCACGTGGACCTGAACATCACACACGAGCACGCTCCATAACACAACCGGCGTGAATCGGTTGTCACGGTGTTCCTGGGGAGGGGAGAGGGGGGTGCAGCCGGCGAGTGCATCTTCCGCCCACCGACGCACGCTACAGAGGCCGCGGCAGTCACAAAGGACACTGCATTGGCCTATTGTTGCCACCTGTCCCTGGGAATCAACCCAGAGAGAAGGATGGCTTACGTGTGCCGAGTGGAGCAACAGACACCCCCGACCCATCCCCGCAAATCCCGAGGGGTGGTGACATAGATGGAATGCCAGGGAGATACAAATGGTCCCAAGCCTGCAATTCCCAGAGTGCACACATACTCGTTGCCTAGGCAACGTATTATACATTTGTCAACCCAAGAAGGGGCGCAGAGGCGGAAGTACATCAAAAACGAGAGGCATGCACATATATTGCAGCTTAAGTTGAATATGAACAATACATAGACAGAACGGCTGCTCTCAGACACCAATATGTACTTACATGTAACACAGAAATAATTCAGGAAAATACCTTAAATCTTGCAATAACGTCTGGAATTGTTTTACAATAGTTCATATATCTTTTGTATCATTGCATGTATGTCATAGATGAAAAACATAAAAATATAGAAAATATAAAACAAATAATAAAAAAACAAAAAATAAATAAACAGGGGATGTAACAAAAAAACAGAACAACACATTCATGTGGTTACCCAAGTTGATATATCATTATGAGCATGCAATTCATTGCCCATACAGTTATAGATTTTGTCCATTTTGATCATTACTGGTCGGGTTTGTGTATATTTGCATCTCCTAAGATAGTTGTTTTATTCTTAATTTGAACATAGAAGAAATATCTAGTTATAAATATGTTAATATTCATTAAAGCAAATAGCAAAATGCCAATGTCTTGGTGTGACAGGCATAGGCATTTTGGATATATTTTTTCAATGCATAAATGGATGTGTAAGGGGAATTAAATTGAAGGGCCCCAGGAAATACATAATAAAGTATTGGCCAGCAGATATTCACAATGTAACTGAATAAGGAAATTAAAGTAATAAGAGGGAAAAAAACATGGAAAAAAGAGAACTCAAGTGTTGGTATTGATCTCGTTCATTAAGATAATGGGGTATTGAACCTATTGATGTTTTTTTGCAAAGAGGAGAGAGGAGAAATAATAAAAATATATGAAAAAATAAAATAAAAATAAATAAAATTAGAAGGATAACTTACTGAAAGTAAGAAAACGTGGTATGGGAGATCATGTCATACCCCATTCCGACTTGCCCGACACGAACCCCTCCAAAAATGGTTTGTAGGAGATCATGTCATTCAAACCAGGTGGGGAAGTGGCTCTGTGACTCTGACCGGGAAGTCCTTTGACCTACTTCTCCCTGATGTGCTACAACTCATTTTTAACTCAAGCGACTGTTTTTGCACCTGTGACCATATTGAGGGTATGTCTGTTTCTGTAATTTGTTATTTGTAGACCTCATTCATTTTGGTGTCATGATATCAATTGGATACATGTATGTTACATAATTTGTATTTGAATATATCTATTCTTATCCTAGACACCCCACAGTGGACTAATGCTGTAAAGATCCCTGAAGAAGAGTAAAAATACGCAAATATCGAAACGCGTTGGGTCTCTGTGGCCCACTAAGGGTCCTCCTCTGTATCACATGGTCACATTTCTTTGTATTATCAGTCGCTCCATTCAATTTTAAATGGAAACTTATATGTAATGTTTGTATTTTCTATAATTTGTATGAATAAATTATCAATTTGTATTAGATGAGTAGTTGCCCGTTACAGTCCCATTCAGGGGGTTTCTCCTTTCTTGCTATTCTGTTCAATGCAGGGATGAGGGCAATCTGACTCTCTTCTAGACCCAACCACTTATCTATTTGTGTTGAGGCTGTAGGTGAGCCAACTTCCCTGTCCGATTTGGACTGGAGAATTGTTGACAACCTCTCCTCTTGTTTTTCTCTTCTCTCTGCATTTCCTCACCAGGGTTCCTTCACGTCATGTCCATTGAGCTGCTTTGATTTGCATTGATCAACTAAAGCTAAATGCAAGGATGCATAGCGGGTCTATAGATAAAAACAAGTTGCTATAGGAATGTCACAGCAGTCGTCATAATTTATCCCTGTAATGTGTCTAATATGTTGATTTCCTATGATTTCAGCTTCATCTAGTGGCCATAATGTGGTACTTTCCTGAAATGCATCATCATCAATATTGGATTATGGCCACTAGATGGAGCTGCTGATCATAGAAAATAAACATTTTAGACACAATACAGCGATTATTTGTAACTGCTGTAGCTCATGTATGTGCGTTGACTTGATCTATCCTGCTACCATATATATATATTGTTGACCTCCGGATTTTTTGATCCCTGTGGGTGCACAGCTGCGATAGAGATTAATTGGTCTGCTACTGCATTTCTATGTCTCCCCCCCCCCTCCTCCCTTTTCTGCCATCTGGGGCCTGTATACTTTTGATTTTTATGTGGGGTGTTACATCCTGATCTGGTCTCTACGGGGCACATCTCCATTTATTTATCTGCAACTTGTTGATTCTACTGCATGATTACTTAAGTACCTTGATCGCATTCTCCTTTGAAGAAAGAATTTGTATATTCCGAAACATGTTGGACTTGGCTATATCAGGGTGAACACTTGCTGGGTCAGTTACTCCAATTCATGACCCACCTGGCCCCCTGGTTGATCGTATGGTACACCTGTAATCCTCCATGCATGATTCATTATTTTATTGTCTGCAATGTGACATGTTACCTTTTTAACAATTGTTCAATACATTTTTTTGATTTTACTTACATACCTTCTTATTTCCTTCCTGCCTATAAAGTCCCACCTCCTTGGGGGGTTTCCCTGTTTCTTGTATTTCACTATTTTGGGATGTGGCAGATGGTCCAATGGACACCTAGACCCTCTATCTATTTTGATCTGCTGTGAATGCTATGGCAATTTTGTACAGCCATTTTTTTTTTTTTTATAAATAGATTACATAGAAGCAATTGTTTTCTATGTGCTCTGCTACACCATACAGGTATGTTGTGGTGCATGGCATAAAAATGCAGTATACATTAGGAATAGATCGATGATCGGCAAGGTCGATATATCGAGGGCTGATATGCACTTTCCCCGATCTATCGGTATCAGTCGATATTTTTGTGACATCATTCTGCCTTCTTAGGCCGCCTCCCTCGCCTTGGACAGCCAGCCAGCCACAGGCACTGTACCAACGAGCCAGCCAGCCACCCACAGGCCCTGTACCAGCCATCCACCCACAGGCCCTGTACCAGCCAGCCACAGGCACTGTACCAGCCAGCCAGCCACCCCCCCACAGGCCCTGTACCAGCCAGCCACCCACAGCCCCTGAGCCAGCCACCCACCCACCACAGGGTGCCAGCCAGCCAGCCACCCGCCACAGGGTGCCAGACAGCCAGTCACCAACAGACAGGGTGCCAAACAGCCAGCCACTCACCCACAGGCCCTGTACCAGCCAGCCACAGGCACTGTACCAGCCAGCCGCCCACAGGCCATGTACCAGCCAGCCACACATAGCCCCTGTGCCAGCCACCCACCTACCTATGGGGGACAGCCAGCCAGCCATCCACCACAGGGTGCCAATCAGCCACCACCCACCACAGGGTGCCAGCCAGCCAGCCACCCACAGACAAGGTGCAAGACAGCCAGCCACCCACAGGGCCTGTACCAGCCAGCCACCCACAGGCCCTTTACCAGCCAGCCAGCCACCCACAGCCCCTGTGCCAGCCAGCCACCCACACCAGGGTGCCAGCCAGCCAGCCATCCACCACAGGGTGCCAGACAGCCAGCCACCCACCACAGGGTGCCAGACAGCCAGCCATTAAGCATTAAACAAAAATAAACATGTTCAGTACCAGATTTGTGTCAAAAATTGTTTTTATTTTTCAAAACTTTAAATGTACAAAATATTGGCCCATATCGGCCGATACTGATATGTAATGGCCAAAATATCGATATCGGCCCTGAAAAAAAACATATCGGTCTATCCCTAGTATATATGCAATTTTACACAATACACATTAACCCATGTCAAAGCCCGTGAGTGCAACTCATCTCGCCTAATACAAAAATTATGTTAGAATTTTGACGGCGTGTCCTATGCAGAAAAAAACACGCTTAAAAACAAAGTTCAAGTCCCAAGAAAATGTAATGCAGTGCAGCAAAATAAAAAATGTATGTGTGCATGTGTCACTGCACATTTGTTTTCTGTGCAATTTTATGCATACTGTAGTATGAAGAAGCCCTAACAGTCAGAAGTCTTTGTATAGGTCATTTCTGTTCCCCCCATATATCCCCCACTGATCATGGACAAGCATGACACATGTACTCACCAATTTGGCTCAGTACATGTTTTTGTCCAATTATACCAGCAAGAGAAATGCTGCATACCAAGAAAAAAAAAATATTTTTTTTCTGTATTAAAATAGCCAGCAGATACAAGTGCTATTCTGATATGTTTTGCCCAAGGCACAGCACTTTCTCAAAGAAATGTTTTTAGACCAGCTGTATATACGTAGAGCTCACAACCTTTTGAGACCAGGACCTTGTAAATCCTTCCAAAACCTTCTATTTCCAACATAAAAAGATAAAGTTTTTACACTTACCAAACAAAAGAATGGGAAATATGTATTGAAATGTTGGAAAGCTCAGAATGTGACTGGGTGTCACTGTGAGGGTTGAGGAGTGGCTTTAGAGGACTCTGCAGCAGATTTGGTGGCCCTATAGGTGATGAGGTTTGTGGAAGGGGCTGTAGGACACTGTGGGACACGGCTGGAGGTTGGGGACTCTATGAAGGACTAGGAGCTCTGTAGCAGGCTTAAGGGGTCTCATGGGGCATGTGAGCCCCGTGGCACACTATGGAAAGTTGGGGGACACTGTGAGAGATGGGAGGAACTATAGATGGTTAAGAGAACCGCAGCTGGCTAAAGGCCCAGGAGCCTGGCAGTAGGCCATAGCCTGCTGGTTAAAACCACTGATATAGGGTGCTTGGCAGGGCTCAGTGCGTGAAAACTGCTGTAATGTGAATAAACCTTAGCAAACCCATGACTCATGGCTAACTATTTACATTTTATTAACAAGCAGTAAGTTAGCTTTAAAACAAGTCCCCACTGACCTCTGTAGCTGCAGACACTCTTGAGCAATTCATCTGCAAAGTTCACAGCAGAAACATTAAAGTCTTTCCAGCAGAACAATGTATCTTGCTTCCTCTTCCAGAACTCCTGCTTTGTGTTTTTGAATAAGGCCCCTTTCACAAGGGCTTTCCAATGAGGTCCACTTGTCAGTTTTTCAGGCGGACCTGATCGGATGCTCCATGCACCCCTATAGAGCGACTGATGTCAGCGGTGACATCTCCGCTGACACACGCTGATCTCCAATCAATCCTGTCCGTGAAATCCATACGGATGGAAACCCTATTTTCCATACGTCTGGAGTATTGAATCGGATAGGATCGGATGAAAATGGACAGCCTATCCGTTTTCATCCGATCCCCCATTAGGAGAGCGGGGCTCTGACAGGTCTGTCTCTGCACACAGAGCGGAGATGGACTTGTCATCTGCCTGCTCAGCGCGGATCCAGCAAAACGGAGTCTGCCGGTTGGACTGGAAAGCTGCTAAGTCACTGCTAGGAGGGTGAATCAGATCTAGTAGAATGGCTGAGAGAACAACTTGGACATTTTCAGTGCTTCTGCTGTAAACAATAAGGATGAATAGATCCACAGTGCCTGTAGCTACAGAGCTCTTTGAAGGTTTGTTTTTAGTCAGTGCTTGTTATGAATGTGTAAATTAGGGGTGTCCAACCTGTGGCCCAGACAACTATAAATGTGGGCTAAACTTAAATTCCACAAATATATAAACAATGCATACAAATGTAAATATAGTGAGAAAATCAAAAGAAAAAGTCCATTCTCTTGTGACAACGTGCAAATGAATAAACTTTGAAGTGACTTGAAACGAATTGTGATTCCTGTAACTCGATTAAATGTGTATGACCACCACGTGAAACGATCCCCACCACCGACAAGCTGTTCTTCTTACCAGATAGACAGATATATACGTGAGTTGATTGACAATACAGCTACTCACTCCCCATGCAGCTTCACCCAAGGTGTGTGTGTAAGCCGCTTACCAGATATCAATATGGTTGAGCATGGGAATGTAATCTCCTCTCTTCAGAATCAAGGCTATCTGTTGGTGTGGCGATCCCAATACAAAGTATAGTGTCTCCTTGTGGCTCCGCAACGGATATGTAAAGAATGCAAGAGGACCAAATAGTGCATTACCCCCGATTTATTTAAGAAATAAAAGCAATTGCACTTACATGTCTCTGAGTATTCACAGGCATAAACGTTGGAACGTTAAATGGATACAGGAACGCTCCCTATCTCGGTGGAAGTCTCGTAAGAGGAAACGCGTCAGAGAGGAGGCGTGTCGCGCCGTCACTCACGTCATCCCGATTGTCCGTTGCTGCAGCCGGACACGGGAGCGTTCCTGTATCCATTTAACGTTCCAACGTTTATGCCTGTGAATACTCAGAGACATGTAAGTGCAATTGCTTTTATTTCTTAAATAAATCGGGGGTAATGCACTATTTGGTCCTCTTGCATTCTTTACATATCCGTTGCGGAGCCACAAGGAGACACTATACTTTGTATTGGGATCGCCACACCAACAGACAGCCTTGATTCTGAAGAGAGGAGATTACATTCCCATGCTCAACCATATTGATATCTGGTAAGCGGCTTACACACACACCTTGGGTGAAGCTGCATGGGGAGTGAGTAGCTGTATTGTCAATCAACTCACGTATATATCTGTCTATCTGGTAAGAAGAACAGCTTGTCAGTGGTGGGGATCGTTTCACGTGGTGGTCATACACATTTAATCGAGTTACAGGAATCACAATTCATTTCAAGTCACTTCAAAGTTTATTCATTTGCACGTTGTCACAAGAGAATGGACTTTTTCTTTTGATTTTCTCACTATATTTACATTTGTATGCATTGTTTATATATTTGTGGAATTTAAGTTTAGCGCACCAACCTTTCTTTACATTCATATCACATATACATCTTGGTAGCAGCTTTACGCACGTTTATCAGCGCACCTTTATTTTTTCACAACTATAAATGTGGCCCAACATGTAAACTTATTCAAAAACGTTGATTTTTTGGGAATTTGTGGTAAAAATGCATTTCCACTTAGTGAACACATGTGGCAGGAAAACATTGACAGTGTCTCTTTACTGGACTTTTATAAGTTTTATCTTTCCAAACAAAAATCTCCCACTCTTCACAATCACACTGTATTCATGTCATCAGTTTTCGGCAGCACATATAATTGTGAGAAACTATTTTCAAAGATGGGCAAAATTAGAGCCAAAATATCTGATGAGCATATTCAGAACACCTTGAGAATTGCTACTCCATTCATCCAACCAGAGATTGATGCTTTAGTTTATCGAAAATGCACTATTTTTATGTTGCCCTCTTTTACTTTTGAAATTCAAAATATCACAAAAAAATGAGGTTTTTATTACTTAGGTACATTATCTATATAAGCGATCGTTAATTTGTGACCTGCCTGACTTTTTCTGCTCATCAGCTATCCTTGTATTTTATGTGAGACCCAAGAGAATTTCTCTTCTTGAGAATTCAACGTGGCCCAAGAAAGTCAAATAGTTGGACACCCCTGGTGAAAATCCGTACATGTCGGTACAACTTTGCAATCTCTTACGTTTCTTTGGAAGGTATCTGCACTATGCACCTAATTAATTATTTGCACCTATTTCATAATCATTTTTATATTGCACTGCACTTGTGTAATCAAAGTAGATCAAAACAGCCTTTTTCAACCTTCTAACCTTGAAATACTTGTCACAAATCAGGAACCCCTGCTAAAAAGTTATGTATTTACAGCTCATATACATTAAAGCAGAACAATAATCACCTCTGCTCCAGCGGTCTTCCCGAGCTCCCTGTGCGGTTGCTGACATCTTCGGGTGCCCATTTTTGGTCGGGCGGAGATGACGTCACTCTCGTCACTCAGTGCAGGTAGAAGATCAAACCTCCTGTCAACCTCTGGAGGAACCCTAACCACTATAAACCAGGCTTTTACATTTCCGGACCTCAAACCAATACTCAGAACTCCTAGATGGAAATACCTCCCAACAAGCATAACACAATGAAATCATTTGTAAATGCACTCTATTTCTTACTGTTCCTATTAGATCTAAAATTATATATATATATTTGAAGAGACCCATCCCCCCTACACCAGGGCTGTGTGGGGCTGTCTCTCTTCAAATACCCTTAGATATATAGCCTTCCACATTTATGAACCCAACTGCTATCCGAGGCTCTATGACACAGGTTTCAAACACAAGGCCCGCGGGCCGAATGCGCCCCCCCCGGGCCATTTCATGTGGCCCTCACACCTATCCTGAAACCCCCCTTGTCTCTGCCCCCTGCCTTGTCTCAGCAGTCGGGAGCAGAGAGGACAGAACTTCTTTGCCAGATCTTGTGCTTCTCTGTGCTGCTGCAGAAAGGCTCATCTTTGCCCACCCCTCCTTCTCAGCAGCCTGCAGCAGAAAGGAGGGCAGAACTCATCCTATAGATCCTGCACCTCTCTGTGCAGCCACAACACCACCTGCTCTCTGCCTCCCCTGGTCTCAGCATTCAGCTTCTGCAAGCTGACTCCAGCCCTCCTCTGGTTCTCCTCCAGACCTTGCACTTTCTTCTTCCCAGATATACTCGCATCTTCTTTCTGGCAGTAGCACAAGGAAGGGGGATGCATTGTGATGTAAGGAAGGGTGGGTGACTCTTGAATTCTCATGTGCTCTGGACATCTAATCTTACAGATATAACCGGCCCTTTGGGGACAACCATAATGCTGATGCGGCCCGCGATGAAATTGAGTTTGACATCCCTGCTCTATGATGTCCAAACACTTTCTATTGATAAACAAAAGTCCTAATTGTTTTTCTTTTTCTTCGTATCTTTTTTCTCCCTTACCTCCCTCCAACACTTTTGATGAGTTCTGAAATCCACGGTTAATACTTTCATCTGTTGATGTAACAGTAAGCGTCAAATTCGTCAAAATTCGATGTATGGTAACCACTTTAGCCCCGGAGGATTTGGCTGCTCAATGACCAGGCCCTATTTTGCGATTCGACACTGCGTTGTTTTAACGGACAATTGCGTGGTCGTGCGATGCTGTACTCAAACGAAATTGATGTCCTTTATTTTCTCACAAATAGAGCTTTCTTTTGGTGGTATTTGATCACCTGTGCAATTTTTATTTTTTGCGCTATAAACAAAAAAATAGCGACAATTTTGAACAAATTACAATATTTTTCACATTCTTTTATATGAAATTCTCAAAAAAAAAAAAAAAATCCAAATTTTTTTTTACATTTTAGGCCAATTTGTTTTCTGCTACATATTTTTGGTAAAAAAATCACAATAAGCGTATTTTGATTGGTTTGCGCAAAAGTTATTGCGTTTACTAACTACAGGAAAGATTTATGTCATTTTTATTGTTTTTTTTTTCTACTAGTAATGGTGGCGATCTGCGATTTTTTTTGCGGTACTGCGACATTGCGGTGGACAGATCGGACCCCTAACTGACATTTTTTACACTTTTGGAGGTACCAGTGACATTACTACAGTAATCAATGCTAAAAATATGCACTGTTACTGTAAAAATGACACTGGCAGGGAAGGGGTTAACATTACTGGTGATCAGTGGGTTAAATGTGTCCCTAGGGGCATGATTCTAACTGTCAGGGGGTGTGGCTTGTGAAGTAATCACAGAGACCTGCGATCCTATATAGCAGGATCACATAGCCTCTGTGGTCACTTCAGGGAGAATGACAGACGGCTGTGTTTACATCAGCCGTCTGTCACTCTCTCTCAGCTGGGGGAGATCACAAGTGGCCGGCAGCCATCGGAGCTGCCGGTCACAGGCACTGGCTCCCTAGCTACGAACGGGGGCGGGAGCGCGCCGGCGGCGGCGCGCGCTCGTCCCCTAGAGTCTTCTGAGCGAGCAACGTAGTATAACGTCGCTTTGCCCAGGAGCGGCTGCCTGCCGCAGTAAAACTGCGGCGGGCAAGACTAAAGTGGTTAATCATCGCTGTATGTTATGTATTTACTTTGAATAAAATAAAAAAATTTCTTGGAAAAAAATAAAAAATAAAACCAGGCTTTTTCTGGCACTTTTTGTTTACAAGTTTAAATTAGTAATTTTTCCTACAAAATTACTTATAAACCCCTAAACATTATACATTTTTTTTTTAGCAGAGACCCTAGGGAATAAAATGGCGATCTTTGCAATTTTTTAGGTCACAAGGTATTTGCGCAGCGGTTTTGAAAGCGCAAATTCTTAGGGAAGAAACACACTTTAATGAATTTTAAAAAAAAAACAACATATACCCCCATTTAGTTTGTAAAATGTGAAAGATGATGTTACGCCAAGAAAATAAATACCTAACAAGTCACGTTTTAAAATTGCGCACGCTTGTGGAATGGTAACAAACTAAAGTACCTAAAAATCTCCATAGGCGACGCTTTAAACGCCTTTACAGGTTACCTGTTTAGAGTTACAGAGGAGGTCTAGTGCTATAACTATTGCTCTCACTCTAACTTTGTGATGATACCTCACATGAGTAGTCCAAATACTGTTTACACATGCATGCGCAATTTACCTTTGCATTTGCTACTGCGCGCGAGCAACGGAGGTATGAGGGCGCTTTAATTATTTTTTTTTTTTTTTATATTTTACTTATTTATTTTTTTTACACTATCCCTTCAAATGTTTTTTTTCCGGATCACTTTTTACTGCCGGTTCAGGAGCCGCTCAGAAGGCTTTCATTAGAAAGCCAGTTGCTGGCGGTAAAAAACAATACCGGGGTTATGGCTGATATCTTCAGCCATAACCCCGGTGAAACACTTCAAAGCCGTAACATATATATATATATATATATATATATATATATATATATATATATATATATGTATTTCCGACTTGAAGTGGCTAGGGTTCAACAGAACTAGAGTTAAAGCTGGATACACACTATACAACTTTTGTTGTTTAATTTCCTTTAGATTTACCTTCAACTATGCAGTGCAAGCATCTACAGGCGTGTCTAATATCTATATGTGGTAAGAGGCAACTTCTTCCGGTGAAGGCTGGCACTGGTTCCTAAGTAACACACGTGTTTGTTTTGTTACACTTTGGCCTGTTCACTATTTTTATATGGTAAGAGGCGATTTCAGCTGGTGAAGGTTCAGCACGCAAGTTTATGTGACTATTTCCATTCACTTTGGCATTTTTACTTCTTTTTCAGCTGGTGAAGGATAGCACTTTTTATTGTTATAGGCGATTGCCTTTATTCACATTGGTAAGGGGTACCTATAGGTGTCCTAATGCATGGGACTATTTTCTCTTTCTTCAATTTAATTTCCTTTAATATCGGTTTGTGAACATTCACATTGGTGGTGGTTACATCAACACAATTTATCTTTTGAGCCAATTATTGAATGATCACATTGGTGTTTAAGTCACTCTAAATCGTTTATGTTGGGTTTTACGCTATTGTGTTTTTTATATTTAATTTTATGATTCAACGACCACTGAATCACCACGAGCTCACTGGTTCCGATCTTCCATCAAAGGGACAAGATTCACTATAGAGAACCTGCATTTAAATTCACCTTATCTGGTAAGCATACATCCATAAGGAGCCCGGTCTGAAAAAAAAAAAGAGATTTTACCAATTTATGGACTTTTATGGACTTTATATTTCCATTACTCATTTTTAGCGCGACTTGATATAGAACTATGCAGTGCAAGGGCCTGCCTGATTGCATGCAAATTGGAAGTGTTTAGGTTTGAGCTCATATTATATGGTTTTGGTAAATCTAAAGGAAAAAAAATCTATAGAAAATTGTATATTGTGTATCCAGCTTTATAGACTGTTTAGACAGCACTTGTCTCCACATAAAGTAAATTATGTACTATGCCAATGTTGATGTAACATGACATTCAGTTTTCTAAATTCCAAAATAAAATGCTTTATCCTCCTTGAACAAAAAGGATATCGCTTCTTGCCTTGCAAAGAATCGGTATGAAAGACCAGAATAAAACTGAACATTCCATAGTAAATCCTTATAATTAACAATTAAAACTTGGTATGTAAGTTTCCAGCAGACGGAGCCTTCTCTGTAACTTGTGCCTCTTCAAAGTCATAGGAGAAACAATGTTTTCAAAGCACGCATTTATTTCTATTATTTCAAAGTGGATGGAATTCTATGAAAGTTCCAATTTTCTTCTTCAAGCTGCATAAAATTATGAATTATTTCAACTAATTTAGATTCCTGAAGAAGCTTTTATTCATCCTATTATGCTGCAAGGTTTTGTCTAGAACTTTTCCTTTATCCCGACATGCTTCAAGCTGCTGGCTAAAGGTTTAGTAAATGAGAAACATTGCAGAAGGCTATTTTGAAAGCAGGAAAATATTTTTAAGGAAGAATATTTTTTAAGCTTTTTACTTCAACATCATCATTATGAAACCAGTAGTGTAAAAGTTGCTTAGTAAGAGTTTCATATCATGTAGGCCAGTGGTCTCCAAACTGCGGCCTGTGGGCTGGATGCGGCCCCACTTGCTTGCCTTTATCCGGCCCTTGGAGCACTTTCTTCCCACTTATAGAAGACACTTTGGGGGTTATTTACTAAAGGCAAATCCACTTTGCACTAAAAGTGCACTGAAAGGGGGGACATGCAAGGGAAATAAAAGACAGCCTTTTAGCTCGCACATGATTGGATGATAAAATCAGCAGAGCTTCCCTTCATTTCAGAGCTTCCCCTCATGATGTACAGCGATCTACAGTGACTGCACTTTCAAGTGTACTTGCAGTGCAGAGTGGATTTGCCTTTAGTAAATCAACCTCTTTATCTCCCACTAAAACCAACAATGGGGCAAAATTCCTGCTCTGACATCAACAAAGAGGCACTACTTCTCCCACTGACACCATCAATGGGGCACTATTCCACCCACTGATACCAACGATGGGACACTATTCCACCCACTGATACCAATGATGGGACACTATTCTCCCACTGATACCAATGATGGGGTACTATTCCACCCACTGATCCCAATGATGGGGCACTATTCCTCCCACTGATACCAACGATGGGACACTATTCCACCCACTGATACCAATGATGGGGCACTATTCCACCCACTGATCCCAATGATGGGGCACTATTCCACCCACTGATACCAACGATGGGGCACTATTCCACCCACTGATCCCAATGATGGGGCACTATTCCACCCACTGATCCCAATGATGGGGCACTATTCCACCCACTGATACCAACGATGGGACACTATTCCACCCACTGATACCAATGATGGGGCACTATTCCACCCACTGATCCCAATGATGGGGCACTATTCCACCCACTGATACCAAGGATGGGGCACTATTCCTTCTACTGACACCAATTATGGCACACTATTCCTCCCACTGACACCAATGATGGGATATTATTCCTCCCACTGACACCAATAATGGGACACTATTCCTCATACTGACACCTATTATGGCACACTATTCCTCCCACTGACACCAATGATGGGACATTTATCCTCCTAATGACACCAATGATGGGACACTATTCCTCCCACTGACACCAATGATGGGACATTTATCCTCCTAATGAGACCAATGATGGGACACTATTCCTCTTACTGACACCAATGGTGGGAAAGGCCAGTGGTCTCCAAACTGGAGCCTGGGGGCCGAATGCAGCCCCCTTGCTTGCCTTTAGCCGACCCTTGGAGCACTTTTCTTCCCACTTATATAAAGACACTTTATCTCCCACTAAAACCAACAATGGGGCATAATTCCTGCTACTGACATCAATAACAAGGGACTACTTCTCCCACTGACACCAACGATGGGGCACTATTCCACTCAGTGATACCAATGATGGGGCACTATTCCTTCTACTGACACCAATTATGGCACACTATTCCTCTCACTGACACCAATGATGGGACATTATTCCTCCCACTGACACCAATGATGGGACACTATTCCTCATACTGACACCTATTATGGCACACTATTCCTCCCACTGACACCAATGATGGGACATTTATCCTCCTAATGACACCAATGATGGGACACTATTCCTCCCACTGACACCAATGATGGGACATTTATCCTCCTAATGACACCAATGATGGGACACTATTCCTCTTACTGACACCAATGATGGGATAGGCCAGTGGTCTCCAAACTGCAGCCTGGGTTTGGATGCAGCCCCCTTGCTTGCCTTTATCCGGCCCTTGGAGCACTTTTCTTCACACTAATATAGGACAATTTATCTCCCACTAAAACCAACAATGGGGCATAATTGCTGCTACTGGCATCAACAATGAGGGACTACTTCTCCCACTGACACCAACAATGGGGCACTATTCCACCCACTGATACCAATAATGGGGCACTATTCTGTCTACTGACACCAATTATGGCACACTATTGCTCCCACTGACACCAATGATGGGACATTATTTCTCCCACTGACACCAATGATGGGACACTATTATTTTCACTGATACCAAAGATGGGGCACTATTCCACCCACTGATACCAATGATGGGGCACTATTCCTTCTACTGACACCAATTATGGCACACTATTCCTCCCACTGACACCAATGATGGGACATTTATCCTCCTAATGACACCAATGATGGGACACTAATCCACTTACTAACACCAATGATGGGACCCTATTTCTCCCACTGACACCAATGATGGGACACTATTCTTTTCACTGATACCAATGATGGGACACTATTCCTCCCACTGATACCAACAATGGGGCACTATTCTTTCTACTGATACCCATGATGGGCATTATTCTTCTTACTGATACCAGTGAATGGGGCATTGTTCCTCCCACTGACACCAACGTTGGGACATTATTCTTTCCACTGATACCAATGATGGCCACTATTCCTCTCACTGGTATCAGTGATGGGGCGCTATTCCTCCCTCTGACACCAATGATGGGGCACTATTCCTCTCATTGATATCAATGATGGGGCACTATTCCTCCCTCTGACACCAATGATGGGACACTATTCTTTCCACTGATACCAATGAAGGACAATATTCCTCCCACAGACACCAAAGATTCATTGCATATTCCTGCTGAGACCAAGACAATTTTTACTCCCAATGGTGACAGTCCCCCCCCCCTCCAAACTCAGAACAGTAAACTGGCCCTTTGTTTAGAAAGTTTGAAGACCCCTGATGTAGGCAACAGAGCATTAACCCAGTCTTCTGTTAGCTTTGCCAATAAACGCCACTGAAAATATAATTGGCACAGAGTCTGACCCCCCCCCCCAATTGAGTGTGTATTGATTTACCATGGCCACAATTGTGACCTCCTCTGCTGCCATCAACACAGCTGTGACAGGCCAAGCTTAAAGCCGTGTTAAGCCTGAGGCTCCATTCCCACTAGGGCGTTCTGGATCGCCACAATTCCGAATTGCCGCAAATCGAGGATAGCGCCTTCAATCCCCGTTACTTCCAATGGCTTGATTTTCCCACGTTTGTGGCCCGACGAATCGTGGTAAAATCAAGCAAACAAAATCGCAGGATAGCTGTCGCAGGCACCGTGCGTTTCTGTTTGTGTGATTTTACCACGCCTCTTTGGGTGACAATCGTGGCAACATTGCCAGGACGTCGTCATTTGTGACGAAACACGTCGGGTCGCGACATGCTGACGTCAACGATAGCTACGGAGATCCCTGAAGTGCGAGTGCAGCATTGAGCCGGCCAGCTTTATTATATATCTCCTACCTGATTGAAGTTATATTGATATCTACATTTGAATTCAAGTGGAATTTAGGAACTGCAGTGGACAAGCCTCATTTGGTTACCATACCTGTTTATCCTTGGCACAGCTGGCCCTTAGTGGTCTTTTGTTTCTGGTAAGCAGGCTTTTCATGTTGTGGTGGACACACATTGTCAGTGGTGGAAGTTCAGTATTTACCTCACATGTTAGTGTTACTATGGAAAGAATCTACATTTATCACTGACTTTGGACTTTTATAATTCACTTAATTGATTATTATTATTTATATATATATTCAACCCATTTATTTATTATATATATATTTTTTTATTTATTCACATTTATTTATATATCCCTCATCATAGCGCAACTTTTTGCTTTTGATTTGAATTTAGTGTTATTTCACGGTAAGTTGCTGCTTGAAACTATTAATATTTAGCGCAGGTAATTTGAACAGACTATATATATATATATATGTTTATGTATAAATAAATAAATATATATATATATATATATATATATATATATATATATAAATAAATAAATATATATATATATATAAATATAAAATACGCACACACAATTCTACTATTAATAGAAGACCCTTTTTATCAGATGGAATGCCTTAAAAATCACATGGATATTTTACAGAATAAATGGCAACAAATGTTCAAACTGAAAATAAAAAACATGTGTATTCCTGAAGGGGTTAAATATGTATTTTTCTGATATTTAAGCAATTATTGACTCTGCCTGGAAACATGAAAAAGAAAACTGCAGCCTGCTCTGTTTCGATATGTTAGTGAAATGGTTTTCTCTCTAATTAGTGAAGATCTGTAGTTTGCAACTTGAACTTGGTAATTGGGATGTCTCAGCACTATTTGTTAATATAGCTTTTTTACACCAGTATGCTTTCGTAAATTCATGTTTTCAAAGGATTCACCCGAAATCCTCCTATTAGTCGTGTTTTGCAGTGACGTTTTCTTGTTCGCAAACTTAACCTTGTCCCTCTGGAACTAATTATTAAATGTACAGAACGCGGCTAGTCAGTCTGGCCACTGTTTCCACTGCTGTATTAAGATATGACATATGAAAATGAAAGAGCCTATTGAATAGGTCATTATTAAGTTTGTGTACGTCTTTCACAGCTTCTGAATTGGGCTAATTTGGCCACTAGGGGACACTGTTCTGTTCTTGCCAAACTGCACCGCTGCAAAGTAAGATTCAATCATTTTATTTTTTCAAAAGGAAACTTGTCATGAAAGAAAATTTGTTGCCTGCCATTGCTGGGAATTCCTTCTATAAACTATAGCTGTCTTGTTAGAAGGCTGATCCTTTGGCTCCAATATTCTCTGCAAGGGCATAACATGGGGCCCCATACCAAAACCTCTCAACTGTCATTATTTTGAACATAATGTATGTCTAAATCAAGCACAAATAGAAGGAGAGTTGTCAGGGAATAGGGGGTAGCAGTGGATAGAATGTAACATTCATTTTCCAGCACACCACTTTGTCCTTGGTAGCTCTCCGATCCTTTTTGGCATCTTAGACCTCAGGGCCTGAGTGTAAAGTCCTTCCACCCCATGGTGGTCTAGTAGTCTATAAAAAGAAAAAGCAAGAGTTGTAGTAGCAAAAATCATGATCATATCCTATTATGGTATAATTGGCACAAGAGGCACCACACTCTATGGCAGACAACCATACTAAGAAGGAGTTGTCTGTTCTCAGCAGTTGGCACTACACTGCCTTCTCTCCTGCCCATGGCAGCGTTACTCCTGTCATTCAGGCATCTAGGGGGGGGCTCATGCACCCTCTGCACCTCCCCCACCTTGTCCCGTCTCTGAGTACAGGGAATGTTTTCCCAGTCTTTTGAGGTGTATGAAGACAATGGCCTTCCTAAGTCCTGCAGAGTACTAGCGCTGACTGAGGAAACAGGGAGGGTCTAGCTAGGACTTTTGGCCCCTGTGGGTTGAACTGGTGTCTTTTTTTCAACTAGACTAACTATGTAACTATGTAAGACTGAACTAACTAGGAATAAAACAGGAGGGGGAACAAGGGGGGATACCAAAACTGCATAGTAAACAAGATGTAGTGACTCCAAATCGCCACTAGATGTGAGCATACAACAGAATATTAACCTGATGCAGTTCAATACAGCACAGAAAAAAATACATTATATATGTGGGACAGAACACACATAATAGACAAATCACAGGGATTATTTTTGACTGCTGTGGGAATGCTATAATATATTTGTACAGAGACGTTTTTATAAATAACCACTTGAAGTTGCACTCTCTATTAAAAACTATTTAACAAGCCAGTTCACTGAAAACAAGGCTTGGAACGCACGCCTTGCCGCCATTTGACAGAAACAGGAAGGGCATAACAGGCAGTTTCGATAGAGAGACACTGAACACTTGTCTAATTGGGGGGTTCACTCCCTAAAAGTTATATTAAGGATCAGCATTTGCAGCAGGACACCCCAGATGATGTCTATTTAGACGGAACGCGTCAGCTCTACTGTATATGCTGAGGACATTTTCTGTACAAGTGCTTTTTACACTGGATTTCTGTAAGTGTGTTTTTCCTTTGATATTAAATTGCACTTAAAGGTATATACTATGTGAGTTTTTTGTTTCCTTGAGTTTTTCGTGGAAAGTATTTCCTGCTGTGGGCATTAAAGATTACCTTCCTATGATCTGTGGAGGATGAGTGTAACCTTTTTTATAAAGGATCTGTGACATCTGCCATAAGGATTATCCATTTTCCTTGTCAGCCTGAATGACCCAAAAAGTATTTTTTGTTGGGTCCTCATTATCTGGTAAGCCTCTGATTCACCTATACCAGTGATGGTGAACCTTGGCACCCCAGATGTTTTGGAACTACATTTCCCATGATGCTCTAATAGACTGCAGAATGCACGAGCATCATGGGAAATGAAGTTCCAAAACATCTGGAGTGCCATCACTGACCTATACCATTGGTGGTGGTCATACACCTAGGATCATCTAAGGAGGATTTATCTGCACTTTGCAGTGGATGTAGAACAAATTATTTTTATGATGGACTATTTTTTCCTTATTGCTAAAACACATATGCACTTTATATACATGCATATTTTTGCTCATGTGTTATCACAATTGTTTACTAAATGTATGTTTTCATACATATGCACATTTAATTACTTTATTTGCATAATTTTTCACATACACCTGCAATGCCTATTATTGCAAAGTGTATATTAATTTCACTTATGTGAATTTGCACACTCTTGTATTAATTTACACAACATATTTGGTCTGCTTTTTTGTAAGCATTGACATATGATCTGCACTTTATACTGTTTAATTTTATTTTATCAGCGCTGCATTTTTTTATTCATTACTACAGAATATTAACCTGATGCAGTTCGATACAACACAGAAAAAAATACATTACATATGTAGGACAGAACACACATATTAGACACATAATAAAAGACATAATAGACACATCACAGGGATTATTTTTGACTACTGTGCGAATGCTATAATATATTTGTACAGAAATGTTTTTATAAATGCCCCCTTAAAATCGCACTGTCTATTTAAAACTATTTAAATATGCTCTCTCACATCAGTATTCTATTTTTGGCTGCCGATGTTCTAGTTTACCTGGTTGATCCTGCCTGCGCTGCTCCTCCTACAATTAAACTGACTACCGTGGCATGGCCGCCCCATCCATGCTACCGTGGTCAGTTTTTGTCCTCTGTCATCAGGCAGAAGATACAGACATGCTGTGCAAGAACACAACGTGCCTGTATCTTCCGTAGTCAGTGCACAGCAGCACCTCTCTGCCCATACCTCCTGCCTTCAGTGACAGTGCACTCCCCTCTAGCCGCTCCTCCTCTTTGCACCTGTTATAAATCATGCTGCTCAAGGCTGGGGAAAGGAAATGATGCTGTGCTTCCAGGTCTGTTTGCGTTCCACTGCCATGGAAACACTGAAGCTCGGCGGCAGCATCATTTCCTTTTCTGATGTACATGCACCCCACACTGTACACGCCCACCAGCAGGTACGTGCATTGCTGTGGAAGCATTAGAGATCACATGACCTGCACTCCTGCAGATGAAAACAAATCTCCCAGTAAATATATGCATGATTTAATCTGCTTGATATTTTTTTTTTTTGTAAGCAAGGTTTACAGTCACTTTTTTGTGACATCCTTAAAGTGATATTAAAGGAATTTTTTTTTTTAAGTGGTTGTAAACCTCAGACATGAAATATGAACAAAGCATATATTTTTATAGTGTATACTTGTCTCAATAAATTTCTGTCTGCTGCTTCATTCCTCCTCTATTAGCACAAATCACTTCTGACAAGCAGTGGGAGCCAATGAGGAAGCAGAGACCCAGAAGAGCAGCTGCTCTCATGCACATCACAGGATCACAATCCGGCTTGGGTAAGTATTAGGGGATGTTGTGGGGGGAGCTGCATACTGACCATTTTTTACCTTCATGCATAAAAGGCATAAAAAAAGATCTTCAGCCTTGAGAACCACTTTAACCCCTTCGTGACCGCGCTTATAGCCGAATGACAGCTACAGCATGGCCACACTTTGCAGAGAGGCCATATGATGTTCTCCTGTGCTCACAGTGCCTGCGCGCCCCTTGTGGCGTGCATTGGCAGGTATCTGCAATCGCTGCATCCTTCAGGAACAAGCTGATCGCAGATCAGGGTAAAGAGCCAATCATGGCAGACAGATTGGACCCCTAACATTTTTTACACTTTTGGGGGGGACCAGTGACATTACTACAGTAATCAGTGCTAAAAATATGTACTGTTTCTGTACTAATGAAACTGGCAGGGAAGGGGTTACTCTGGGGCGATCAAAGGATTAAGTGTGAGCCTAGGGGAGTGTTTTCTAAATGTGGGGGCGATGGGTTAATGGAATCAATACAGAGACCTGTGTTCCTAAAAAGGAGGAACACAGGAGCACTGCATTGATACCAGAGAGAACAATGGTCTCCTGTGTTTACAACAGCAGACCGCCGTTCTCTCTTCACAGGGAGCGATCGCCGGTGCTCGGCGGCAATTGCAGCCGCCGGCCCCATGGATCGGCTTTTCCGCTGGCGAGTGGATGCGAGTGCACCCCCAATATCGCTCCCGCGGACCACCGTAGAGGGAAGGCGATTCGCAGGAATCTGCCAACCTGCTGCTGTATAACTGCGGCGGCTGTTCGGCAAGTGGTTAATATGTGCAAATAATGCAGCAGTTAAAGCGGTGTTCCAGCCTCCAGCCTCCCCCTCCAAAAATTAAAAGTCAGCAGCTACACATACTGTAGCTGCTGACTTTTAATATTAGGACACTTACCTGTCTTGGAGTCCAGCGATGTTTACCATCGGCTGTCGGGTGCTGCCGCCGCCCCCATTGCCGGTAAGGGAACCCGGCAGTGAAGCCTTACAGCTTCACGGGCGGGTCCCTAATGCGTATATGCGCGAAGCGCGCTGCGCATTCGGATTGGCTCTGAGGCGGGGAAGGAGGAGGGGCCAAACTTCTGAGGTACAGTGCCATGGCGCCATCTGCCAGAAGTGGGGAACGGGTACCTGTCAAAAACAGGTACCCGTTCCCCCCTCCCCCCTGAACGGTGCCAAATGTGGCACCGGAGAGGGGGGGAAAGCAAATGAGCGGAAGTTCCACTTTTGGGTGGAACTCCGCTTTTAAATATCCAACACATTAAATTAAAAAAAAAAAGTGACAAATGCTTATAGTGACCAGAAGTTGGTAAACATTATACTCTGCAGTGATAGATATGGTCATCCAATCTGTGAACAATCAAATCTTGGTGTGAAATAATTATTCTGAATTAATTTTTTTTAAATTTCCAAAATTAAAGTCACCGGTGCTCTTTTATCCATGCTTGTTGTAACACATCTAGTGCAGGCGCTCCACTCTCTGCTCTTCTTATGTTATTGCACCTTTTGTTTCACATAATTATGTGTTGACACACAAAACACAAAGCACCATTTTTATTTTAAGGGAAACACACACTTATACTTAGCAAAGCAGCTCCATACCCACTACCTCTTTAACTTTTATCTACAGACTTTATCTAGTTAGGTGTCTTAGTGGAGGCCGCAGCTCTCATAATAGTATACAATTTAACCATTTGTGCGGAACCTCCCTACACTTTTACAGTTATTTGTTTTGGTGTGCCGCATTACCAAAAATTACAAATTGTAAATTCACATGTTTTTTGATGCGATTTTTGTGCAGTTGACAGCCCATTCAATGAAATGCCTGATGCAACGCACGTTAATGTGTGAAAGAATGTGCGTCAACATGCAGGTGTCACTGCGTCTCAATAGTGTGAACCTAGTCAAATAAGATTAAGCTATGGCAGGGTTTGAAACTCACTTTAGTGATGTGCTAAGCTGCTCAATGACATCTTTTAAATCTCTTGCTAGTACAAGCTAGTCTCTTTTAATCCCGATTCTTTCCTAGTTTACTAATTTTGCAAACACATCAGGAGTTCTAGGAGATGAGCTTATATTTATAACTACATACACTAGGGTTGCACCGTTACCGGTATCAGTGGCGATACTAAGCATATGCACGAGTATCAGTACTTGTGAAAATGCTCCGATACCTAAAACTGATACTTTCAGGCTCGGTTCTTTCAGCTGACAGTGGGATTCCTCTGCTGACAGCTGAAATGTAAAAAAAAAAGAAAGCGGGTAATTATCAGTTGTAGGAGAGGGGCCACCAAGTCCTTAACAACCGATGACTCATTCAGATGTCAGTGGGGTTCCCCTGTTGACAGCTGAGGCGTAACTGAAGTTCCAGCAATTGGAGCTGTCCAAAAAAAAAAAAAGCAGCCGAGCAGAGTTTATCAACAACATTCCTCGGCCGACAGATAAGAGAAACATTATTTCTTTTTGTATCTCACTGTATTTTTTCATCTACAGTTCAAAGGGATGAATTTCGATCTGCAGATGAAGTCAGGTTAAGCATCCTGTCAAGTAAAAAAAAAAAAAAAAGGGTTTTTTTTTTTTTAGTAAATGTTCCTCTGTTTAACCCCTTATTAACCCTTAATTTACTCTCCTCCGTTTAATTATTATTTTCCTGATGATTTTTTTTTTCACTTTTTTATAAACTATTAATAATTAATATTTTTTTGTTTACTTTGTTCATTAATATGTTACACATTTTTACACATTTCACATTGAAAAAAGTGAAAATTAAAAAAAAAAAAAAAATTGTAATTTGTAAATAACTTTTCAATGCTTTGTACCATTACTGACAGCTAAATTATTAGCAAAACAGTTGCGGTAGGTATTGGTAATTGGTATCAGTGAGTGCTAAAAAAAAAAAAAAAAATGATCGGTACTCATACTCGTACTCATAAACAAAAAATGGTATTGGTGCATCCCTAACCTACACCCCTGTCTGTTCTTACAGTACTTTTCATTTGCAGCAGTAAAACACTAGCTTAGCTTCTCAGAATCCGTTTGAACAGCTTTATTTGTAGGTCAGTTTGAAGACTTGTAGACTTATCCAGTGTTATTCTTGTCTCTGTATTGAACAGGCTTATTTGTGTCACGGTGGTGCTCAGCAGCTGATAATCACTTATCTTATGTTCCTTTATAAAGTCCTACAAATAAACGACGTGATCTTTAGATGTTATCTACCCGGCTATTGTGTGATCTGCCTTATGAAAATCTTTAGGGAAAAGGTCTAGTGTATTATGTGATATAAACTTCAATAACAACTGTAAGTGTGTCAAGAAAGAAATGAGAACTCAAATTGTTAAAGCTGTAGCAGAACAAAATGAGAATAGCAGTTCTACAATGCTTTCAGGGCATACCTCTTTGTGACTTAGGGGTAAGCCCCAAAATACATTGCCATAGGAACACCTTGCTTACCTGGAAGTGGAAAGAGATTCCCATCATCTTCTCAACAGCGGGGATTCTACGAATGTGCAACTTTTTAGCAGGTCCTTGTTCTTCAGTGATTCCAGTCCTTCTGAACTTTAAAGCTGTGAGGCCTGCCGTCGGCCACAGTGAGCAGGATTTCCACTTGCAGAAATTTTTTAGTAGTGATCGACTGATATTGGTTTTTCGTTGCCGATACCGATACCAATATTTTGGCCATTGCATATCGGTATCGGCCAATATGGGCCGATATTTTCGTACATTTAAAAAATGTTTATTTTTTTATATTTATCACTTGACAGGTACTCTTGTGGAGGGATCTGGGGGTCTAAAAGACCCCAAACCCCTCCTCGGCACTGAAAAGCATTCAAAACGCCAATGTTTTGAATGCTTCCTTTTTTTTAATCTGGCGCCGAGTACCCGGAAGTGATGTCATGACATCACTTCATTGCTTATATCTTTAATTTGTACATATGTGAGTGGCATATTCAATAACATTTGTAAACGGAATTATGCTATGTGACATCATTTTACCCTCAAATGAGCAATATTTGGAATATCGGCAATATCGGCCAGTTCCGGGGCCGATACAGATATATCGGCCCTCGATATATATCGGCCTTGCCGATAATCGGTCGATCCCTAGTTTTTAGTAGGCCTTGTACACAGATCTACATTTGTAAGTGCATTTTAAAACAGTTCCCAACAAATCCTGTAGCTGCTGACTTTAATTAACAGGACACTTACCTGTCCAGAGATCCAGGGCCATCCTCACCTGGGCTAGTTCTTCACTAGCATTTGGGTTCCCGGCACCAGCATCATAACTGCAGGCAGCCGGCTGTGCTGCTTGTGGCTTCACAGTCAACTGGCCACTGCGCATGCATGAGCCACGCTTTGTGAATGGTCCCAAAGTCTTTTGGGAGCTGTGACAAGACCCAGAAGACTGCGGGGTGGAAGGGGGAGAGGAGAGCTTCTGCTCAGGTCGCCTACCTAGTTTTGATAGGTAACCGCTCCCCTCCAAAAAGAAATGGCCTGTCAAATGTGCCAGAGGAGGGGGGGGGAGGAGAACTTATAGTGGAACTTCCCTTTTTGGGTAAAGCTTTGCTTTAATGAATTTTGTTCAAATAAAGTGGACCTTCACCCTCCTGAGGTCGATCCTGCCTCTCCACCCCTCCTATCTTCCCCTGCAGGAATAAGGCATAATTTTTTCTTTTATTTTTGTTTGTCTTTTTTATTTAAAATTTTTAAGCATAACAGAGTATAAAACATGCAAATGCAGATACAATAATCCAACATAGATACAAATACAAATTGAGAATTGGGGGTGAAGGGCAAGCCCTGGGGTGGGCGAAGGTAAGAGGGGGGGGGGGGGAGGAGAGGTCAGAACTCGATGACCTAGTTGAAGGTAGGGGTCAAAGAGGTGGCATGGATATGGGGATCTCGGACTCAAAATGTGTAGTCGTCCAGGGGTAAGTCCAAGTCCTTTGAGAGGAAGGTCAGAAAAGAGTTCCATTTGCCATAGAAGGACTGGGCTGATGAAGGGGCCGTAAGGTCTGTATTAAGGCGGTCAATGGATAAGAGTGTGGTTTGTCTTTTTTTTAATGTAAAGTCTGCTCTGCCTTCCCATACACGTCATTCGCCTTAGGCGAATGACACGCACACTGTCCTCTGTGTGTCCTGGGATATGTACGTCACATATCCTAGGAGGCATAGCCTTTTCATTCATGAACAGGAGGAGGGGACAAGCCTATGGACGTGTCATTGAGAGACCCGCCCTCTGAACCCAGGAAGAGTTGGCGGACCTCTTGATCAGTGGTCCTCAACTCCGGTTCTCGGGGCCCACTAACAGGCAAGATTTTAAGTATTACCTTAGGGAAATGCAGACTAAAATACTGCAATCACTGAGCAGCAAATGAGATCACCTGTGATGTAATTTAGTTATCTTGCAAACCTGGCCTGTTAGTGGGCCCCGAGGACCGGAGTTGAGGACCACTGCTCTTGATGACCTCAGAGAAAACATGGCTGCCTGGGACAGGGCTGTGGCTGGGCATGAGATGATCTCAGCAAGTCAACGCTGGATCCACTGGATGAGTGAGTATCTGAAATGTCCAGATACCACCATCAGGTAAATGGGGCAAAAAAAAAAACAATGGGGTCGGCATGAGTTCCTTTTATTACCACTTTTATACTACATTAAATTGGTAAGCTCTTCTCTTCCTTTTGGGCCGGTTCACACCATACGCCATCCAGTGCATTTTTTTTCTGCATCAAAAATGCATGGAGTAGGTTATATGGATTTCAATGGCAAAGTTCACACCATTGCGGTGTGTTCCAGTACTGTCAACAAAAGTAGAACATGCTGCATTTTTTCTGCAAGAAACTGCACTGGAACGCAGCAAAACACATCAAAAATGCACAGAAATGCATAAAAAATGCACCAGAATGCAATATGGGAAAAAAAAACAGGAAACGTCGGGAAAAAAAACAAGAGGGGAAAAACACACTGGAACGCATTGAAAACGCATATGGAGAAACGTATCCAAACTGCATTTTTGTGGTGTGAACTGGCCTTCAATGTCCATGTTACAAAACCCATGTTTCCATTGCGCCAGGATTGGAGCATTTTTCTTCTGAGTGTTCGAATGTATAAAAACAAATCCATCAAACTGCAAGTTATTGGCGACTTAGAGATCTTTTCTACACTTTCCATTAATTGCAACTCTGGAGACTTTTATTAGGCATTCCACTGTACTATTTTTGCTTTCTTTTAGGAGAACAGCGGAGATTGGACTATTGCAGTTTTAAAAGGGATTCTCACATGGAGCTGGAACTGCCGTCAGAAAGAGAATCTAGACTATCCTGTTGTGTTCTGTAATAAACATTCTACAGGAAACAGACTGTGTGGCTGGAATATTTTTGTTGCCCAATATAATGGTCTACACACTGGTATCAGGCAGTTAAAGCATGCCAAGAAGAAGAAGGAAAAAAAAAGAGTTGTAGTTTGTTGGCTTTGTTTCATTTCCATTGAAAAAGTTGCACAATACATAACTATGAAACAGTGGGACAGAGAAAATATTGCTGGTACGTGAAATATTTGGCACACAGAAAGCTTCTTTTTTTGGAAGGGCCAATAATAATTCAGTTTCAGGAGTTTGAAATAAAATATGAGACTACTGCAGCAATTAAAAAAACAAGAACAAAAAAAACCACAAGTGCAACTTTGCACAAAAAAATCCCAGGTGTTACTTTGCGCACAGAAAGTCTCACAATTTTCTTAAAATAAAGAGCGTTTGCCATAATAGAGGTGTGCAGTAGTGTTCCTCCCTACGCGTTTGTTTGTTTTTTTACACCGTCCAAGTAAAGTCTGTGATCTAGCCGCTAACTTTCACTTTTCCTCCTGCCTGTGTTTCAGTATTGACCCTTCACCATGAAGGGTGGCCTCACTTACCAAACGTGGGAGGTGGCAGGCCAGAGCAGATGACCACATAGTCGCACATAGCACAACTCTGGTCTTGGGCGCACTTTATAAGAAATTGAAACAAATGTTAAAGTGGTTGTAAAGGCTGAAGGTTTTTACCTTCATGCTGTAGCACTGCCCCCATAAGGACTGCTAGATATTCACTCTGCGGTCCCCCTGGTTACCAGCACACAGCTATAAGCAATGCAATTTTCTAACATTCCTCTTGGCTCTCTTCAATAATCAGTCCAGGGGTATTTGGTTGTTTTGTTGTTTATTTTGTGATGGGGATAGGAGAAGGAAATGGCAGATAATCCAATTTAACTATTCACAGTATTTGAGGACTTCTATCTTCTCTACTTCACATTTAGGTATGGAACAGCCAGGCTGTTCATTCATCTTGCCACTTCAGATGAATAGGGATTAAGTCTCTTCTTTTCCTTCAAGATGACTTGGTGGACAATCTCTTATCTTATCTTCAGGACAGTCTCCCTAGCAGCCTCTTTCTGCTGACACCCATCCACTGACTATCTTATCAGTAGGGGTGGCCCCCCTCAGGTCAGGGCCCTTGACACATGTCCCTGTACTTACGATACTGCAGCCACAGGGTCTCCGGTGTCTCCCCTCTGTCAGCTTCCCTGGACCTCTGGGTTCAGCTCCTCAATCGCTCCTCTGGCCCTCAGGACGACCTCCTGTGTCCACAAGGCACCTCTACGGAGGAGGAGGCAGCCGCCCACTCCCTCCGGGACTCTGCTCTCCAATGAAAAACCCCGAGCACATGTGCTCCTGGCTTTTATACAGTACCCCAGCATGCATGAGACGGCCTGCCCTCTTCCAATAACCAGGACTGTATCAAAAGCCTATGCACCCATTCGTCAGGTCTTCTCCCACTGTCCAACATGCCTCCCTATTGGACCAGCGTGAAACACTCTCCTGACTGATTGAATTGCATACTGAGCACAATGAGCACACCTCACTTATAGATCCTGTTCCCTGGTAGGCAGAGAACAATAATGATTTACCTGCAGCCCCTCTGGTAAGCAGACAGAGCTCAAAACTATACTCTCTCACTAACACCTACCTAGGAGGGTGCTACAATCCATTCTATGCTTGAAGGTAAAAAAAAAAACTTCTGTGTGCATCCAGTGATGTGCAGAGAGACTCTGCTGTTCCAGGACTCCCTCCCCACATTGACTGAGAGAGCAGTTAGCCAATGAGGAGAGAGTGGGGGGGGGTGGGGCCGAGCTGTTGCTCTATGTGTCTTATGAGTGTATAGAGCAGGGCTTGGGAGCGAGCATGCACGCACCAGTGCCCCTATAGCAAGTGGCTTGCTATTGGAGGCACTGGTTAAGGGGGAGGAACCAGCAGTGCCAGCAGGGGCCCAAGAAGAAGAGGATCGGGCTGCCCTGTGCAAAATCATTGCAAAGAGCAGGCAAGTATACTGAAAATGGCCCACACAGAATCTGGTGCAGCTGTGCATTGTAACCAATCTGCTTCTAGGTTTTATTCTCAAAGCTTAATTGAACAAGCTGAAGTTAGTAGCTGATTGGTTAGTATGCACAGCTTCACCAGATTCTGTGTGCACTAGCATTAGTAAATCTCCCCATGGTGTTGGTAGATGCAAGGGTTACAATTACTTTAAATTTGAACTACATACTGGAAATTTTGGGGGAAGTAAAGTGAGTAAAGTACCAAGAGTACAAATATTCCAAGATGTAACACTAGGAGTAAACAACACATTTGCAATTCCTGCTCTGCCTTTATTCTCCTAAATGACCATAAATGAAACTGGCTTACTTATGTACTGTATTATTTGTATGGACTGGCAATTCTCCTATACACAGCTGATGTCTCCTGTTATTCCGGTCTGTCTAATGAACATTTGTTAATAATATTTCTTGAACAATGTAAGCTGCATGAGAGGGAATCAGCGCTGCCCATCTCTGCTTCTGCTAGGAACTGAATGCGTGTAGGCTGTGTCCTATAGCTGAGCCAAGATACATTACACAACTCCCTGTCAGGAACAGAACATATATATGATAAGTAAATGGCATGTTGTCACTGTGTATGTTGTTCCTGGCGCATTACGTTATGGAAAACCTGTGCTACATGTTTTTGAAGGAACAAGCTATAATTCTACGCCAGTAAAATATGGGCGGACACTATTGTGCCAAAAATAAAAATTCTGCAAGCTGAACATATTCATAGCCATAACCTTTCATTTGGTCTCCTCCATATGGTGACATAAAGGGTTTCCCATCACAGAATTAAAGTCCAATTTAAACTTTAGCCAAAAGCAAATGGTGGATCCTCTGGCAGCAGCACTCCTGGATGCTATACTCTCTGGATCTCTAGCACTGTCCCCCACAGACTCACAGATCCAGTGATGTAGGGGCACTATTCTTCCAGGATGAAGGATAACCTCATAAGTCAACCCACTTCCTGTGTTACAGTACTCACAGGATCCCTGTTAATGTCTTCCAGTGTTCCTAGGACCTCTACTGCTCACAGGATCCCTGCCAAGTCTTCAAGGATTCCTAGGACCTCTACTACTCACAGGATTCCTGCCAAGTCTTCAAGGATTCCTAGGACCTCTACTACTCACAGGATCCCTGCCACGTCTTTCAGGATTCCTAGGACCTCTACTACTCACAGGATCCCTGCCAAGTCTTCCAGGGTTCCTAGGACCTCTACTACTCACAGGATCCCTGCCAAGTCTTCCAGGATTCCTAGGACCTCTACTACTCACAGGATCACTGCCAAGTGTTCCAGGATTCCTAGGACCTCTACTACTCACAGGATCCCTGCTAATATCTTCCAGTATTCCTAGGACCTCTACTGTTCACAGGAACCCTGCCAAGTCTTCAAGGATTCCTAGGACCTCTACTACTCACAGGATCCCTGCCAAGTGTTCCAGGATTCCTAGGACCTCTACTACTCACAGGATCCCTGCCAAGTCTTCCAGGATTCCTAGGACCTCTACTACTCACAGGATTCCTGCCATGTCTTCCAGGATTCCTAGGACCTCTACTACTCACAGGATTCCTGCCATGTCTTCCAGGATTCCTAGGACCTCCACTAACTCAGGAGTTCCCAGTAACAACACTGGGTGTGTCCTGTAACCAGAAGAATATTTAAAGCGGAACTTCACCCAAAAGAGGAAGTTCTGCTTTTGCTTCTCCTCTCCCATAATTGTAATATCTTCTTTGGTGGGGAGGCGAGTACCGGATTTTAACAGGTTCCCGCTCCAACTTCTGCTCCAACCGCCTAGGCCAGTTATGGTGAACTTTGGCATCCCAGATGTTTTGAAACTATATTTCCCATGATGCTCATCTGTACTGCAGAGTGAATGAGCATCATGGGAAATGTAGTTCCAAAACATCTGGGGTGCCAATGTTCCTCATCACCGGCCTATGCGATCAGAGCAAAGATTTTTCTTCCCACCTCTCCCAGCAGCCTCTTGGGACACATCACTGCAGGACCATTTACAGGGCGCAGCATGGCTCACGCATACGCAATGGGCAGCCGGCATCTTAACTGTGGGAAGCTGGCTGTGACTCCTTGTGGCTTCACAGCTGGCTGTCCACAGTTAAGATCCCGGCACCAGAGACTGAAAACATTTTTGTTTACAGGGTGAAGATTCTCTTTAAGCACTAGCCTTTGAAGTGGCTTGTGCTGTGTCTTATCGCCTGAGAGAAAAAAATGCTATAATACTTACCTGCCAGTTGCCAACCTGGAATGACTTGACTACTCTCACCAGCCTTGACCCCTGCCAAGACCCGACTTCTCTCTTGCTTGCCACTTCCTTTATCGGACTAATCTCTGTCTCTCGTCTGCCACCTGCCTAAACCTTACTACTCTCGCCTGCAGCCCTGTCAACAGTCTCTGTGCCATAGTCTTTTTTTCCAGCCACCCCCCTTGGTGGGATGATCCTGAGGGACGTGAGCTGGTACCAAATTGCAGCAAAGAAAACTTGGACCACTAGGGTTCCTGACCCATCTCCACCATAAGGAGCTCTGGTGAAGACCAATTGTCACTTAGAATTCATGCCACAGGTAAGCCCTCATCACCTGCCAGGAGGCACCATAACACCTGTGAGCTCAAGGTGTAAAGGCTCCACCCCACACCCTTGACTCATGTATGCTACAGAGTGCGATGTCACTTAATGCTTTGCAGTTTGCACCATTTTGGATCTGCCATAAGAAGAGAGCAAAGAGGATCTGTGGCATCATCAGACCCAGAGGAAACCACTGTAGGTATACATATTGTTTTTTCATTGGTGCAGGGATGTTCCTTGAAGGGAACATCATGGTCTCAGCTACCGTTCATGGTCTCAGCTACCCCCCGATGCTATCTGGGAGTCCTTAGAGTTGCAGAGGTCAACTTATATATAGGGGCATCAAGAGTAGCCCCTGACATTGCCTAAATGACACACATTATATTCTGCATACTTATTGGTACAGAACATTGTCAGAGACTGCAGACATGCTATAGAAGTGGTTGGAGACTGGAGACATTCTGCAGGAGATGGTTAGACACAGATTACATGAAACTGCTAGAGACCACCTTCATTAAAGTGCTTTACAAACCAAAGCTCTGTGCTCATTATAGGCTCTTTAAAAATTAGAGTCCCAACTTGTCCCAACAGCAAGACCCATTATAAATAATTAGAGAAAGATGACCAACCCTTAATAAGGCCATAGATCACATACAACCACCTCTTACAGAAGGTTACTCTCTTGAAACGTTTTGAAGATGTGGAGCTCTACGAACCATCTTTGCCTACCCCACCCCTCTTTTTCTCTGCTTCATCCATTTGCATTAATTGCAAATCCCTGGACCACTACCATGGCTGTATGAGCACTGACAGCTTATTACCCATAAGGAAAAGTACAGGGGGGCCCAGGGTATGTATGTGAGCCGCTCAGGCTGCTAGGAAATGTAGCCATGTGCCTGCTGCTATGAGTGCTGGCTGGGAAGGAGTCTGCTCACGCTCCAGACAATGACAGATAAGAGCAGAAGGTCCTGGGAGCCGCACATCAGAACAAAACCTGCTGCATGCAGACATGTAGACAAGTGGCAATCCCAGCTTGGACCCCCACCAGCCCACCCCTCCCCCCCCACACACCCAATGTGTTTCACTCTGTCCACGGGAGCTTACTCATGGGCATGACACAGCCCCATGAGTAAGCTCCAGTGGGCAGAATGAGACGCATTGGGGGCGTTGGCTGGTGAGGGTCGAGGCTGAGACAGACACTTGTCTACACACAGCAGGTCATGTTCTGATGTGCGGCTCCCGGGATCTTCTGTTCCTAAAGTGGATGTAAACCCTCACATATACCCAGTGAACTGAACAGCCTCAGATGATACACAGAGATGAGACAAATCTCCCTACATAAGTTTTACATGTATATGTACTGTCCTAAGCTTCTAGACTGTTTAGAAAGTGCACATCCTGTTAGAATTTTCTCTTCCTGATTCACCTGTGGGAGAGAAGCTTGGCCATACACTGTAAGACAACTGATTGGAGAAAAGGCCCATACCGCCTCTCCACATAGGCAGAAACTTGCAGAGCTGTGCTGTGAATATAATAGCTATTTGCTAATCTATTTATAGCGCCTACCTCAACACAATATTCAGCCTGGTTTTATCTCAGTTGATGGAGAAATTGTCAGAAGTTATCATGCTGAGGAGAACAACTTTGACAGCCTAAATGGTGTATAGTACCACCAGAAAAAAGGGAGCAGGAGAAAGTCACGGGACATAGGGCTTTGAAGAGAGATAGTAAACACTACAGATATATGTGCCCAGGTCAATGAATAGGGTTTACATCCACTTTAGGTACAGTGGGGACCAGGGGTTGTTAGGGTACCTTTTCATTTTTTTTTTGAAAAGGTGAATTACAGTTCATGTCATTAAGAATTGGGGACCCCCAGTTTCCCATAGATCACTGCTACATACCATGTTCAGTTGACTTGGGCTCCATGCAGTCAATTTGCTCCTCTGACCTGTATTCAAACAGTACACGTATTGTATACTCAGTTCTAGAATCACTCATTAGTAAAATTGTATTCCTTTCATTCAAGTACAACTTGTCATAAATACAATCAAACAATGATCGTCTGCTATCAAGTTGGAGAGGATACAAATGGTACAATCAATACTATTCAGAGTCCACTTATAAAATGTCTCTTCCAAGGTAGCTGAATACAGAGAAGGATTCCCAACCTTGCAGGTTTCGCTGGACTGTGAAAACCTTTGAAAACACTATAAAATGAAGAGAAAGGGCAGCAGCATAGTGTAAGATGCTCAATAAAATATTTACATTTTTTAATGTCTTGTACTCACCAAAACGCTTGATGTACATGTGTATCACAAATCCTCTATAAAATCCAAAATCTCTCAGGCCAAGCTGGCCCAAACAAACTACTCCCTACACTAAAGGTACATTGGTGTGAACCTCCTGCACTGCCAATATTTAAAATAAAAATTTAAAGATGCTCCTACTAATGTGCTTTAGAGGAAAAAAAAAGTATAATAAATGACGGTGGCTTCCAGCTGCTGCTAAAACACCAGTTTTCGTTCCCACAAATAACAGCAAATAAAAATCACGAAAAAGTGTAGTGCTGCTGTGGATTATTAATAAATGTGCTAAATGAAAAACCTTGTTAGGTGTTTATGTAGTAATCCAATGTCACCCAAAACAAAGTAAAAATACGACAACACTTCAAGTTTAATGTCCATAAGATGGATTAATTGAAGTTGCTGGCCTTATAGTACAGGGGATAGGAGATATTAAAGGTCAATGAAATATTACAAATATGGTTTAAAACTCAAAGATTCATTTATCCAAAGATACATTTTGGTGTATAATCAGTATTTATTTTTTACTTATGTCTTGTATGTGATTTACCTGCCCATGTGCGGTGATGTATATCCCCTGAGGAAGCCCTTTAAAAAGGCGAAACATGTAGGTAATGCTACACTGGGACAAGCAACTGCAATGAATTCATCCTTTAGACATTAAACATGAAGTGTTGTGATGTTTTTTAACCTATGTATAAGTATCTTTCTTCTTTTCTTATTTTTAACAAAGTTAAGGAAGTGTATAATGTATCCTTGATTTAGTTATTGGCACCTAAAAAGTCCCAGCTCTTACTTAGAGCCTCCAAGTGTCCTGTTTCTATTTCATTTGGGATGCAGTGCCCTTGGGATTTCCTCTGATCACCCAATTCTGTTCAAAGTAAAAATACATATACTGCAACTTTCCCTATAAATAATCATGAACTTCAAACTTCATAATAAAACATAATGAAAAGTAAGTTCATAATTGAGTCTTTTAAAAGACATTTCTTCCAATATACTGTATATTACTCTTGTCATCCGTGATATATATATCCCATACTGTTATGAATCAAACCATGATGTCTGTGTTTTAGGACACCATGTGCCCCCTCCATGCTCGCAAAACTCTCACCTCCAATTTGAAATAAAGTAGCATGTATCATCCAGATCCTCCGACAGACCACTTCAGCCTCCGACCACAGAGGTCATCCCTAGAACAACAATTCAAATCTCCAGGAGGTATGAAAGCTGCTGTGCCTTTAGGATTTATTTATGCGGCAATGATATAGTGCTCTAAACAAAATAGGCAAAAATTGAGGTCTCCCCAGTGTAGTAATATTATGAAACCAGCCAATGTATTCAAGAATTGCACTTACACAATAAAGCATTTAAAAAGCTGCCATAAAACCTTACATGAAGCTAGATACCGGACTTGTACATCACTTTTGGTGCCACACTATTGCGCGTGAGCGGTGACAGCATGGGACCGGAAGTGACGAACAAGGGAATCTAACTTCATGCATGTTTTTTGGTGTTTTTCCTAATGCTTTATCGTATAGGTTCTAATTCTTAAATAAATTAGCAGGTTTCATATTATTACACTATGGGAGACCTCTATTTTTGCTTATTATATTGAGAGCACTAGTTAATGGCCACATGAACACCTAAAACATCTTAAAAGCACAGGTGTGAGGTGAGACCTGTGCTATATACTGTATGTAGCTGAGGCTCCATACAGTTTATACAGCGAGCCCAGTGGGCACATATGTTAGTGTAGAGAATAGCCTAGCCCACACAAATTATTTAAAGGAAAAGTTAACGTTTTGTTACATGTTACTGTTGCAGCAACTCCTGCATCCCCCTGATTCCCCATTGTGACAGTGGGGCAGTGATCCTCTCCCCACAACCGCTGTCACAATTTTTTTTTAAAACGTGGCTGTGCGGGACTCTGCACACCCAGCTATATTATTCATTCATAGAGTTCTGTGTATAGGAGAACTACAAGTAGCAACATCCTTTGCGGCTGTCGGCTTGTAGTTCTCAGTGAACTACCAGGCTGCTGATGAGTGCTCTAGATAGTTCATTGATGCTTCCTGTCATTGTTAACTGCCTGCCGTATGAGCAGACAGCTTACACTGACGGCCTGCTGGAGACTTGCATTGCACCCACAATCTGCTGATTGCAGGTGCAATGCTTTGCAGGCTCCTAGTAAAAACAAAAACAAAAAAAAAATGAAATGCCCATTTTTTTACCTGCAAAAAGATGTGCATTTATTATTTCTTTTACAAAGGTGAACTTATCCTTCAAGGTGAAAGTAAAGCTAAACATCAGCTTAAAAGTTGATGTCTAGCTTTTGGTAAAACTTATATAGTTTGTTTGGAACAAGCTGAAGTAGAGATCCTTATGTAATCCTTCAGCCTTGGCTAATCAGAGGAAGCTTTGTATTCATTTAGAAAATACAAAGCACCCTGCGAATGGGTGAATAGCACTTCGCCCGACTTAATTTTGTACCAGGTCTGGGACAGGAAGTTTGCGTCACACTGACAAGACACAGCTCTGTCTACTGTATACAGCTGGGGCTACATACAGTCCATAACGTGCTGAGAGCTGCTGCAGGACTTAGGCTATGTTCACATGTGGGCGTAGCGGATCACGGGCAGAATCACCCAATCCGGAATCATTGCAATTTGCGGGACGCCTGTGCAATGCCCGTGATTTGCAATGGCACCCCAAACGCTGTGCGACGTTGCTGCGATTTCCGCCTGCCGAATCACATTAACATTGCACAAACAGAATTGCGGGACGGATGACGCCCACAATAAGCTCCTGTACCTTTTTGGGTGTCATGCGTCCTGCGATTCTGTTTGCGCGATGTTACCGCGATTCGGCAGGCGGAAATCACGGCAACATCGCACAGCATTTTGGGTGCCATTGCAAATCACGGGCATCGCACAGGCGTCCCGCAATTTGCAATGATTCCGGATCGCGGGCAGAATCGCAGTGATTCTGCCCGTGATCCGCTACGCCCACATGTGAACGTAGCCTCAGTGAAATAAATCTCTTGTTTGGACCAGCTTGTTCCAAACCAACGATTTAAACTTCACTAGAAGCTAAAGATCAGCTTTAAATAGTGCTTGTATTATCCCATCATGCCTCAGTAAGACCACAGCTTACTTGTTATCATTCGAATCTATTTTACTTGTGTGCAGTGGCGACATGCTCTTTGGAATGGATATGCTAGATTCTGAAATGTTTGCCTTTATAGAGCCTTGAATGCAACTTGATTGTATATCACTCTCCTTTTGTGTATTCTTTGATATTCCTCTGATAGAATAAATAAAAGGAAGATTAAACATAAAAGATCAGAGAAAAATCTATACAAAAAGAGAAAATGGAAAAGGAAATGAATGGCAGAAAAAAGTGTGGACTAAATAACTCAAACCATTGAACTATTAGTTCACCCCTTACTGCTTGTGTTAAAATACGCTAGACGCATGTGCTCCAAAGTAGGTTTTTGTTACAGCGCTGCACTACACCTTTATGTTCTGCAGTGTGATTTATTAATGCAGTTGAAGTTTTTTTTTTTTTTTTTTTACACACGTAAAAAGCAACATGTTTTTTTTTTTCCAATGTATTCCAACTAAGGGTATCAGTAAAAATAGCGCCATTGATGGCAAGGTTGTTTGGCTTGTTCTTGTGTTGGGACTGAGTTGAGAATTACAGCCCAGTGTAGGTGTTATGCCTGAGGTCTAACAGGTATTATTGTACTCAAACGCTTCCATTCACCTGCCTGAATTCTGGTTCTGGCTATGTGGGTACTTTCATTTGGTGTAGGCGTTTTGGCAGCACTGGTAGGTTCCTTTCACATGGGCTTTCTGATCCGGTCTGCCTGTCAGTTTTTCAGGCGAACCTGATCGGATGCTCCATGCATCCCTATGAAGCGGCGGATGTCAGCGGTGACATCTCCGCTGACACTCGCTGCTATCCGATCCGATCCTGTCTGTGAAATCCGGACAGATGGAAACCCTATTTTCCATCCATCTGGAGGATCAGATCGGATAGGATCGGATTAAAATAGACAGGCGGTCTGTTTTCATCCGATTTCCCCATAGAGGAGAGCGGGGCTCTGACAGGTCCAACTCAGCACTGTGAGCGGAGACAGACCTGTCATCCGCCTGCTCAGCGGGGATTGGCTAATCGATCCCCGCTGGGCAAAATGAAGCCCGCCGGGTGGAAAGCCCATGTGAAAGGACCCTTACTGTATTACCATGTGGCGGTTTTTGAAGTGCCCATATATGGGGAGTATTTTCTAAGGCCTCATTCACACAGGGTGCTTTAATCCGTGCCCCATGCCGAGCTGTGTTTTACTGGCACAGAGATGCACAAGTGTTGCATGCATCCTAGTGGTGTCTGTCCTATAGCTGTTGGTTAGGACATAATGGCTGCATGGACACACCTGCTGCCCCAAATGTGACATCCATGCAGGTTCATGGCCCTGAACGCACCCAAGGTGAGTATGTATTGGCTGAGGCTTTCCAGCCACTGCGCCCCAATTGACAGCTGTGGGACTGTGCAATTCTAAGCCTGTAAAACGTGGCCCTGCATGGAAAATGGATGAAATTATCCCATGTGTATGAAGTCTTGGGCTAGTGGTGGTCAACTTTCTTGATACAGGAGGCCTCAAGCGCGGCCCTCAACATTACCAAAGGGGCACACATAAAATTCTGATAATATTTAGTGTCAGAGACAGCAGGCATACAAAAGGATATAGTCAAAGACTGTGGATATGACACAAGAGAACAGATGGTCATAGACTGTGGATATAATACAAGAGATGGTTAGAGACTGCAGACATAATACAGGAGATGGTCAGAGACTGCAGACATGATACAAGAGATAGTAAGATACTGCAGACAGGATACAGGAGATAGTCAGAGACTGCAGGCATGATACAGGAAATGATCAGAGACTTAAGAAATGATACAAGAGATAGTCAGAGACTGCGGATATATTACTGGAGATGGTCAGAGACTAAAAACATGATACAAGAGATGGTCAAAGACTGCAGATATAATAAAAGAGATGGTCAGAGACTGCAGACATGATACAGGAGATGGTAGGAGACCGCAAACATGTTAAAGGATATGGTCAGATACTTCAGAAATGAGACAGGAGATGGTCAGAGACTGCAGACATGATAAAGGATATGGTCAGATACTGCAAACATGATACAGGAGATGGTCAGAGACTGTGGAAATAATACAAGAGATGGTCAGAGACTGCAGACATGATACAAGAGATGATCAGAGACTGCAGATATGATACAGGAGATAGTAGGAGACTGCAGACATGATAAAGGATATGGTCAGAGACTGCAGACATGAGACAGGAGATGGTCAGAGACCGTGGAAATATTACAAGAGATGGTCAGAGACTGCAGACATGATACAAGGGATGGTCAGAGACTGCAGACATGATACAAGAGATGATCAGAGACTGCAGATATGATACAGGAGATAGTAGGAGACTGCAGACATGATAAAGGATATGGTCAGAGACTGCAGACATAGTTACATAGTTACATAGTAGGTGAGGTTGAATAAAGACAATAGTCCATCCAGTTCAACCTGTGTAGGTGTGTGTGACTGTAATCATCTAACATAGCCCTCAATCTCCTGATCCTTGAGATGTAAGTCTAAGAGTCTTTTGAAAGTCACCATACTACCCGCAGAAACCACCTCTTGTGGTAGACAATTCCACAATCTTGTAGCCCTAACAGTAAAGAACCCCCCACGTTGCCTGAGGTTAAAACGCTTCTCCTCTAATCGCATTGTATGTCCTCGAGTCCTCATGCAATTCCTTCGAATGAACAGCTTTTCTTCTAAGCTGAGATCCCCATTAAGATATTTATAAATTGCTATCATGTCCCCTCTCAGACGTCTCTTCTCCAGGGAAAATAAATCGAGCGATTGCAGCCGCTCTTCATAGGTAAGGTCCTTCAACCCCCTAATCAGTTTAGTTGCCCTTCTCTGGACTTTCTCCAGCTCCAACACATCCCTCCTGAGGACTGGCGACCAGAACTGGACAAAATACTCCAGATGCGGTCGGACCAGAGTTTTATAAAGTGGAAGGATTATAGTCTTATCTCTGGAATACATCCCTTTCTTTATGCATGCTAATATTCTGTTGGCTTTGGAAGCTGCCGCTTGGCATTGCATGCTGTTGCCTAATCTATCATCAACCAAGACTCCCAGATCTTTCTCCATTTTTGATTCCCCCAAGGGTTCCCCTCCTAACGTGTATTGTGTTTTTATGTTTTTGGTCCCCAAGTGCAAAACCTTACACTTCTCCACATTAAACCTCATTTGCCATGTCGTTGCCCACTCCGTAATTTTGTCCAGGTCATTCTGTAGGATATCTGCTTCATGCTGTGCAGTTATTGCCCTGGCCAATTTTGTGTCATCTGCAAAAACTGATAACGAACTACTGATCCCTTCCTCAATGCTGTTTATGAATAAATTGAACAAGGTTGGTCCCAGGACTGAGCCCTGGGGCACCCCGCTTACTACCTCAGACCAGTCTGAGTATGCGCTGTTTATTACCACCCTTTGGACACGGCCTTTTAGCCAATTCCGTATCCAAGAGCAAACCCTGCTGTTGATACCTGCAGACCTTATTTTATAAATTAAGCGCTTGTGGGGAACTGTATCAAACGCCTTAGCGAAATCCAAGTACACCACATCCACTGGTCTCCCCCTATCTAGCTCACAGCTCACTTCCTCGTAGAATGCTAAGAGATTGGTTTGACAAGAACGCCCATTTGTAAACCCGTGCTGGTTACTACTGATGATGTTGTTGTCTTTAGCATACTCTACGATATAGTCCCTTATCATCCCCTCCAAAAGTTTACATATTATTGATGTCAGACTGACAGGCCTATAATTTCCCGGGATATGTCTCTGGCCCTTTTTGAATATCGGAATCACGTTAGCCTTCCTCCAATCCCCTGGTACATCTCCTGTCCTAATACTGTCAGCAAAGATCAGGAACAGTGGTCTAGATATAACCATACTGAGTTCCTTGAGCACTCTCGGATGTACGCCATCCGGGCCTGGTGATTTGTGAGACAGGAGATGGTCAGAGACCGTGGAAATATTACAAGAGATGGTCAGAGACTGCAGACATGATACAAGAGATGATCAGAGACTGCAGACATGATACAAGAGATGATCAGAGACTGCAGATATAATAAAAGAGATGGTCAGAGACTGCAGACATGATACAGGAGATGGTAGGAGACCGCAAACATGTTAAAGGATATGGTCAGATACTGCAGAAATGATACAGGAGATGGTCAGAGACTGTAGACATGATAAAGGATATGGTCAGATACTGCAAACATGATACAGGAGATGGTCAGAGACTGTGGACATAATACAAGAGATGGTCAGAGACTGCAGACATGATACAAGAGATGATCAGAGACTGCAGATATGATACAGGAGATAGTAGGAGACTGCAGACATGATAAAGGATATGGCCAGAGACTGCAGACATGAGACAGGAGATGGTCAGAGACCGTGGAAATATTACAAGAGATGGTCAGAGACTGCAGACATGATACAAGGGATGGTCAGAGACTATAGACATGATACAAGAGATGATCAGAGACTGCAGATATGATACAGGAGATAGTAGGAGACTGCAGACATGACAAAGGATATGGTCAGAGACTGCAGACATGAGACAGGAGATGGTCAGAGACTGCAGACATGATACAAGAGATGATCAGAGACTGCAGACATGATACAAGAGATGATCAGAGACTGTAGATATGATACAGGAGATAGTAGGAGACTGCAGACATGATAAAGGATATGGTCAGAGACTGCAGACATGAGACAGGAGATGGTCAGAGACTGTGGAAATATTACAAAGAGATGGTCAGAGACTGCAGAAATGACACAAGAGATGCATCATACACATATGTCATAAGAGCAGGAAAAAAAACTAAAATAGTGTTGAACTGTATAAAAATGGGTCTTTATTAAATAAAAATAATAAACAGGCAAAAAATTTGGGGGAGCATACCCATGTATTTCTAAAGCTGCTGCAGCTATGAACCAAAAGACATGTATATAAAAAAAGAATAGCGCGCAAATGCAAAAGAAATAACTACCAAATCTGAAGACAATCCATAAATAAAAATGGGGGTTTGGTCCCACCATATGGCCATATCGTGCTCAAGCCCACTACTGCGTCAAAGTACCCCATTATCAGTGGGTCCTACACTATCCATGAAAAAGAGATGAATCCAGCCTAACCCTTGGAGGTAATACTCCTTGCTGGGAAGGATGTGCAAATGCACTACAGGGGACTCCTACTATATCCACTAGATGGTGGACACTGATTGAGTACAGGTGTGTGTGGGGGGGTGGGGAGGGTTGCTCAACCTCGATAGTCTGGTCAGACCGAATACATAATAAACAGGCAAAAAAAAAACACACCCACACACCCCCACACACCCCCCCACACACACCTGTACTCAATCAGTGTCCACCATCTAGTGGATATAGTAGGAGTCCCCTGTAGTGCATTTGCACATCCTTCCCAGCAAGGAGTATTACCTCCAAGGGTTAGGCTGGATTCATCTCTTTTTCATGGATAGTGTAGGACCCACTGATAATGGGGTACTTTGACGCAGTAGTGGGCTTGAGCACGATATGGCCATATGGTGGGACCAAACCCCCATTTTTATTTATGGATTGTCTTCAGATTTGGTAGTTATTTCTTTTGCATTTGCGCGCTATTCTTTTTTTAAATAAAAATAATCACAGGCTCCGCCCGACATGTTTCGTCACTGGCCATGTGACTTTTAAAAAAGTCACATGACCAGTGAAGAAACTGCTGGGGCGGGCCTGTGACATTGCATATTACCAGGAAGCAGATTACCACTGGGGAGCCCAAGACTGAGAATCTGCAAATGTTTGAGTGACCAGCAAGGGGCATTTATAGGTGCACTAGCTATGGTGCACACAGATGGCTCGCTTTGTACATTTGGGATTATAAAACCCCTTGCTGGTTACTCAAACATTTGCAGATTCTCAGTCCTGTGCTCCCCAGTGGTAATCTGCTTCCTGGTAGTATGCAATGACGTCACAGGCTCCGCCCCAACATGTTTCATCACTGGTCATGTGATTTTTTTTTTATATTTGTTGACCTATGGGGGGGTCATCACCACTCTTGCCATGTTTATATCATTACTATTTAACCTCCCTAGTGGTATTCGCGAGTTTTGTTATGGGTTAATATAGAGTACCAAAAGCGGCAACCCCGAGCCACACTCAGGATTACCTCACAATAAAGCTCACCTTCCCCTGCGATCCCCCGTCGTGCTCCAGCCATGCTCCCGCTGTGTGCTTGGTTCCTTTCCCTGCAAGCGTTGTGACGCAGGGGGGTGGAACCGGCAGCAATTTAAAAAATGTAACTACACCGAATGATACAAAGCTGTGATCCTAACGGATTACACTGTATCATGCCATTTCACCACAGGATTTCACCTGGTGACTTTTCCAGTGTCCTGCCTGTGCTTTTCCAGTGCTTTGTGCCTGGAAAATTGAGAACGACCATGGCCTCCAAAAAGCGTTCTTTTTGCGCAAAAGCGTTTTTAGACGAACTGGAAAACAGTGACAGCAAAACAGAGTTACTTGAAGAACTGAGCGATAGCGACTCGTGGGAAAATTCGTCATCAGGTACGGAAAGGGACAACAGCGACGATTCTGATGTCTCTTTCTGGCACATCGCTCTGTTGGAAATTCTGAAGAATCATTTGATATACTTCCCACATTTTTTTTAGTTTTGGTGCAGGATGAGTAGTTTCATCAAATTCTTCGTTATTTTCAAAGTGGAGATATTTCATTATGAGGGAAAATCAGTTTGTCTAAAAGCACTTTTGTGCAAAAAGAACGCTTTTTGGGCGCCATGGCCGTTCTCTATTTTCCAGGCACAAAGCACTGGAAAAGCACAGGCAGGGCACTGGAAAAGTCACCAGGTGCAATCCTGTGGTGAAATGGCATGATACAGTGTAATCCGTTAGGATCACAGCTTTGTATCATGACATTTGGTGTATTTAAATTTCTGAAATTGCCGCCGGTTCCATCCTCCTGCATCGCAGCGCTCGCAGGGAAGGGAACCGGAAGACAGGTGCCGGCATCGGCCGAGCACACAGCGGGAGGACAGCGGGAGGATGGCGGGGGAGAACGGCGGGGGATTGCAGGGAAAGTGAGTTTTATTGTGGGGTAATCCCGTGTGTGTCTAGGAGACATCCGGTGTATTATAAAGTTTGAAACACAAAATCATAAATTATAACCCCCCCCCCCCCAGCGGTATTCACAAGTGTGGCTGGGGGTTACCGCTTTTGGTACTCTATATTAACCCCGAGCCACACTCGCGAATACCGCTGGGGGGGTTATTATAATTTATGATTTCGTGTTTCAAACTTTATCATACCCCGGATGTCTACTAGACTCTTGTTTGGACAGATTTAATGGGTTATTCCTAAGAAAAATATAAAACAACAGATTTCCATGCAAAACAATGTATCGCTTTGAGCACAAAAATTCTGACATAATCAGACCGCCTGGGAGGTTAATGAGTGTTTGCATTGTATACAGGACAGCCATCAGAGGGGGGAGGGCATACACATGTAGGGGGCCCGGGCGTCCCTAAGGGCCCAGCCATCCCGAGGAGAATGTTAGTGGTATGGCCCCAGGCCTAAAGCTGTGTAAGGGGCCCCAATATTTCTGATATCTACCCTGATTATATGGAATTATGCGAGTTAGCGCTTCACATTTCTTTGATTTTAGGTTTGTGGAAGCTCTTCCTATGACCAACCACCAGGGGTCAGGTCTGGAAAAGCTTCTCTTAGGGTCACTTACACAAGATCTGTCCCTCTGAAGAGCGATCTGTGATGGACCTTCATAGACAGGTGATGAGGATTTGTCATCTCTCCTCCTCACCGCCTGGTTTAGCCCCTAATTGCCATGATTTTTGCCACCCTGCGATGCTTGTCAGCTGTGCCATGTGATCTCTGCAGGTTTATTATTATTATCGTCTCCCTGTCTGAGTGAAGGCCCCTCCCCCTCATTGCTTTAACAGGAAGTGAGGTGAAATCTCTACAATGGAGTCACAAGAAACATTTGGCAGAGGTCTGCCCACCATATAATCATCGTGTGTGTGGAATAGAAGCCGGCTCTGACATTACAGTGATGGTATGTTCTGGTTCCTGGCTGCTGTAGAACTATAAGTCCCAGCACAACCAACCTGCTGGCTCCATGTCAGCCGCATTACGAAAGCTGAGGTCTGACTTATTCCCCCTCCTCCCCGCCATCCCTGTCACCACAGCAACCGCAGTACGCCGAGCTCCGTACAGCGCGTCACTTCCGCTCACCCACTTCCGGCTCGGCCTGGAGACAAGATGGCGGCGTCCGTGGAACCTGTACGACTGGAGAGAGGTGAGCTGTCATTGGTCATCCCACTGGCTGTCCTCACCCCGACTTGACATATGTGCGATATTCTCCCATGTACTGGAATGTGCGGGACACACAGACACTGAGCCCGGATATAGGGGGCACTACAGGCAAGGCAACCGAGAAGGGGGACAGGGGTGACAGTTCAGGGGATAAGGGGTGACAGGATGATGGGGGAAAGGGATGACAAGATGAACACTACAGGAAACACAATGGAGGAGAAGGACAGGGGGTGGCAACTCAGGGGGAGGAGAAGTATGGGGGGGTGACAATCCAGGGGAGGAGAAGGATGGGGGGGGTGACGATCCAGGGGAGGAGAAGGATGGGGGGGGTGACGATCCAGGGGAGGAGAAGGATGGGGGGGGGTGACAATCCAGGGGAGGAGAAGGATGGGGGGGGGGTTGACGATCCAGGGGAGGAGAAGGATGGAGGGGTGACGATCCAGGGGAGGAGAAGGATGGGGGGGGTGACAATCCAGGGGAGGAGAAGGATGGGGGGTGATGATCCAGGGGAGGAGAAGGATGGGGGGGGAGTTGACGATCCAGGGGAGGAGAAGGATGGGGGGGTGACAATCCAGGGGAGGAGAAGGATGGGGGGTGATGATCCAGGGGAGGAGAAGGATGGGGGGGGAGTTGACGATCCAGGGGAGGAGAAGGATGAGGGGGGGTGACAATCCAGGGGAGGAGAAGGATGGGGGGGTGACAATCCAGGGGAGGAGAAGGATGGGGGGGCTGACGATCCAGGGGAGGAGAAGGATGGGGGGGGTGACGATCCAGGGGAGGAGAAGGATGGGGGGTGATGATCCAGGGGAGGAGAAGGATGGGGGGGGAGTTGACGATCCAGGGGAGGAGAAGGATGGGGGGGTGACGATCCAGGGGAGGAGAAGGATGGGGGGGGGTGACAATCCAGGGGAGGAGAAGGATGGGGGGGGGTGACAATCCAGGGGAGGAGAAGGATGGGGGGGTGACAATCCAGGGGAGGAGAAGGATGGGGGGGTGACGATCCAGGGGAGGAGAAGGATGGGGGGGTGACGATCCAGGGGAGGAGAAGGATGGGGGGGTGACGATCCAGGGGAGGAGAAGGATGGGGGGGTGACGATCCAGGGGAGGAGAAGGATGGGGGGGTGACAATCCAGGGGAGGAGAAGGATGGGGGGTGACAATCCAGGGGAGGAGAAGGATGGGGGGTGACAACTCAGGGGAGAAGGATGGGGGGGGGGTTGACAATCCAGGGGAGGAGAAGGACAGGGGTGACAATCCAGGGGAGGAGAAGGACAGGGGTGACAATCCAGGGGAGGAGAAGGACAGGGGTGACAATCCAGGGGAGGACGAGGAGGATAGGGGGCATCAAAACGTCTGTGACAGTGCAGGAAAGGAGGCGGACAGGGGATGATGAGGAGAGAATGGGGGTGATGCTCCAAGGAAGACAGCAGATGAGAGGGACAGGGGTGACAGTCCAGGGCTGTGGCAGTCATCCTTATGTGAGATGAGGAGAGACATGTCATGCTTATGTCTCAGTGCAGCCACTTGGATTTTCTTTGAGGACCTTCCTTTAACCACTTACTGCCCAAGGCAGTCATATGATGTCCTGGACTTTGAGTGGAGATATCTGAATGATGAATGCACCTGCAGGCATCACTCAGATATCATTTTCTTCTGCTGGTGATTCTCTGCCCTGTAAAAACAACCATAGCCGCTGTTTAGCCGGAGAATGAATCCACCGGTGGCAGAAGTTTACCATAGAGAATACAGAGGACCAGATGGTCCCCAGCAGTCTCTATGACCTTAGGAAGCCCGGGGGCGACATTATGATCACACATCCGGTCCGGCAGTTGTATATACTGCCATGTACTCAGCTAGAAAGGCCGAGATTTTTTTTTTTATCTCAGTCTTACAGACCCCACATCTCTCCATATAGAATGTACCTGTCATGCTCGATTCCTATTACAACAGATGTTTACATTCCTTGTAATAGGAATAAAAAAATAAAAAAAAAGGGAAAGTGTAAAAATAAAATAATAAATTGAAAGCGGTCTGGTCTCAGAAGCGAACACGTATATGTACATCATGCCCACATATGTAAACAGCGTTCGAACCACAGGTGTGAGGTAGCGCCACGAATGTTAGAGCAATAATTATAGCCCTACACCTCCTCTGTAACTCCAAACTGGTAACCTGTAAAAACATTTTAAGCATCTCCTATGGAGATTTTTAGGTACCGAAGTTTGGCGCCATAAAGCATGACATGTTGGGTATCTATTTACTAGGCGTAACATCATCTTTCACATTCTACAAAAAAGTTGGGCTAACTTTAGTGTTGTGTTTTTTTTTTTTTTCAATTCATAAAAGTTTTTTTCCCCAAAAAAAAAAAAAAAAACACGTTTGAAAGATTGCTGGGCATAAAAGTTGTAACGAATGCCATTTTATTCCCTAGGGTCTCTGAAAAAAAAAAAAAAAAAAAAATATATATATATATATATATATATATAATGTTTGGGGATTCTGAGTAATTTTCTAGCAAAACAAATGATGATTTTTTACATGTAGGAGAGGAGTGCCAGAATAGGCCCGGTATTGAAGTGGTTAAACTGAGATCTGTGTACTTGTATGGTATAGTGCGCTGTACTGTTCTGTATGCCGACAATCAAACTCCTTGGTACCCTGCACCTAACAAGTGAATACAGAATCAGTCACATTTCAGTCTGTAGAATTGTATAGATCATTCTCTTGTTCCACTGATTCTACTGTTACCATACACCAATGTGCACCAGGCTAGCAGCACTGCCCCTGGCCTTTCTGTCCCCCATGTGTACATATACGAGCTGTGGCACTTATTGGAAAGTTCATCTGCATTTACAGGTTTTTTTCTTAGGCCCCATTCACATGGATCGGAGTTTGGACAGACTCCGCTTGCTCAGAGGGGGATCGTTCCATTGATCCCCGCTGAGCAGGCGGATGACAGGTCCTTCTCCACTCACTGTGCAGAGACTGACCTGTCAGAGTCCCTCTCTCTATGGGAAGATCGGATTAAAATGGACAACCTGTCAGTTTTGCATCCTACACAACCCGCTGGACGGATAATGAACGTATCGCTATCCGTCTGTTTTCAGCGGATCTTGTTGGATCAGATGCCAGGCGGGTGTCAGCTGACACATGTCCACTGACATCTGCCTCCCCATAGAGGTCAATGGGTGGCTGGATCGCGTCCCTCTAAAAAATTGCTTTGATCGTGCGAAAGGGGCCTTAGTCCTGAAAGTCTCACAAAAATCTGTCGGTCCTTTACAGCAGTGTTTCTCAACTCCGGTCCTCGGGGCACACTAACAGGCCAGATTTTAGGTATTACCTTAGGGAGATGCAGACTAGAATACTGCAATCACTGAGCAGCAAATGATATCACCTGTGATGTATTTCAGTTTTCTTGCAAACCTGGCCTGTTAGTGTGCCCCGAGGACTGTAGTTGAGAAACAGTGCTTTACAGTACTTGAAGTCCACCTAATGCAGCTTCCTGTGATGGGGTGACAACAGTGCTGCACTGCTTCTGAATTCAGTCCAGAGTCGCAATTCTCATGTATGCATGCATATAACTTGCAAGATCATGGACTCTGTACAGCTACTAACAAACAAACGTAGATACTGTCCCTGCTGTTGCAAAGGGGCAATTCAATCACCTGTCAATCAGCCTGAAAGAGTTAACGGGTGGGCAGTGCTGTATCTTGGCCTAGGCCTACAAGGCCCAGGCCTAGGGCGGCACTTTGCAGGGGGGGGGGGGGGCAGCAAAAAAGCTGCAACTTGCACGAAAAAAAAACAGCCTACTCCCAGCTCCCTCTCAAAAGGGGTCCCCGCCGACTTGAGCTACACTTTTAGTATAGTGCCAGTCTTATGGGGCGAATTGGCAGGGTCCAGGAGGCAAATCACTAATAAGGCAGCACTGATATGCTGCACTGATGGGCACTGATGAGGCTGCACTGATGGGCACTGATAGACTGTGGCTGTGGTCTGTGGTTTACAGATGACAGGGCGGGTCATAAACAGGAAGGGGTGTGGCCTTTACAGGAAGGGGTGGGTTATATTTAAATTACAGGGTGCACAAGTTTAGTCAGGCCTAGGGCAGCACAAAACCTAAATACACCAGTGCGGGTGGGTACCGACATGGACACATTTTTCCATCTAGGCCTGGCAAAAGCAGTAAAGTACATACAGGACTCTTGACCACTCCCTTCTCACTACAGCAGCCATATATACAGTTGTCATACACCCCTCGACTGGAAAGTCACATGATACAAAGCACCAGTGAATCCAGATCCCCCATCTGGCAATGTGCACAGTGCTGACGGTTACTTGGCTAACAAGGGGGTCAGAGTATAAGAGCATAAGGGTCAGTTTTCCTGGTTTCCAAAAAAGATAATAAATGCATATTTTTTTACCTGCAAAAAATGTGCATCTATTATTTTTTTTTTTTTTTTATAAAAGTGAACTTATCCTTTAAAGCTTGTGTGAGAGTTCAAAAAAAAGGGTGTGGAGAGATGAGTTTACACACTGCAGAGCTCAGTGAGGAGAGTTCTGAGAGCTGATTGGAGGGAAGAGACACATCTCTCATCACACAGCTTACAGGAACGGAGCTAAGGCTGTCAATCAGCTGGAGATCCCTCCACTGTCACCTTTCTTCTCTTGGTGTCAGGAAAACTTGTCAGAAGTGATTCATGCTGATAGCTGAGGAACGAGGCATCAGACAAAAAAGAAATTTAATTGAGACCGGTACATACTATAGAGGGATGTGCTTTGTTTATATTTCCTGTCTGAGGTTGATTGATGTGTACATACAGTACACATAAATCCGATCCACTATGTCAGGTCTGCTAATGTAGAAACACAGTTTGGTTTTCCAGGTTAGAATCAGTGATGTTCTGAGCTATACATAGGCAAGAATTCTTAATTTCTCTTGCGTTCATTGACGGACACAGCTCCTGATTCTTCTTAACCATTGGGTTGTTCTGCCCCCTACAGGAGTGGGACACTCGTCAGGAAAAAAAACTTGACTACGCCTATGGGGCAGTCCCAGTGGATATACCCCCACTTCCTCTTATAGGTACTCAGTTTTTTTCCTGCCTAGTCAGGAGTAAGGACCTAGTTCCTTGCTGGGAACTCTGGTCCTGGTGGTGTTTTTTTTTTCATTTTAAATTACTTTTTTTTTTTTTCTCTTTTATTATTTTGTTCCTTTGAGAACTACAATCAAGTGCCGGACTGGGCGACGAACTGTATAATATAGATCAATAGTGTCCCCCCAGCTTGGCCCGCGAGTGCGTGCAGAGCTCAGCTCCACGCTAGTTCGGCAGTGCAATAGCCCCACTGGACGGGGGCTGGCCTGCCAGTTAAACATCTCACGAGGATGCGTATGAACTGGCTTCGGCCTGAGTCGAAGCGTTTCCTCCTGGCCGACAGCACCCACATTACGATGGATCAGTGACCTGTCCAGAGCGGTGCACACCCTATTCCTGGTGTGGTAAGTAGCTGTCCCTCCACTACCCCTGGAGGGTTTTGGGGTGGACGTGGGCCCCTCCTTAGTATGGTCAGACCCCTGGGTTCCCCTCCCTTCCCCCCAGCCCCTCTAAAATTTCGGTCACTTTGGGTCTTTGGCCCCCGCCCCTCCTTCCTGGGTGAGGTTATGAGCTGGCTGTTGCCACATACTCTTAGGGGGGCTGGTTGGAGTTGCTGCTGACCGGGTTTTGCCTGGTGTGCAACAGGGTGTTGAGCAGGGTTCCCTGCCATCCTGGGGATTGGTGACTAGGGCAGGGATGTCCTCTGGGCGGTGGTTGTTGGGCTGGGAAGCAGATAGTTTAGCATCCGCTGGCCTCACGCGGCCGGATCTGGCCAAAAATTTATGCCGTGGCTTTGCAACCTACTACTAAGAAACTACGTGAGGCGGCCCCTGTGAGCATGGCTAAAGCCACTGCCTCCCATTTGGGCATCCACCTTCCCCTCCGCTCTCCTGGGTGTTTGGCTCCACTGGGGCTCGCCTCCTGGCCTCTGCATGAAGGGGTGCCTTCACCTGTATCTGGGTGGGAGGACGTCTTCACTGGTTTCCGAATTCATGGACCACCCTGGTACAGGACATGTGGGTACACAAAGTTATCCAATCAGGCTACGAGATCGAGTTCGGTCCTGTCCTCCAGAAAGGTTTTTTACCCTTCCAACCTGCACATGTCTCCAGATCGCTTACAGGGTCTCTTTGGGGCAGTGCAAGACTTGTTACCTTAAGGGATAATTGTTCCGGTTCTGACTTTGGAACATTATCAAGGTTTTTTTTACTCAAACCTCCTTACAGGTTCAAGGAAGGAAGGCAAGGTATGTCCAATTCCTGACCTCAAGGTGCTAAGCTGCTTTGTGCAAGTACAGAAGTTAAGCATGGAGTCCATTCACATGGTAGTGGCGTCCCTACGTAAGGGGAATTTATACTCACTTCTATCTACAAGGATGTCTACCTGCACATTCTAATATGTGCTAGTCGCCAGCACTTCCTCTGTTTTGCCTTGGATGAGGAGCATTATCAGTTTGTGGCCCTGACCTGTGGTCTCACCTTCGCACCTTGGGTCTTCACAGGAGTGTTGGCCCTGGTGCCAGTATTGTTTGAGTCAGCGGGGGATCGTGGTACTGGGTACCTGAACGATCTTCTTCTGCAAGTGGAGTCTGCGACTGCTCTTATGGAATACTGGAGATTGCTCTGCAAACTCTGAGGGAGTTCGGATGGATCCTGTACATTTAGGTGTCTGCTTTTGTTCTGTCCACAAAAACTCTGGGGGTTCATCCTCGCTCCTTCTTGGTGGATCGGATCCTAACCTTCCTTCAATGGGGGAGTTAAACAGAATTTGGCCTTGACCTTTTTCTTCAGGGTGTCCGACATTTGGGTCCTTCAGTGCGGGCATCGTTGCCGCCCTGGAATCCTAATGTGTTGCTTTCAGCTCTACCGAAGCTTCTTTTTGAAAATATTCGGGAGGTTTCCCTGCTTACGCTGCACCAGAAGGTGACCGTCTTGGTGGTTATCACCTCTGCATGCAGGGTGTCGGATCTGACGGCGTTATCCTGTCATTCACCTTATGTTGATTAGCAAGGATAAGGTGGTGCTTTGCCTCTGTCTGTCATTCCTTCCTAAGGTGGTCTCTGACTGTCTTTTGAATGAAGACATTGTGTTGCCTTCCCTGTGTCCCAGGCCTAAACATCTGAAGGAAATTGCCTTGCATGTCTTGGATGTGGTCTGGACAATGAGGGTGTAACTGGCAGCTACGGAGTCTTTTAAGAAGTCAGACTCACTATTTGTGCTCACAGATGGACTTCACAAAAGGTTGACCGCTTCTTCTGTGACCATTTCCAGTTGGATCAGATGGTGGTTCAGACCTATTGCATCAGGGGTCAGGTTCCTCCTTTCCCTGTTTTGGAGCACTCTACTAGGATGCTTAGTTTCTCATGGGCTTTCCGTCATCAGGCGTCAGTAACGCAGGTTTGCAAGGTGGCCACCCGATCGTTGGTGCACGCTTTTACAACGTTTTTGTAAAGTAGTTGTGTTGGAATCTGCGGATGCTTCTTTTGGCTGCAAGGTTTTTGCTGGCTGCTGTTAAGAGGACCTGGACCTCTTTGAGGGTGTATTGTTTTTCAGGTGAGCTCCAATTGTTTATGGTTGAGCTCCATGTTACCTGGTTGGCTATGGTTAGCCTTGGCAATTTTTTCTGCTGTTTACCAACCCTCATGTTTGACACTGCTTTGGGACGTCCCAATGGTTAAGAAGAATCCGGAGCTGTGTCCATTAATGAACAAAAGAGAAAATGGGATTTTTGACTTAACGCAAAAATCCATTTCTCTGATGTTCATTGACGGACACAGCACCCACCCCTCTGTGGAGTTGGGTTTTTTCTTCTGACACTGCTTGTAACAAAACTGATTACCTATAGCAGGAAGTGGGAGTATACCCCCTGGCACAGCCCCATAGGCGTAGTAATTTTTTTTTCCTGCCTAGTGTCCTACTCCTGTAGGGGTCAGCATAACCCAATAGTTAAGAAGAATCAGAAGCTGTGTCCGTCAATGAACATCAGAGAAATGGATTTTACGGTAAGACAAAAATCCCATTTTCTACTGCTTATTCCGGGTCTTTTTATAAGATCCCGTATCTGTGAACAGCTAAGAGCAATATATATATATTTTGCAGATGATCCTCTCCCACTCGCTAAATTCAGTTTGAGTTAATGTCATCAGACTCCAAGGAGAGAGAAAAGATTTGGAGCGCTGCAGAGTATTTTCTTGGTGTAACAGATGGCTGCTAAGTGAACAGATACTATGTGGGAGCTGTACAGCTAATATAGTCTTGACACTTGAAGCAAGCATTTTTTTTTTTTGTCTACACCAAGGTCAGTATTAGGTTTGAGGAAAGATTAACAGGCTTATTCAGCAAAAAAGAAAACAATTGTGATTGTGTTATAGCCCAACTTTAAGCTAGTTAAAAAAAAAAAAGTCTCATGGATGTTTAAAGCTGAACTCCATGAATGATGTATTTTGCACATATATTGGGCCAGCTTGGCACGATGGAAGTATACATAAGGGATACCTACTGATCGGTCTCTGTGGAATCTGTACATCGATGTAGTAACCGGAGGTTCTACAATGATGGCAGCAGTCTTTGGGTGCAGTACTGAGCATCTGTCCTTCTGCATAGTAACCACAGGAGTCACGCACTCAGCACAGCTGTCATTCTGAGTTGTTGATAGGTCGACCAGCTATCACGTATATACAGTATATACATATACTTACTTTGCACCAAGCTGGTTGAATGTAAGTATGCAAAATATATTATCACTGGAGTTCAGCTTTCAAAATAAAAAGCAGTTCTGACTGAAATGATCACCTTTTTTTGCATCACAAGATGTGATTAGGATGGCCATACATTAAACAATCTTCTTGTGCAATTTTCCTTTAGACTTAACAAAAGCATATATTATGAGTTCAAACCTAAACACTTTCAATTTGTGTGCAATCAGGCAGGCCCTTGCACTACATAGTTGAGAGTAAATCTATAGGAAATTAAACAAGAAAATCGTATAATGTATGGCCAGCTTAAAGTGGTCCTAAAGCCTCCTAGGTTTTTTTTATCCTAATGCATTCTATGTCACAGACCCCCCACCTCCTCTTATACTTACCATAGCCCCATTGCAATCCAGCTCTGAACATGGAAGCTGCGGCTCTCCTGGCTTTGTCCTTCCTCCCTGTGCAGCTTGATAGCAGTGGGAGCCATTGGCTCCCACTCCTGTCAGTCAACTCCAGTAAAGGAGGATTGGGGGCCGAGTCCCGCTGTCTGTTTCAATGGACACAGCAGCGGGACTCAGGAGCGAGCGCATACGAGTGCCCCCATTGGAATCGGCTTCCTTTTGGGGCACTACCAAGAGAGGGGGAGCCAGGAGTGCCAGTGGAGGACCTGAAAAGAGGAGGATCAGAGCCGCTCTGTTAAATTCTGTTATGTTTGTTATTTAAAGAAAAAATAAATTCTTTACAATCACTTTAAGTCTTCAAGGTGAATGGAAAATGTCCAGCGTCACTCAACCCAAAATGAGGAAAGACCAGGAGTGCAATAATAATTTTCTTGCATTGCGGCGGCTGTTCGAGGATTGTGTGTGCAGATTATTCTGCCAGCCCCAGGTTGGTTCGGTTATGGGGTTGGAGGAAGTAATTTGAGCCATTTTACAGCCACCCAGTGGGATAAGACCCAGTGATAGTGATGTTGGGGGCATTGACAGTTGACAGGTCTGGCTGGGCAGTGATTCCACATCTGTGAGCTATGGCATATAACTGCCTGCTGACCACTCCAAAATATTCTGTTGGTTTTCGGGGAGGTAAGCAGCATCTGCCAACACTAATCCCCTTTCATTTTTAAAAAAAATGAGGTTGAAGGATTATAAGAGGTGCATGGAAGTCAGCCAGCCCCCGGTCTGATGTACTCACCCTCCAGTCTGTCACCAACCAAGTAGACCTGTCTCATGATGCAAAGAACAGGAGTTTAGTTGACACACATTTGCAAACGCATGTGTAAGCTGCAGAGCCACTTCACAGCACCATGTTTTATCTGCAGTCCTAACACTCCTAATTTAGTGTCTCCACACTGGGAGCACATGGCTGCTAATGGATGGATGGGGGAACAGGTGGGAGGGAGACAGCCCAACCTCCCCCAACCCATCCCCATCCATGACTGGTCTGTTGTCTCAAAACTCAAATAACTAAGTTGTAACGATAGTACAAACTGGAAAGGACCAGCTGAGAAGCATTGACTTTCATTTTTAGTCAATCTACTAACTTTAGCTTGTTCAATAAAGTGATAGTAAACCACCAGAAAAATTAAAAAACAAGGACCCCCCTGCAGGTTTAGGTCCTAATGTACTAGTACAGGGCTTGACAAATTTGCTTTGCATCTAGGATCCAGCTAAAAAAGTTAGGAGCCAGTTTTTTTTTTTTTAAACCAACAAAACATTATTTTCAACAACAAAACCCCTTCTTTTATGTAGCCCCGATGTGTACCCTTTACAAATGCACGACACAGAATACTCCCCTCTGCCAATACAAGCGCACCCCCCTCTCTGATTCAAATACCATGAATACATTCTCTGCAGTTTCTACAGTGCCCAGCTCAATCCCATGGATTGAGGCTGGCCCCGACATTCGCCAATGGGCCGGGCGGGAACCTGTTAATTCCACTTTAAAAAAAAATCTGGAAGCTGATTAGTTTCTATGCACAGCTGCACCCCATTTTTCACTCTCCAGTTTTAGTTAATCAACCAAATTGATGTGTCCTAAGACTTCGTGCACCCAGATGTTTGCCGACATTTTCTATGCCTAACATAGAATTCCTGGCGCTTTCCCACGCTCGGGAAATATGTTGTATACACATGTGTGGGTAAACTCCGAGCCACATGGGCTTTACACACCTATGGCTGCATACAGCCATTCACTTCTATATCAGGCTGTCTGCGCTAGCTGTAGCTCCTGGGCAGTGAAAGCACCAGGTATTTTAGGCTTGCCATATAAAATGCCTGGAAATATCTGCATACATGAGGTCAAAGGGTATATGAAAGCATTTACATTTGTCTCTGTCATCTGGAGGTGCACACAATCCAAAGGCCAGGGATTAAAGCTGCAAGGCAGTAGTGCTAACCAACTATTCACCATGCTGCACGCTTGACTCACTATTTGGAGGATATAGTAGCTATATGGAGAATCCTCCTGAAACTCTTCAGTAGGCAGGTAATTGCTGATTTTCCACGTCCTGGGTGGTAAGGAACATCTGATGTTGTAACCAGAGCCTCACAGATGCAATCAAAAGACAAACACAAGGGCGCACCGGCCTAGCGCATTATTCTCCATAAAAGGCTTTATTAAATAAAGAGATAAAAATACTCACAAATGAGTTCTTGGTATGTGCATATCAAAATATTGTGTTGTCGTCAACGTCAGAAACTGAAGATATACCATCCTTAAAGCGGAGTTCCACCCTGGATTTTTTTTTTTTTTTTTTAATACCCCCGGGACAGTCAGGGCTAGTGCATTCCACAATGGCTAGCCTCTGATCTGTCCCGGGTTGCACTTACCTGTTAGGACAAATACTTACCTTGCAAACGTCTTGTCCAGCGCTGCCATCTCAGATGTGGGCAGCTTGAAGCCAGCGAGATCCCCTTCGGCGTCTTCTTCCGCCTTCTTTGGTCCCACGATGCTCTGCGCCGGCCCCGATGTCACTTCCGGGTCGCACGCGTCATCCCTCCACAGCTTCTGGGCATGCCCAGAAGCTGTTTAGAAGGGGATGATGCGCGCGACCCGGAACTGACGTCGGGGCCGGTGCAGGCGCAATGATTCCTGGGAGCTATGACGTTCAGCTCCCAGGAATCATTGCAGAGCCAGGAAGTGACGACGGGCCGCGGCCGAGGAAGGAGGAAGAAGGAAGTAAGGTAAGTATATTTTCTTCGCTACGAGGTAAGTAAAAAAAAAAAAAATATGCGATTATCCATTTCTTTTTCAGGTGACCCGGAGCGAGAAGATGGAGGTAAGTATAAAAATAGGGTGGAACTCCACTTTAAAGGCTTGAAATGGCTTACGCATTTCAAGGCTTGGCCTCTTCCTCAGAGCCTACAGACCATGTCTGAGCTCCTGCTTCATATACCCTGGGAAGACTACATCACTGGAGATTTCCCCCTCAGATGATGTGCACTGTCACTTGTTCTGGGAGGCAGATTCAGAGTTCTAGGCAGAGTTCCAGGAAGTAAAAGGAGATGGATTCAGCTGCCCTTAGTGAAAATGGCCACCTTGGGAAGAAAAGAAAAATAAGTTATAAGGCAGGGCTCAAAATTTCAAGTCCCGAGCTACTAGCCAGGCCTTAAGGGTTACTCGCCACTACTTGCCCCACCTAGCTCCTACCCTGCCCCGCCCCTAAATGCGCCCTCGAAAAATTATTTTATAAAATGACACTGTTAAATGTTTTTGCATGAAGTTGCACAAATAAATATTAATAACAACAGTGTGATTGTATGTGCGTTTTACCTGGATTTTAGGTGCACTTCTATTGAATTCTATTACACAGTGCATTTTCTGAAGCCGCATCAAAGATGCAGCATGCAGGACTTTAAAGCGCTTTCATGAAAACGCACTTTGTAATAGAAATTCAATAGAAATGCACCTAAAATTTAGGTAAAACGCACATACAATTACACTGGCCAAACCACAGTTCACCAGTTATTAGGGATAAGAGACTGAATGGGGGGGGTCTGGGTTGTAATAATATATGTTAATGAAGAGCAGAGGGAAGGGCTGTAGAGAAAGTTCTAAGGCTGTATTTTGGGACAGGACAGGGTCAGCTAAATGGCTGCTTGGAGTGCTCAGAGCTGGGACAGAGGCTGCAGGACATACAGTACTGATTTATGGAGAGGACAGCTGAAAGAGAGAAGTAAATGAAGGGTTAATGTGAACAGAGGAGTACAAGAATCGCTGCTGACTTACCATTGTACAGGGAGGAGAAAGTGAAAGTGACCTGGCCGATGAGAACAAACCAACAGGGGGGGGGGGGGAGCTTGGAAGGAGAGAAGTGATTAACGGCTGCAGGAGAGATAAGTGGCTGGAACGGAGGAGTGCAGAAATCATGCATTGTGCTGCTGCAATAACAGGAGGGAGAATGACATTCACTCCTGTCAGGCAGGTGAAGGCAGAAGCTCCTAGTGCGTCCGTCCCCCCCTCATCACAGATATGGACACTGCCCACCCCTGCGCGTCCAAACAGTGTTCTGTTTCTTCCTCTCCTCGCTCGCCTTCAATCATTTTCAACTCGCAAAATGCGAGGAGGCGAGTAGAAAATTTGAGGGCTGTTATAAGGTATGCAAAGAATAAAAAGCCTGCAATTATTAATAGGCATTAGGGATCGATCGATATCAGTTTTTCAGGGCCGAAACAGATACAGATTTTCCAGCCTTTAGGCCGATAGCCCATTTTAGGTGCCAATATTCTGTACATTTAAAGTTTTTATTTTTACACTGTCCTTTTTAAAATTTTGTTCTTGATCACTTTTATTGCTGTGACAAGGAATGTAAAAGTCGGGAACACACCAGACCTGTTTCTGTAACGTCTCAACGGCTTGTGCCCGTTTAGCCGCGAACAAACGCTCGCCAGTGTGCATGCGTATGCGCGAAGGCACGCACACACGACCACGCACAGATATGCACATGCCATACCCATTATGTTTGGCGCCTAGTGGCCTATATAAGGGCAGCACGCACACTTGTCCTTTGCTGTTTTGTCTGCAGCTGCTCCTGTACTCCTGAACCTTAATCTTTTGTATCCTGATTGGCGACCCGGCCTTTCTCCTTCCTTGCTTGATTGCTGCCTGCCCTGACCTGGGCTTGTTCCTGTGACTACTCTTCTGCCTCATCCTTATCTGTTTATCCGCTACTGGATCTGGACTTGCTCACCCCCTGGTGATGCGACCCTGAGGACCGCGACCTGATGCTAAACACGCAGCAAAATCCATCTCCACCATCAGGAGCTCTGGTGAACACCGGTTGGCACTTAGATTCCGCACCTCAGGTTAGCCTGCGTCTTCTGCCAAGGTGACCTGTCTGTGTTTCCACACCACTGGGTCCTGTGAGGCTTCCCTCTGCACATCAGGCTCAGCCACGAGGGGCGTGACAGTAAACATCTTTTGTGACAGTAATTGGCAGTGACAGGTACTCTTTATGGAGGGATCTGGGGTCTATAAGACCACAAAACCATCCCCTGCACTTAAAAGCATTCAAAACGCTAAGTTTGGCTGTTTTTAAATACTGTCATTTTTTTTAAATCTGATGCCTTTTAGGCTCCAGTACCTGGAAGTGATGTCATGACATCGGAGACCCGATCAGAGCCGATTTCGGCTTTGTTCGGGTCTTCGTCTAGCCGGTGGATGTGCCTGCTGGTCGCTCGGGCCTCCCGGTGGGACGTTGTTATTACAAGAAAGCCGACCGTCGGCCTTAAAAAACCGTACCGGGGTGATGTCTGTAGCTGCAGGCATCACTCCGGTACTAACACTTGAGGCAATATCAGCAAGTTGGTGACCGATACTGATACTTCAAAAAAAAGTAAATATCGGCACCACCGATAATCAGTCGATCCCTAATAGGTATCTGTTTGTAAATTGCAGTTACTATACATGTGTAAAGATTTCTTTGTTATAATTTTTTTAAGATAAGGGTGAAATTCCTCTTTTAATTTGTAAATACCTGATTTTAGTACCTGGAATCAGCCTCTTGCATTCATTGTACAGCAGGGCTGGAGTGTGAGAGGAAGAAGCATTACAAAGAGCCAATTATTTCATGTGCTAACAAGAAGCATGCTAATAGGAGGAGAAAGCAGAGATGAGGTGAGCTTATTACCATACTGCTTCTCTTTTCACTGTCCAGTCTCAGGCTGGGTCCAGCATGACCTGAACTCAGAGGAAGTGGGTTAAATGGTACTGACCATCAGAGCGAGGACATCTAGTGGCAGAAAAGAGTACTATGGAGAAAAATCCCAGTTTAAATGTAAAAATTGCAGCAAAAACTGGTTTTGTTTTTTATATTTTATTGGGCCATTTCATTTATTCTTTTTGTCTGGAGTTCTGCTTTATTACCAAGTGCATTAGGTCAATTTGAATACAGGCTTTTCAGTATGTGTTTGAATTGCCTAACATCTGGCCAGGAACAAATACAGAAATGTGATGACTATCGCCTATCATCTTACACAGGAACAAACTGTGAGGACCAAACAGTGAATTTCCTCCTAATATAATGCCTTATCATATCATCTTGCCACATATGTCTGTTTTTTTAATGACCTAAGATAACAATTATTTGTTCCTGGATTTATCTATGCTTTGTTTGCACTAATTATATAAGATTTCCAGAACCTTAGAGATCATTGTCTATTTAAACCATATCACTCTCCAGAACTACAGGCAGAAATAATAAACCACTTTTATGAATGAGATCTCTTAGCATCACTTATTCTGTAGTCCGTTTTTCAATAACCACTTGCCATCTGAGCTATTTTTTGACACTTCGCTCCTACATATAAAAAACTTTTTTATGCTAGAAAGTTACTTAGGACCCCCAAACATTATTTATTTATTTTTAGCAGAGACCCTATAGAATAAAATTGTGGGTTTTTGCAATTTTTGTATGTCACACGGTGTTTGCGCAGTGGTTTTTCAAACTAAATTTTTTTGGAAAAACACTTTCGTCAATTAAAAAAAAAAAAAAAAACAGTAAAGTTAGCCCAATTTTTTGTATAATGTGAAAGATGATGTTATGCGGAGTAAATAGATACCTAACATGTCACGTTTTAAAATGGGGTCTGCCCGTGGAATGGCGGCAAACTGCAGTGCCTAAAATTCTCCTTAGGGGACGCTTTAAACGCCTTTACAGGTTACCAATTTAGAGTTACAGAGGAGGTCTGGTGCTGGAATTATTGGTCTCACTCTGACGTTCCCTACAATACCTCACATGTGTGGTGCGATCCGCGCTCAAAATTTTTTCGCCAATTGCCCGGCAGGCATTTGGTGGAGATAGCTTCAGTAAAGCTACATTTTCTACCTTACATCATACATCTCATCTGTACTCCTGAAGAGTAAGAGAAATCTTTATCAAAGAAACAATTTAGGTCAAGGGCTGGTCTCACTCCCTGCTTAATAAACTAGAGAAGTGGTCTCCAAACCTTTCAAAGGGCCAGTTAACTGCCCCTCAAACTTTAGGACTGTTGCCAGTGGGAGTAGAAAATGCACTGGTATCGGTGGGAGTAAACAATGCCATTGGCTTGTTGGTCAGTGGGAGTAGAAAAAATGTCTTCATTGGTGTCAGCCCAAGGAATAGTGCCCCATAAATCGTGTCAGTGGTAGAAACCGTTCTCCATCTCTGGTGTCAGTGAGAGGACTAGTACCCCATTGTTGCTGTCAGTGGGAGGAATAGTGCTCCGTCTTTGGTGCCAATGGAAGGAACAGTGCCCCAAGGGCCTTACAAAAGCAAGCAAAGGGCCACATTTGGCCCACGGGCCGTAGTTTGGAGAACCCTGAACTAAAGTATCTTTATTGTTTTGCGTTTAAATAGTTATATATGTAATTGGGGGTGCAACATGTCACACAGGTGAGTACAACACGTTATCTAGTGTAAAAGAAATTTGTAAATTCTGTATGCTTTACCTATGTATTGCACACTGCACTCATTGTGGACATGGCACTAATAATGTTTTCATTCTTTCACGTCCTGACTAGAATTTAGCCTGCCTATGTTACGCCCCTTGTTACTTATAAAAGTACAATTGTAATATTAAAGTGATACCTACTTAATCATGTACATAAAACACTTCAATTACGTTGAATCAACAGAACAGTTATTTTGGAAAGATGCAGAGTGAATCTTTTTGTGTCTGTTCCCCATTGCAGTGGTTATTAATTTGGAACCACTAATCAAATGAGGATAGGAGTTGCCTATTTATGAAATTTCCAGAACACTAGGATCAGCTTGTACTTTGTCGGTGTCTTTTTAGTTCAATCTGATTTTATTGAGGAAGAGGTTTTTTACAGAAGATGAGTGAGATCGAAGAAGGAAGTAACAAACAGAAAAAAAAACAATTTTCCACAGTCATATCACATAATGCACTACAAATAAATGTCTACTGCAATTATTATTAGTGTCGAAAGGCAACATAAACTATCAAGTCCGTTGGAGGATAATGGTGTCGCAACTTAAACAGCAGCTTGGCGTAACATGGGTCAACATAAGCAAGAGAGAGGACAACTAAAGGATAACACTGGTAGAGACGTTGCTACAGTTGGCATCATATGAGAAAATGTTGTGAAGAGTGTAAGGCACTAGTAAATACTCAGGTCTTACGCTGAGAAGCATTCAAAACCAGCAAGGTAGCGCAAAAAGGACAGCCGTGTGACGCCAGTGGCATAACCAAAAAGATAAAGAGAAGGAAGGTGAGATAAAGCAGGAGAGCGAAAACAGGGATAAGCCAAGAGAATGAGGAAAGCAGAGAAGATTAAGAGGAGCCGCCCACGTCCCACTGCCGCTCCCCATCACCCGGCAGTACAGGTGATTCGAGCCAGGATTTAAAGTCATCCGAACACCGGAACATGTCCCAAGATATCCATGCAGCAGAGAACCGATCCTCTCTGCCCCCTTCTCGCGCCAGCAGGTTTTCCATATCCCTAAGTCGGTCTAGTTCCAAAGCCCACTCAAGTTTAGAAGGTACGTGCGTGGTTCTCCAGTGTCTGGGTATTACCGTCCTAACAGCCGCCAAGAAAAAACGCAAGATGTCTCGCTTGATCGACCGGAAGGAACCGGGCAACAGGGACAACAAGGCCAATTGCGGTGTCGCGGAGACTGTGGTTGCCCGGAGCCTGCAGTAGAGAGCAATAATTCCAATCCACAATTCATGGATCTGCGGACATTCCCACCAAATATGTAGGAGCGTCCCCCTAGATGACGAGCAACGCCAGCACTGGTCCGACTGGAGTGGGTCAATATAGGAAATCGAGGAAGGGCATCTGTACCATCTGCTCAAGAGTTTGAACCCCTTCTCCTGAACCTGTGTTGCCGGAGACAGCGAGTGAGTCAACGCAAAACATTTGAACCAATCGTTGGATGAAAGGGCTCGCCCCAGGTCCCTATCCCAGGCAGCAGTATAGTTCGGCAGGTCAGGGCGGAGGGCGCGGAGGAGTAGGGAGTATAAGAGAGACACCGTGTGCGTGGGGGGATCATCTTGGAGTAAGATAGAGTCAAATTCCGAAGGGTCACCACTAACGGCAGTCAGTGAGGGCAGGGAGCGTAAATAGGAGAGAGCCTGGCCGCGCTGCAGCCAGCTCACAGGAGCACCGTCGGATGTGGTGGGAGTAGGAGTCGTCAACAAGGTCGGGTCAGTCCGTAGAATTTGGGAAACCCGTCGGTGGTCCGTCGCAGTCCAGGGTCCAAATCTAGAACACGAGGCCGCCGGGGGGAACGCTGGGGTGCCAAAGAAGGGCATCATGGGCCCCTGAGACCTGAGAGACGGCCCGACTTATTCAGGCAATCCCAAATCCGCAAGGTCTGGCGTGTTAAAGTGTTGAAAGAGGACACGTGGCCACGAAGATGTACCGGAGTCCAGGGAAGTGCCCTGAGATCAAAAGGGGCAAGAAAACGTTCAAGTTGCACCCACAATTTAGTGGGAGCATTGTGAAACCAATCCACCAAGCGCGTCAAGGTCGCCGCCCGGTGGTAGAGAGCGAAGTCCGGGATACCGGTGCCCCCTCTAGACTTCGGAAGGGTGAGAGTCGCATACTTTAGACGGGGTCGGCTATGGAGCCATACAAATCTCGAAAGCGTTCTACGCAGCTTGTCAAAGAAGGATGCAGGTATGTGAACAGGAAGCGCTTGGAAGAGGTATAAGAAACGAGGCAGGATGTCCATCTTCAGAACATTGATCCTCCCAAACCAAGACAAGCGTTTCGTGGAGTACGTAGACAGGTCAGATAGGGTTTTAGTGAAGAGTGGAACAAGATTGTCAGTAAAGAGGCGTGTCGGGTCAGAAGGCAGATTGACGCCCAAGTAGCGAACGGAGGAGGATCCCGTCTTAAAGGGATACTTGTCCGAGATACGCTTAAGGGTCGATGTAGGCATGGAGATATTTAGTATCTCCGATTTAGAATGATTAACTTTAAAGTTGCTCATAAGACCAAAGTCGCGGAACTCGGCTAAGATCGCAGGGAGGGACCTTTGAGGAGAGGTAACGTATAGCAGTAAGTCATTTGCGAATAGCGCTAGTTTAGAATGTATGGGGCCAATGGTCAGTCCACAAACATTGGGGTTATTACGGAGAGCAACAGCCAGATGTTCCATTACTAGTACATAGAGAAGCGGAGATAGGGGGCAACCCTGACGTGTACCGTTGTGTATACTGAAGGTAGGAGACAAGGAGCCGTTAATCCGAAGCCTAGCGGAAGGTGACTTGTAGAGGGCCATAATTCTAGCTAGCATCATCGGGCCGAGACCGATTTGTTCCAGGGTAAGACGCAGAAAATGCCAATCAACACGGTCAAAGGCCTTCTCTGCGTCCACCGTCAGCAGGCACAAAGGTATATCTCGGGAGCGGGCATAATCAGTAAGCAGGAGGGTTTTTAGGGTATTGTCCCTAGCTTCTCGGCCTTGGACAAAGCCCACTTGGTCCATATGAATAAGGTCCGGCAATAATGGTTTCAGTCGGGTCGCTAGGATCTTAGCATAAAGTTTAAGGTCGATTCCAATCAAAGAGATAGGTCTGTAATTGGCACACGTTGTGGGGTCTTTCCCTGGTTTTGGAATTAGGGATATATGGGCCTCCAACGTCTGAGGGGGAAAATCCGAGCCGTCAGGAATGGAGTTAAAGACCCGAGCCAGAAAAGGGGCCAGCAGAGTGCCGAACACCTTGTAAAATTTGGCAGTAAAGCCGTCAGGGCCAGGACTTTTGCCGGAAGGGGTAGATGCAATAGCCGCCATAACCTCGTCAACTGAGATCGGCACTTCCAGGTCCGAGACGGTCTCATCAGGCAGGCATGGGAGGGCAGTGGCCGACACATACGCAGCCTTGTCATCGAGGGAGGCCCCAGGGTCATCCTGGGGCAAGGACGCAGACAAGTGGTAAAGCGACTGATAGTAAGTCGCAAAGGATTGACCAATTAGCTTCGGAGTCGACACTAAGGATCCTGTGGTGTCACGGATCCGGTCAATAAATGTAGAGGCAGTGCGTGGGTGGAGAGCGCCAGCTAAGGGTCGACCACATTTGTCTTGAAACTTATATCTGTGTAGAGCCAACTTCTGGTCATACGTGTGGGCAGAGGCCACATATAGGTCCCTAAGTTGAGATCGAGCCGCAGAGAGGTCGGCTAGAGTTGCATCAGAGGGGGTTCGGCTATGCTGTGTTTCTAGATTGCGCAGCTTTAGAGTCGCGGTCGCAATAGAGGCCGACCTGTCCTTTTTAAGACGGGAACCCAGCTGAATAAAGGAACCCCGTAGCACTGCTTTGAGCGCTTCCCATTGCAGGGGGAGTGACGTAGTGTCGTCAGTGTGGTCTAAGAAGAAATTGTTAATGACAGTGGAAATCGTGTCCACGCAGCCCGGAGTCGCCAGTATAGAGTCGTTAAGCCTCCAGGTCCATTCTCTCAGCGGAGTATCCGGGGGAGAAAGCGTGAGGAAAATCGGGGAGTGGTCGGACCAGACCGACGTCCCAATGTCAACCTCGGGGGACCAGTCAAGGCAGGCATGGTCCACAAAAAAATAGTCTATCCGGCTGTACAACTGATGGGCAGACGAAAAGTGAGTGTAGGTCCTAGAGGTCGGGTGGAGGATTCGCCACACATCAGCTAGGTGCAAGTCATGAAGGACACGTTTCAGGGCACGCAACTTCGCATAGGAAAGAGTTGAGCGAGAGGAAGAGGTATCTAGTGTCGGGTCTAAGGGAAGGTTGAAGTCGCCACCCAGGAGGACCCTACCCTCCGCGAACCCCGTGAGTAGCTCAAGGTACCGCAAGGCCCAGGCAACCTGATTTGTGTTAGGTAAGTAAAAGTTGGCAACTGTGTACGTCATCCCCCAGAGAACAAACTTAACCAGCACGTACCTTCCCTGCGGGTCTGCAACATGGTCAATCATGATGACAGGCAGGGACTTGTGAAAAGCTACAGACACCCCTTTGGACTTCTGAAGCGGGTTAGAACTGTGTATCCATCGGTTGTAGTACCTGTTGGAACAAGCAGGGACAGAATCGGAGCAGAAATGAGTCTCTTGGAGCAGCAATATATTGACATGGTGCTTATGCATATGGTATAGGATTTGGCCCCTCTTAGAAGCAACATTGAGGCCCTGTACATTATAGGAGCCCAGGGTCAATCGGGGGCGAGTACTTACTGTGTGGGCCATAGCAGGACGTGAGCGGGCTGGCAGAGGAAAGCAGGCCGCCAGGGGAATGGAAACCGCGACCAGAAAAGAAAGACCGTAGAAGAAGAAGAGAAAAAAAGAGAAAGAAAAAAGGGGGGGTAAGATAAGGGGGCAGAGAATACAGAAAAGGGGCGGGAGAGGAAAGAAGAAAAAAGGAAGAAAAAAAATGAAGGGGTAAGACTAAGTGGTCTACTGAGTAGCAGACAGGGGGGACTCCCGTAAAGGAGCCAAGGAGGCTATGGTGCCTGATTACAGGACACCGCACGTAACACACGATGCGGGCACAGAACCGTGCCCAACCTATGGGGGGGGTGGAAGTGTGAAGAGGGAGATAAAGACACATGAGTGGGTCCGGCAACCCAGCAGATCTAAATAAAAATCAGTTATGAGTACACCAAAGAAGAACATTAGCATTAGAGCTCAATACAGGGATAATGGTAGGGACGCAGAATTGCGGCCGACAGGGGAGAAAGCAACATCAGAAAGTATGGAAAACAACAAAACAAAAGTAATTGAAACATTAAGTGGTGGACCAGGAGCTACCAGAATCATGTAGCGGCAGGCGACCCCCCCCCAGACCCCAGCCGGACTAAATAACAGCAAGGGGCAGGGGTAAGGTCGCACTGAGCCAGTGAGTACATGTAACTGTGGGGGGCAGCGAGCATCAAAAAGGGAAAACAGGAGAAATTGTCACCACATAGAAGAAGCATCAACATTGCATAGTAATACCAACAACATGAAACCTAGAAGACAACTCGAGCTGGTGGATCATAAGTCTGCGGCAGTAACGGTCACTCTGTGACCCCCTCGAACCCCAGCTAATCGTAGCCATAACAAAGGGCAGAAGCAAGGTCAGAACAAGACGAATGAGGCCGGTATCTGTGGAGAAAAGCACGTTATGACAGGGGAGGGTAAATAGGGGGTCAACCAACAGGGTCCTGTCACACCAGCACAGTCAACGTGGAATGCGTTATTTGCAGTCATCAAGCTTCCGGAGACTGAGGGCGGCTAGGCCCGTGCCTGGGTAAGGCAGGCCTTGAGCGGGAGCGCCGACTCCTCTGAGGAAGAGGACCAGATGCCTGTGGTCGTGTCCATTCAACTGGAGGATCCAGCCAATTCGGCTGTGTAAGTGGCCCCAATCTGACGCAACAAGTCCAATAAGGGACGAACCACTCTCCGCATATGTAGTGTATTGCGGGATAAGTCGGGGTAGAGGTGAATGGAGGAGCCATCGAAGTCTAGAGGGCCCAGTTGCCAAGCCTTCCTCGTGATTTCTTCCTTTAGGGTATAGTAGTGAACCCTACACAACACATCACGGGGACGGCCGTCTCTCCCACCTCCCGGGCCCCCCACCCTGTGCACCCTGTCCAGTTCGATGGCCGTGGTCGGAGTTCTACCGAGAACCTGATTGAGAATGGCAGTCACAGTGGGTTTAAGATCCGTACCAGAGGTGGCTTCAGGGAGGCCCTGAATCCGTATGTTGTTCCTGCGACTCCTGTTTTCGCCGTCATCTATGCGGAGTTGTTGCTGGCGCAGGCGTTGGAGGTGGTCCCGGGAAGCAATCTCCAACGCCGTTAAGCGGGACTCATGGGCTTCCTGAGTAGCGGTGATGGCGGCAACAGTGGAGTCCGTAGCGGAAACTTGTTGACGGATTGCATTCAAGTCAGCATGCAGTGAGAGTTCCATTTTAGAGGCCCAGGACTCGAAGTCCGACCGGAAGGCCGAGAGAAGGGAGGCAGCCTCCGACCTGAGGGTTCCCCCGCAGTCCCGGGAGTCAGGGCCCCCAGTCGTCGTAGAAGAGCTGGGCAAGGGAGGTGAGGAAGAGGGCGCCGCCGGAGAAGGAGGCCTCTCCGCGCATCCCGTGGCCCCATCAGGAGGAGTAGGCAGAGATGGCTGCGGGGCAGGTTTGTTTTTACCTACTGTGCGACTGGGTGCCATCTTATCAGGTCTGGGGGAGCGGGGTTCCGGTGGCGCAGTGCGCAGCAGGTAACGTTGTATGGAGCTCTGTTGAAGGTCTGCAGGGTCAGCGAGGTGGGAATTGCCCGCAGACATGCGTACAGTAGGTGTAGCTTGGCTGAAAGGTAACTGCCGGAGCCGGACCGTCCCGTGGCTCAGCACCGCAGGGCAAGCATCTTCAAATCAGTTGCAATAAGGTTCATACGGGCAGAAGGTCACGGGCATAGAGTGCAAGTTCGGTAATGCAGGAAAAAAGTGGTGTGAGCAATCCACAGCAAAAAGGGATCAAAAAAGACAGGTGAACTTGTATAGGGAGTTGCAATATAGTCAGTGAGGGCTTGGTGCAATACTCTGCAGCTATGATTATGTAGCTGGAAGACCTCACAGCAGCAGACAGGCACTTGGAAGGCTGGTGGATAGTCCGCAGGGGTTGTGACACTCAGCAGGGCTGTGGGATGGCAGGCAGGCAAGAGTGGCAATGTAAAGGGTCAGTCTACAGGCTTTAGGACCCCCCAACTCACATAATCCGCAGGCAGCAAAATCCAGATTCCAGGCTGTGTTTCTCCTCAGCAATGGAGGCCCGGCGATTGCTCGTCTGTGTCTTTTTAATGTGATATTTTAACTTATCTCAATAAGTCAGTTTTTTAAATCTGTTTTCTTGCGTACCTTGAAATTCCGTCAGGTGTGGGTATTTTTCCTTGATACTTAGTTTTTTTGCACATCCTTACAGATGCTTGCTGACGGGAAAATTTGTTTTTTGGCAGAAGAGAATTACGAAGTGTATACTAGCTAAAAACTCTGCCTAATAGCAAATTAATTTTCCAATTTTCTTACAGAGAAAGTGGTGTCATCCTTCTGGTTGTACAGTGTGGTAGAGCTGTGTAAGTCTTGGGACTCCTGAGTAAAGTAGGGGAGAGCTTCCCTATAAGTATTTAATTGCGGCCTAGTCTGCATATGTTACAGTGAGATACACCCATTGCATACTGTTGTATTCCGCTTTGCAATAAAATCCCATTTAGGGGATAAAAAATTAATTGCGGCCCTGTCTGCATATGTTACAGTGAGATACACCCATTGCATACTGTTGTATTGCACATTGCAATAAAAACCCATTTAGGGGGAAAAAAAAGTTAATTGCGGCCTAGTCTGCATAAGTATTTAATCTTTGTATCCAGCTGTTTGCCTAGAGTTCAGCTTTAAGACAGCTACAGATAAAGTCATCATGAAGCATTCATTCTGCAAAGATCACCGTTTTGTATTTAAAATCTAACATAAGCTGTTTTCTTTTTTTTAGATATCTCAAGAGCTATTGAGCTGCTGGAGAAGCTCCAGAGAAGTGGTGAGGTTCCTCCACACAAGCTTCATGCATTGCAGAGAGTCCTGCAGAGTGATTTCTGTAATGCTGTCAGAGAGGTGAGTATATACGAAGTCTTCACTGTAAAAGATGTCCATATGAATACTTATCCAGCAGTGCAAAGAACATTGGTGAGCTACTTAATATGATACCCCCAGCAGCCAGTCAGACCTAAAATGGGTCATTCTACCTTCCATTGGACACCACAGTTTTTACTTTGTACTCCGCCTGCATTTTACAAATCATTAACAAAATGAAGACTGTGGTGTGGAACTTGCATTGTCCTTCATAGTGTTCTCTTCTCTGCATAACTTTTAGTAACATTGTCCTTCGCTTAAAAGGTGAACTAGCACCCTACACCTATAACACACACACACACCGGTCCTCCCTGTACTTACCACTGTGAGTAAGGGGCTGTCATGGCCCAGACAGCCAGTGTACACACACACACCCTGGTCCTCACTGCGCTTAGCCCTGTGAGTGAGGAGCTGTCATGGCCCAGACAGCCGGTGTATTCACACACCCTGGTCATCACTGTACTTAGCCCTCTGAGTGATGAGCTGTCAGTGCCCACACAGCCGGCGTACACACACACACACCCCCCGGTCCTCACTGTACTTACCTCTGTGAGTGATGAGCTATCAGTGCCCTCACAGCCAGTGTACACACAGACACACACCCCGATCCTCACTGTACTTACCTCTGTGAGTGATGAGTTGTCATGGCCCAGACAGCCAGTGTATACACACACACACACACACACTCCCCGGTCCTCACTGTACTTACCACTGTGAGTGAGGAGCTGTCATGGCCCAGACAGCCAGTGTACACACACACACACACACACACACACACACACACACACTGGTCCTCACTGTACTTACCACTGTGAGTGATGTGCTGTCAGTGCCCACACACCTGGTGTACACACACCCCCTGGTCCTCACTGTACTTACCTCTGTGAGTGATGAGCTATCAGTGCCCTCACAGCCAGTGTACACACACACACACACACACACACACACCCCGATCCTCACTGTACTTACCTCTGTGAGTGATAAGTTGTCATGGCCCAGACAGCCAGTGTACACACACACACCGGTCCTCACTGTACTTACATCAGTGACTGATGAGCTGTCAGTGCCCACACAGCCAGCCTACATAACACACACACACTGGTTTTCACTGTACTTACCTCTGTGAGTGATGAGTTTTCATGGCCCAGACATCCAGTGTACACACACAAACACACACACCCCCCAGTCCTCACTGTACTTACCTCTGTTAATGATGAGCTGTCAGTGCCCACACAGCTGGTGTACACACACACACACACACGCACACCCCGGGCCTCACTGTACTTACCTCTGTGAGTGATGACATGTCAGTGCCCACACAGCCGGTGTAGCTGTCCAAAGATTTAAAATCCTGGCTCTTCTGTCCCTTCTTTCTGCAGGGCTCCCAGGACAGATTAGAGTGATTCTTTGTATCGGCACTGACCAATCTGAATCACTCTGATCCGTCCTAGGAGCCCTGCAGAAAGAAGGAACAGAAGAGCCGGGACTTTAACTCTCCGGACAGCTACACCGCTTGCATGAGCACTGACAGCTCATCACCCACGAAGGTAAGTACAGTGGGGATGGGGAGGGTCTATGATATTTTTTCTCCTTTTTCTTTTTTCAGAAAAGGTGAACTGAAAGTGTCACTAATGGTAAAACTCCCTTTTTTTAAGTTTTGGATAGAGTGGAGAGGGATTAGAACACCTGTCAGCTGTCATTGCTGTCTGTGTCCCCAAAAGGAAGATTTACCCTTATCATCGAAAGTAAAGGTAAAGTTAAAGAAAATCCTAAAATTTGGGTTGACATCAGAACGGGAAAAGAAGGGATATCCAATGAGGATAGTAGTTCTGGCGACCCCTTAGGATCCAGAAGGTATTTACCTCCTCATGACCAGGCCATTTTTTGCTATACAGCACTGCACAACTTGCTGACCATACAACTTACATATACGGCGGCTCTGCTGCACAGAATCACGTACCTAGTTCACAGCCGGAGCTGATCTGGGGGTATTGCGTACTCGATGTCTGCTGGCACCTGTCTATCATTAGACAGAGAGCTAGAATGCTGATCTGTCTAGGTAAACAAGGCAGATCGCCATTCTGTCGGTATGGAAGGCATTGCTCATGTGTTTCTGCAAGGCAGGAACATGGATCAATGCTTTCCCCTAGTAAAAGCATCTCCCACACGGTACACAACCACTGGCTATGAACACAGTTAACCCTTTGTTGCCCCTTTCCGGCCAGTGTCATTAGTACAGTAACCAGGCATATTTTATGGCACTGGTCTCCAAAAAGTGTCAGTTAGTGTCCGATTTGTCCGCCGCAATATCGCTATAAGTCACTGATCGCCAGCATTACTAGTAAAACAAATAAACAAAAATTACATAAAAATATCCCATAGATGTAGACGCTATAACTTTTGCACAAACCAATCAATACAGTATATGCTTATTATGATATTTTTTTTTAAACAAAAATATGTAGCAGAATACATATTGGGCTACATTTATAAATACTTTTTTTATTGGGTATGTTTTGTAGCAAAAATTAAAAAAAATGTTGTTGTTTATTTTTTCAAAATTGACAGTCATTTTTGGTTATAGCACAAAAAATAAAAAACGCAGAGGTGATCAAATACAACCACAAAAAAGCTCTATTTGTGGGGAAAAAAGGACATACATTTTATTAGGGTACAGTGTGGCACGACCGCGCAATTGTCACTTAAAGTAATACAGTACCGTATCTCAAAAAATGGCCTGTCATGAAGGGGAGTAAATCTTCCGGAGGTTAAGTGGTTAACTGGCAACTGCAAAGATTTATATCACTTTTTTCACACAAATAGTGCTTTGTTTTGGTGGTATTTGATCACCACTGGGTTTTTTATTTTTTGCGATTTAAATGAAAAAAGTCCAAACATTTGGAAACATTTTCTACTTTCTGTCATAAAACATATCTAATAAAATTACATTTTGTCATACATTTACGCCAAAATGTATTCTGCTACATGTCTTTCTGATAAAAAAAAAAGAATCCCAATCAGTGTAAATGAATTGGCTTTTGTGAAAGGTAAAGCGTCTACAAACTTTGGTATTTGTATTTGGAAATTGATCAATCCTAATGTACTGACGTCTCATCTCATTTCTTGAGGCCCTAAAATACTAGGACAGTACAAATACCCCCCAAATTACCCCTTTTTGGAAAGTAGACAGTCTTAGGCATTTAGTAGGAGGCATGGTGAGCTTTTTGAAGTTGTAATTTTTTTGTCAGAATTTTTTCGAAAATGAATAATTTGAATAACACCTATTATTTTATTTTATTTTTACATACTGTCACCAGTACAGCATCCTCATATGACTGACGTGGCAGTGATCAGGGACACTGGTGACATTCTTTATGATATATATATTTTTTTTTTACATACTTTCATCAGGGTAGCTCAGTGTCACCATGTCATTAAAAATAATAATCATTGTATACTTACCTGCTCTGGGCAGTGGTTTTGTACAGAGCTGCCCCGATACTCCTCTTCAAAGGGTCCTCCATTGGCGCTTCTGGCCCCTCCCTCCTTCCAAATGCCCCCAGAGCAAGCCGCTTGCTTGCCATTCAGACACGGAGCCATGGCTCGGCCCTGCCCCCTCTCTCTCTCATCGTTGGAGCAGGGGCTCTGTCCCGCCCCCTCTCTCTCTCCTGATTGACAGCAGTGGGAGCCAATGTTGCCAACTATTGCCAATGAGGAGGGAGAGTCCCCAGAGAGCCCAAGTTCTTTTGCACATTGCTGGATTGAGAAAGGACTCAGGTGAGTATTACGGGGGCTGAGGGGGACTGCTGCACAGAGAAGATTTTAAAGCGGTTGTATCCCGCTTTTTTACACTTTTACCTACAGGTAAGCCTATAATAAGGCTTACCTGTAGGTACAAATAATATCTCCTAAACCGGCATGGTTTAGGAGATATTTACAGTGCATGCAGTCCGGGGGGACCTTCAATCTATTTGCCGGGAGCTTGCCGGGAGTGACGTCATCGCGGCTCCGGCCAATCATCGCGCCGGAGCCGTCTCTTCCAGCCAATCACCGCGCCGGAGCCGCCGAACCCGGAAGAGACGGCAAGGGATCATGGCAGCGCCCGCAGCGATGTCCGGGGGTCCGTGTCGGGGCTTTGTTCTAAGGTAAGTAATACATAATGAGCTAGTATGCGATGCATACTAGCTCATTATGCCTTTGTCTTGCAGGTTTTTTTTTTTTTTTTTTTTGAACTTTGGGTTTACAACCGCTTTAAGGTAAAAAAAACCTTCTGCCTTTAGAATCACTATAACCTTTCATGACAGCTGTAAACACTAGTGATCGGAGATTGCCTACAGCTAATCACATGGTACTGAGTGCTGTGATTGGCCCAGGGTACCATGTGATAGCTGTGGGTCAATTACAGCATAGGCAACATAGCTGTTATGAATGAATTAATTTATAACAGCTTTGTTGACATTGTGATCATGTGATTGCATAGCGGGATCTGCAATCTGCTGTGAATGCCAGGGGGCGGCCACCCATCGCACTTCTAAACCTGGTGGATGCGCACGACGTACATATACGTGATTATGCCTGCATGTGCCAACCTGCCGCAGAATATGTATTGTGGTGGGTCGGGAAGTGGTTAAATGTTAATGTTTGCCCCCTCACCTTAGTGAAGGCCATGTAGTGAAAAACTTCCTTTCATCTGTGCTCCTGACATTTCCACTATATGGGCCTGCCCAGCACTACAGCCTTTACAGCAAAAACTGCCGTTCATATCAAACTCCTACTGCGCATGCTCACCACTGGCCCTATTGATTCCTCTGGCTCTGTCCTTACTCCTGGATGACTGGAGAGCGCAGTGAGTATGGACCAGTCGTAGAATTATTTACTTAGAAATCTGCCTTTTAACTTTGAAAATTGTTAGAAAAAATATATATTTAGTTTCTTTTTGTATAAAGAGTTTTCAGAAGAAAGCACAGTTGATAATAATGTTTTAATTGTTTAAGGTTTATGAACATGTATATGAGACTGTGGATATCAACAGTAGCCCAGAGGTGAGAGCCAACGCAACAGCAAAGGTAAGGTCCATCGTGAGTTTTCTCACATGACAATTCTCTACCCAAATCTGTTTCTTTTTAGATGACTTATAATATAATGTATGTTATTGTAGATCCTTTTCTCTGTTACTTTTATGTAGATGCAAGGGCATCCTGGGATTTCTTATGGCCGATTAGTCTGGCAGAACTGAATGTTACATTTTCTTTGGATGGAAATGCAGCATGTAATGGGGTTTTGTTGAATGACAGCATTTGTATAAAAAAAACAAAAAATGAATGAGTGCCCCATACAAGAGGCGTTCTATTGGGGGCACTCGGCAGGGGGAGGAGTCAGTAACACCAGCAGGGTACTGAAAAAGAACAGGATTGGGGCTTCCCTGTGCAAAACCATTGCACAGAGCAGGTAAGTATAACGTGTTTGTTATTTTTTTTTTTTTGTTTTTTTAATTGGCAACCTTTAGAAGCTCTTAACCACTTAAGCCCTGGAAGATTTTACCCCCTTCCTGACCAGGGCCTATTTTGGCATTCGGCACTGCGTGACTTTAACGGACAATTGCGCGGTCGTGCGACGCTGTACCCAAACGAATTTGACGTCCTTTTTTTCCCACAAACAGAGCTTTCTTTTGGTGGTATTTGATCACCTGTGCGATTTTTTTGATCATGTGCTATAAACAAAAAAAGAGCGTCAATTTTGCAAAAATAACAATATTTTTCAAATTTTTTTTTTATATGAAATTCCCCCCAAAAAAATTAAAAAATCTAAATTTTTTATCATTTTTGGCCAATTTGTTTTCTGCTACATATTTTTGTTAAAAAAAATCGCAATAAGCGTATTTTGATTGGTTTGCACAAAAGTTATTGCGTTTACTAAGTACGGGAAAGATTTCTGTCATTTTTTTTTTTTTTTTAATGAGTTATGGCGGCGATCTGCGATTTTTTTTTTTTTTTTTTTTTTGCGGGACTGCGACATTGCGGGAGACAGATCGGACCCTTGACTGACATTTTTGACACTTTTGGGGGTACCAGTGACATTACTGCAGTAATCAGTGCTATAAATATGCACTGTTACTGTAAAAATTACACTGGCAGGGAAGGGGTTAATTTTATTGGAGAGGGAGGGGTTAATGTATGCCTGGTGCTTACTGACGTGTGTGGGGGGAGGTGACTGAGTGACACAAGGACAGATCGCATGTTCAGCTTTGCTGAACCCTGCAATCTGACCCTGCCTGTCACTTAGGAGATCCGCCCGCTTTGTTTACACAAGCGGGCGTATCTCCAGACTCGATTCCCCGACGATCGGGGAAGAGCAGCAGCGATCTCCGCCCCTCCTCCCCTGGCCTGACTCCCGCTGTGACTGAGAACAGCGGGAGCGAGCCTCCGGCGGCGCGCGCCGCCCACAAGGGGAGGAGTCCAGCGACGTAGGTCTACGTCGCTGGACGATAACGAGCCACATTGCCGCAGTAGTAACAATGTGAGCGGTCGTTATGTGGTTAAAGGAGAAGTACTGCCAAAGCAATGAATAAGCGAACTTGATTCTGTTTGAGGCTTCTGTCTATTGTGCTGTCACATTTATGGAGAAATAAAGACTTTCATCCAATTAACACTGGAGTACTGTCAAACCATTTTCTGCAAAGACGATACCTGTCCTGTGGATTACAGGAGTGCAATTTGTTCTGCACTTCTGTAACCCGTTTTAAGCAGACAGAGGGCTGAAGTCCGCTGTGTGCTGACATCACAGGGCTGGTCCATGCTTGGGTAAGATCTCAACAATGGAGTCCTGATCCACTTACATGCCTGGACCGGCACTGGGCTCAGCCTCTCGGTGACCTGCTGAGATCCTGAGCCGGACACTCTCACCCCCTCCACTGCCTGGTGCTCCAGGGGGTGGGGGGCAGAGCAAAGAGCCGGTGACTGACAGTTACCAGCTCTCTGCTCATGGGGCCCTGAGAACCGAGCAATAACTGGTGTTTGATCGTTTGGTTCATAGTGTTAGAGCCGACGGGGGACCAATGCTGCATCCAGCAAGGTAAGTATTATTTAAAAGAAAAAAAACTGATGGGCGGCACAGTGGTGTAGTTGTTAGCACTTTCACCTAGCAGCAAGAGGGTCGCTGGTTCGAATCCTAATCATGACACTACCTGCCTGGAGTTTGCATGTTCTCCCTGTGCCTGCGCGGGTTTTCTCCGGGTTCTCTGGTTTCCTCCCACACTCCAAAGACATGCTGGTAGGTTAATTGGATTCTGTATAAAAAATTGGCCCTACTATGTATGTATGAATATGAGCTAGGGACCTTAGATTGTAAGCTCCTTGAGGGCAGGGACTGATGTGAATGTGTAATGTATATGTAAAGCGCTGCGTAAATTGACAGCGCTATATAAGTACCTGAAATAATAATAATTCCCATTTTTAATAGAATAAATAATATTGTCATCTGTCCACTAGATGGCAGTAGTAGCATACAGTCATTTAAAGAATGTGCAAGATAAGTTTACCTTGAAGTTTACACCTCCATGTCATCCTTTACTGAATTATGCTCAGGAATGAAGTGATTTTTATTTATTTTTTCTTAAGCTTTAAATAAAATAATCTTTTTATTTTCTAGGCTACTGTAGCTGCATTTGCTGCTAGCGAGGGCCATTCGCACCCCAGGGTTGTTGAACTCCCCAAAACAGAAGAAGGCCTTGGATTCAACATAATGGGAGGAAAAGAGCAAAACTCTCCCATTTATATTTCTCGCATTATTCCTGGTGGAATCGCAGACAGACAAGGCTCACTAAAGCGCGGGGACCAGCTTCTCTCTGTGAATGGGGTGGTAAGAAGAGACTTTTTCCTCCAAACTCCTTTTTATGAGCAGTGGGCCTCTTTTCAGTGTCTGCAGAAAGAACCGTTTTATTTGTATTTAGCAACTACTAATAGCATGCATGCATGTATGAAATGGGGGGGGGGGGGGAGGTCAGAGGATCTGACTTCCAAAAAATAATTCTTCAAAACAATAGTGGCATAAACATTTAATGTTCATAGCAGTAATGCACACATGTTCACCAACCGAGCATACATTCATGGCAGAAATGAAGAAATTGGGAGCACGCCACCAAAGGATCCAATGAAGAAGAAACGTAGAGGATTAATATTGAAAAGCAGCGCTATATAAAAAGTCTAGGTATAGGTAGGGTCCAGCTGATTGGTCTCCTTGAAGTGCCATCACCACCAAAGAGAGAGAGTGACCCTAAATCACACTGCCGCTTACCGTCCCACTAATAAAAGAAGGCTCAAAGGATCCACCAAACTGCTCCTCCAGAAATCCTCAGCAATTCAAGGATCAAGCCAATTAGGTGCAACTCCATACAGATGGTACAAGGCAGACGATCACTCATATATACCAGAAAAAAAGCAAAAAAGAAAACCATAGTGCAACACCTAATGAACCACCATTTATTTTCTTATGCCAAATAACTGCTTACAGGTAATAAGAGTAAAAAGAGCTTATCTGCCGGAAATGTTTGACCGCAAACGAGATGACCGCTGCTTCACTCAGTAGTGATGTCCCGCGTCACAGGTCCCACCCATTTTTTCAAACATAAGAGGATTGCTTGCTGAAGGTAGACTGCCCACATCCCAAAACTCAAAATATGTTTGCTTGGTCCCCCTTGGGTGGGATTTTTTTAGGGCATGAAGAAAAAGGGATCATTTAAAATTGATAGATCTTATTATTACAATTTTATTATTTTGTAATAATAAATTGTATCAATTTTAAATGATCCCTTTTTCTTCATGCCCTAAGAAAATCCCACCCAAGGGGGACCAAGCAAACAAACGATGAAGAAGAAATTTCTTTTATTCACATAAGTGGTACAAGGTAGAGCAGGGTAGGAAAATGTAGACCCGTTTCACACGAATGCTAAGTGCTTGTTCACTACTTGGTATTGAACAAGCACGTAGCATTCGTGTGAAAGGCATCTACATCTTCCTACCCAGCTCTACCTTGTACCACTTATGTGAATAAAAGAAATGTCTTCTTCATCGGATCCTTTGGTGGTGTGCGACCAATTTCTTCATTTATGCTTCTCCCGGTGGTGAGCCGAGGTTCAGTGCCCACATTAGGTTGTGGATATTGACTGGCCTGAGCAGTGTTACTCCTCTTCACATACATTGATGGCAGCCAGTCCTGGGGAGTACACCAGGGACTCTGGGGAAATTCATTCTGTCTAACCAGATCTTTGCTGCAGTTGGTTGGCCAGGATGTGTCTGTTGCAGTTTTAGGCAGATGTACAATTGATCATAATCAGCAAGATCAACAGTCAGTCATCTTGTGGGGATGGGTAGCTTTTTTAAAGCTCAACTTCAGGCATATAAACCAGCTCATAGAGGTAGGTGTTCATTACAAAAGACATTAAGGGAATGAATCACAGCAAAGAGCAAATATCGCCATCCGCTCTTCTTTATGCACTGTAGTGCTAGTCCCTACTGTGGCCTGAACTTTAACCGCTTGCCGACTGCCGCACGACTATTTATGTCAGCAGTCAGCCCCTCACAGGCAAAGTGACGTAGATCTATGTCACTAGCTGTGAGGATCTAGGGAGCGAGCGCGCGGTCACGGACCCCTCCGCGCGTGTGACCGGCGGACCCGTTGTCCGCCGGTCACTCGGCGATCGTCACTGCAGAGGGAGAAAGGCAGGCGGCTGATGTAAACAAGCCTCCTGTCATTCTCCCCTGTGTAGAAACAGTGATCATACGGTTCTACTATGTAGGACCGTTGATCATTGTTCCTACAGCTCAAGCCACAGCCAATCACAGTTAGAATCACACCCCTAGGGACACACACAACCCCTCCCTCTCAAAAAAAGTTAACCCCTTCACTGCCAGTGTAATTTTACAGTAACAGTGCATATGTATAGCACTGATTACTGTAGAAATGTCACTGGTAACCCCAAAAGTGTCAAAAATGTCAGTCAAGGGTCCAATCTGTCCGCTGCAATGTCGCAGTCCCGCAAAAAAAATCGCAGATCGCCGCCATTACGCGTTAAAAAAAAAAACAACAAAAATGACAAAAATCTTTCCCTTTGTTAGTAAACGCGATAACTTTTGCGCAAACCAATCAAAATATTGTTATTTTTGCAAAATTGGCGCTCTTTTTTCGTTTATAGCGCATGATCAAAAAATCTCACAGGTGATCAAATACCACCAAAAGAAAGCTCTGTTTGTGGGGAAAAAAAGGACGTCAAATTCGTTTAGGTACAGCGTTGCACGACTGCGCAATTGTCCGTTAAAGTCACGCAGTGCCGAATCGCAAAATAGGCCCTGGTCAATAAGGGGGTAAAATCTTCCGGGGCTTAAGTGGTTAAGTCCCATTTATATGAAGACCTAAGAGGGGAACTTGCTGTCTCTCACGGAGCACCCATTGCTTGATGCAGCAGAGAGGACTCCATAGTTTGAGGATAAGCTGGTTACTGATTACTTTGACAGGTCACATTTAATTGGGACAAGACATAGTTGTATTAGCTAGCAGCAGCAGAGAAAGGTCAAGTCTCCAGGCTGCTTCTGCTATCTGGCAGAGCATTTTAAATCTCAGGAATGGATGGATAGAAAAATAAATCATTTGGCAGGTAAAGCAAATGCCTCATATGAATTTATCTGTTTGTCAGTTTAGCTTTAATCTATTTTTTATGTCCTAAATTGACTGCTTGCTGTTGCCAGCACAAACAGTTCTTTTGCAGGCTGATAAATGAGCTTGCTGAATGTCTTAAGGAGCCAAATAGACATGATTGTTCCCACCGTCAGGCATTGCTGTCTTCTCTATAAACATCACTGCTTGGCTGAACATTCATGTTTATGCCTATGCAGAGGGGAAGGATGGCTAAGCGTTATTGCATTATCAGGAATAATAGTTATCAGAACAGGTTTTAAATCCATTGATCAGCTGAGCGTATTTTATATTTCTGGGGGCTTCTATTGGAGAGTTATATGCGATTGCGTTCTAGGGTATGCACGCCTGGTGTGGCCATAGTGAGGAGTTCCTTCTCTTGCTAATTAGTCTTATGTTATTATCAGAATGCAGAAAGAGGTGCTGGAACACACAAAGGCAAAAGCCCCTAGATCAGGGGTCTTCAAACTACGGCCCTCAGAGTTTTACAATGGCTCATGGGATGTGTAGTTCTGCAACAGCTGGAGGTTCATAGTTTGAGGATCCCTGTCCTACATGAACAGGAACCAAGGCATCTTATGGCAGAGACATTTCTTTAAGACCTAGAGAGGTCTATCTAAGGCAGGCTGTACGTTATGCAATTTTCTTACCTTAAACCCTCCTGACTGTGTTGATGGGGGAATCCCTCCCGCAGCTCTATTGTGGTATGCCGGCGGAGAGCTCAGGGAGCCTTTGCCAGCAGCAGAATACAATATTCGCTGCTAGCGGCTTTTGTTAGTGGCAGGTATTAGGTGACAGAAACCCGACAAGCTGGTTGTACTGAAGTTGATCCATGGATTGACTTCAGTACAACCAGCCTAACCATAGATGGACCCAAATTTGTCCGGTTCCACCTTACATCAGTGCTGTATCTTGGCCTAGGCTGACAAGGCTCAGGCCTAGGGGGGGCAGCAAAAAAGCTGTACCCCGCACAAAAAAAAAACCCTCCTCCCAGCTCCCGCACGAAAAGGGTCCTTGCCGGCTTGCACTACACTTTTAGTATAGTGCCAGTCTTAGGGGGGCAAGTTGGGCCGGAGGCAAATCAGACTGGCACCCCCATAAAGCGGTCACACTGCTACCTGCTGGTATGATAATACCGGCCGGTGAGGACATTCGGACAGACCGCAGGCTGCCGACCACACTTAATACAACTGGCCCGACGGCCGCCAATGCTAATAAGTGTGGCACTGCAGACTAATGCTCCGCCTACCCTCCTCCGCCCCCAGGTATGGCAGGCATCATGTCAATAATATAATTTCATTTCTTTAAACATCCTTGTCCTTGAGTGAGCATATTGATTTGCATCGTATACAATTAGGACTTTTATTGTATATAATTACAATAATATTTTGGACCTGCTTACCTCATATGTGCTATGGCAATATGTCACTGGGTTAGTAAGATTACTCCAATCTTATAAGATATTTGGACTTGTGTTTGCTGCCACTGATTATTTCACTTATTTGTATAATGACTATGGACTTCCTACTCATTATACAAATAAGTGAAATCATCCTATGATTACAATCAGTGGCAGCAAACACAAGTCCATATATCTTAAAAGAAAGGAGTAATCTTACTAATCCAGTGACATAAGGCTGTAGTAATGGCCACTGATAAGCTGCACTGATGGGCGCTAATAGGCTGCACTGATGGGCGCTAATAGGCTGCACTTATGGCCACTTATGAGGCGGCAATGGTGGGTACTGATAAACTGCACTGACGGGCACTAATGAGGCTGCACTGATATGCTGCATTGCTGGGCACCGATGAGGCTGAAATGATGGGCACGAGGCAGCACTGATAGGCTCCACTGATGGCCACTGATGAGGCTGCACTGATGGCCACTGATGAGGCTGAACTTCTAGGAACTGATGAGGCTACACTCATGGGCACTGATAGACTGTGGTTTAAAGCTGACAGGGCGGGTCATATTTAAGTTAGGGGGTGCACACGTTTAGTCAGGCCTAGGGCAGCGCAAAATACACCACTGCCTTACATGTTACACCCATATTTAGGGGGTAACATGCTCCTAGTGACCCACCCCCCGCCGCCAGCGTTCCCCGCTTTGTGACAGCGGGCGGGGGATCTTTTCCCCACACCCATTGCCAAAGTTGGAAAACAGCGCGGCCATGCAGAGCTCCCATGCGGCTGCATCATTAATTTGTTTCCTGTGGATGAGTTAGACTTCAAGTACCGTCAGCCTTTGTGGCTGACCGCTTGTAGTTCTCAATGAACTGTGAGGGTGCTAGTGAGCGCTCTCTTAGTCCATTGACTCTTCCTGCCATTCAATAACTACTTGCCCATAACAGAGGTAGGGGCAGTCAGATTACGGAGTGTCTGCAGGATCCACGTATTGCACCCATGATCTGCTGATTGCGGGTGTTGTGCTTTAACCACTTCCAGACCAGGCCTTTTCTAGCACTTTTTATTTACATGGAACAATCAGTGTTTTTTGCTAGAAAATTACTTAGAATCCCCAAACATTATATATTTTTGTTTAAAGCAGAGACTCTAGAGCACAGGTGTCAAACACAAGGCCCGCGGGCCGAATGCGGCCCCCCAGGCCATTTCATGTGGCCCTCGCACATCTCCTGCAGCTGCGGCACCCCCCTTGTCTTTGCCCCCACCTTGTCTCTGTGGTTGGCAGAAGAAAGGACAGAACTCCTGATCCTGCACTCCTCTGTGCAGCTGCAGAAAGGCTCATCTTTGCCCACCCCCCCTTCTCAGCAGTCCACAGCAGAGAGGAGGGCAGAACTCCTTCTACAGATCCTGCACCTCTCTGTTCAGCCACAACACCACCTTGCCTCTGCCTCCCCTGGCCTCAGCATTCAGCAGACTCTGGAAGCTGACTCCAGCCCTCCTCTGGTTCTCCTCCAGACCCTGCACTTTCTTCTTCCCAGATCCACCCGCATCTTCTTCCTGGCAGCAGCACAAGGTAAGGGGGTGCATTGTGATGTAAGGAAGAGTGGGTGACTCTTGACTTCTGATTGTGGGGGGGCTCCTGAAATCTCATGTAAGGGTGTAAGGGGGCATGGGGTGCTCTGGACATCTAAGCCTACAGATATAACCGGCCCTTTGAGGGCAACCATAATGCTGATTCGGCCCGCAATGAAATTGAGTTTGACACCCCTGCTCTAGAGAATAAAGTGTCCGTCATTGCAATTTTTTATGCCACATGGTAAGAAAATAAATAGCAAACATGTCGTGCTTTAAAATTGTGCATTTCCTTGCAATGGTGACAAACAATGTAAATTTTACTACCCTTAGGCGACGCCTTAAAATAACTTACAGGTTACAACTTTAAATGTACAGAGGAGGTCTGGTGCTAAAATTTCTTATGATCTCATTCCCCTATTTTGTTATTCTGAGGAAATCACTACGTGTTTGTCTGTTCGCGGCGATACCTCGCATGTGTGGGACGATCGCTGTTTGTGTGCATGTGAGATCAACGCGCTCGTGCGCCTTTGTGGGGGGGGGGTTACATTTTTTTTTTTAATTCATTTATTTTATACAATCATTTTTATTTTTATACTGTTGCTTAAATTTTTTTTTCTCACTATTATTGGTGTCCCAATGAATGTAAACATCCTTGTGACCGCAATAGGCAGTGACAGATACTCTTTATGGAGTGATCTGGGGTCTATAAGACCCCAAATCCCTCCTCTGCCTTTAAAAGCATTCAAAACACCAAGATCTGTGTTTTTGAATGCTTTTCATTTTTTTTTTTTTTTTTAAATGGCGCTGTTGACATCTTGGTGAACTGGAAGTGGTGTCATGTCATTCGTTTCTGGGTTACCATATGCGCCGGTGGGACAGGAGAGCCCAAGCAAGCCATGGGAGGTGGGAAGTGTGCCTTCCCGCTGCTTGTTAAAGCAGTTCAGGAGCTATTTAGCAGCTATATGGTATGGCAAATGGTACCGGGGTGATGCCTGCGGCTGCAGACATCATTCTGGTAAAACCACCGAATGTCAATCGATGTACGGGTATGTCGTTGGTCCGGAAGTGGTTAAAGGCCATGTGACGAGACCCTTGCTCGCTCGCTTCCGCTCTCCTGACACTCCTCTGTTTCTAGTGAGTCAGCTTGCAGATCACAACTTCTGATGGTTCGGTCAACCAAGGCTCCGGGATCCGAACTACAGCTATGTGCCGTTCGGAATCCATTAGAACAAACACCAAGCAGGCTGTATGTAAGTTCAAACAGGAAGACAATTTATTGGAAGTAAACAGCACACTTTTATACAGAATTTGGAACATCCTGCCCCCAACAACTGCTTTCCCATTGGTCAATTGCACAGTACATGCCATTCTCCTTCAGGTCCTCCTTAGCCATGCAAATGAGGACTTGAAAATGAGTCAGCAGGGATTGGCCAGATAGCTTGACCAGAAGGACTGTTATGTGTAATGAGACAGAAACCCCCAGGGGACAATCAATGTACACAATAGCCAGACACAGAACAATGGTTCCATAACGAGCCCCCAATACACATTACTCTGAGTGTCAATACATCCCTTAGCAGACAACAGGTGAGTTCATTAGCACACCTGACAATAGGTGAATGGAAAGCCACCTCAGACAAAAGCAACATTGTTAGACAGTCAGTCTCCCCATTGATCTTCCTGGAATGACCATATTAGGAGTTGTACTTCCTGGTCAGAGACCTCATGGCAAATGGGAACAAATCTCAATATTTCTACATGGAGACATTGCTGACAAATATGAAGCAATCCAAACCATCACCCATCTGTCCTTAAATTCCAGTGACGGTGAACACCGTCACAGGCCGCAATGTAAAAATAATTAATGCACAGCTTTTACCTGCAAAAAGATCTGCATTTATTTATTTATTTTCACAAATGTGAACTTATCCTTTAAAAATGGAAGAAATGATTGTAACAGCAGTAAAGAAATGCTCACTAACTCTCCCTCTCTGATTTTGAAATGCGAATGCTCAGCATTTTTTTCTCTTTCGCAGAGCGTGGAAGGTGAACACCACGAAAAAGCAGTGGAGCTCCTGAAAGCCGCCCAAGGCAAGGTAAAACTGGTGGTCCGGTACACCCCGCGAGTCTTGGAAGAAATGGAGTCACGCTTTGAAAAAATGAGATCTGCGAAACGCAGGCAGCAAAACTAAGAAAGGCGCCAAGACACAAACTTTCTCTTCCACTCTCGAATAAACCAAGTTCCCCCGTGAACTCGACATCCAATACAAAACTCTATCTAGGTTCCGCCTGTTGCGCACACAGCTGGGATTACACTACCGTATATGTCTTTATCACACAAACGTTTACAGGGCAGTTTTTACTTACCCTCCTTTTTTAAATCTTAACAGAAGTACAAAAAAAAGAAACAATTTTTATTATAGTGGTGTATAATACATTTGTAAAGGGTGTTTTGTTTTTTTTGTTTTTTTTCAGTACTATAACCGTATCCCTTTGGTATTCAGTGGTGAAGTGAAAAATGTGTTAGTGCTCGTTGTTTCAAGAGAACCTGTCACGACTCTAGGACTAAGATAAAAAGGTTTTGTGAAAGCACTTGTAATGCAAAAGCTGTGGCTGCCTTTCTTTTAAGTTTTTCTGATAAAAGTGCTCTAAAAACACATCTGATGTTCCGCTGTGCCTAGGACACCTTGCCTGAATGTTTGAAGATCACGGTTTCAGCCTGAGGCAAGGGCTCCTCCTCCCCGACCCTGACGTCACCTCTGCTCCAGGCAGCGACTGGAGAAGCATTATGTGATGTGCTAAGACAGTTTATGCAGCTCACGCAAGGCTTCCGCCCAGAGCACTTCTGCAAAAGTGTTGTAGACACATCAGACATACTGAAGGTGTTTGTAGGGCACGTTTATCAGAAATAAAAGGCATTTATTGTAAGTGCCTTAACATATCCTCTTCATCTTAATAGGCTTGGAGTGGTGACAGGGCCTTTAAAGAGCCAGTCTGTTCAGAACTGACAAACCAGTTATGGGCAGGTAGAGATGGCTTCAATCAACCGCTAGATTTTTATATCTCTTTGTAGTTTCAGCAGTAAGCTCTCCCCACTGGGTTTTCTTATTCTGACCTCCACATACAAAGGATTCTCACTTCTTTTGCTGCAGCAAGAGGACACTAAGCTAATGAAGTACTTAAGAATACATGAAAACCCCTGATGGACAGTACTGGGAACAGAGAGCTTGATCACAAAGGCTCTAATGTGTGTGTGTGTAATATATATATATATATATATATATATATATATATATATATATATATATATATAAAATGTGGATGATTAAGCCCCCTGGCATCTAATTAAATTTCAGTTTTGGGAGTGCTGGCCTTTATAGAAATAAAAGTCAACTTTCAGCACTTATCCTTGTTCCAGCAGTTTCCTCAATTGCAAGAGGTGACTTATTAATAAAAGTTTCAAACAATGGGTGCTCCAGTCTTGAATTATAGCAGACTTTCCCAATTAGAGTGCCTCTAGAGCAGGGGTCTCCACATTTTTTGAACCATGGACCAGTTTACTGACCTTCAGACATTGAGGGGGCTGGACTGTGGCCAGTGTGAGTAGAATATGCCCTGATGTCAATGGCAGTAAAGAATGCCCATCATTGGTATAAGGGGAAGAAATAGTGCCCCATCATTGGTGTCTTCTGGAGGAATAGGGCCCCTTTGTTGGTATCAGGGAGGGAGTAGAGCCACATCATTGGTGTCAGTGGGAAGAATAGTACCCCATCATTGGTGTCACTAGAAGGAATAGTGCTGCATTGTTGGTATCAGAGGAAGGAAAAATGTCCCATTATTGGTGTCAGTGGTAATAATAGTGCCCTACAGTTGGTGTCAGTGGGTGGAATAGTGCCCCATCATTGGTGTCAGTGGAAGAATAGTGCCCCATCTTTGGTGTCAGTGGGAAGAATAGTGCCCCATCATTGGTGTCAGTGGAAGAATAGTGCCCCATCATTGGTGTCAGGAGAGGGAGTAGTGCCTCATCATTGGTGTCAGTGGAAGAATAGCGCCGCATCATTAAAGTGACTAGAAGGAATAATGCTGCATTGTTGGTATCAGGGCAAGGAATAGTGCCCCATCATTGGTGTCAATGGTAATTATAGGGCCCTGCAGTTGGTGTCAGTGGAAAGAATAGTGCCCCATTATTGGGGTCAGTGGTAAAAAATTGTGCCCTATTGTTGGTGTCAGTGATAGTAATTATGCCCCGGTGTTCATTTAGAAGGAATAGTTCCTTGTATCAGTGGGGTGAATAGTGTCCAAAGGGTCTGATAAAGGCAAGCAAAGGGCCACATCCGGCAGCCGGGCCGCAGTTTGGAGACCACTGCTCTAGAATTTGCTAGGGGTTCCCTGAGCAGTGAGCAATAACAGATTGATTTCCTTCCTACAATGACTGTCAATGTAAGGGAACAATTTCCCACTAATTATTGTAAGGGGTCACGTCTACACTGATCACCAGTACAAGCGGGCTTGTTTTTACCGACCGACCACCAATGTAAGGGGACACTTTTCCACTGAATAGTGTAAGGGAACACTAAATTTCCCCAATCATCTTCCAGGGCAGCAGGCTTTTTAGGTTTGCTGCCCTGGAAGATTCCCAGAAACATTGTTACCGGTAAGTGTAACTGTGATTGTTCACATTCTTTGTTTGGCTGGCCATTATTTACATATTTTCATGATTACTCTTGATGTATACAGAAAGGCAATGTTGTAAAAAAAATTGGTTCTGGGTTTCATATATTCTAAGTATGCCATATTCTTTTCTTATTTAAATCTTTCAGCAGCTTACTGATTGTGTTATTTTACCATGATAGACAAACATTTTATGTAGGTGTTTCCGGAGACCTCAAAAATATTTCAAGGGTCCCTCCAGGGTAAAAAAAAAAAAAGGGTGAGAAAGGGCGAACTAAAGTATGTACTCTACATCTTTTTCTGCAGCTGCTCCCAGGTGCCACTTGAGGGAGCTGAAGAGAAGACAAGGGATGGACTTTGTATTGTGATAATGAGTATTCCATCCTTTCCTCAGTTCAGCTCCCTCTAGTGGTGGCTGGAAGAAGTCAACACAATACTTCCAGGCTGGAGCATCCTCTAACAGCGGTTCTGAACTCCAGTCCTCAGGACCCACTTACAGACCAGATTTTAAGTATTACCTTGGGGAGATGCAGACTAGAATACTGCAATCACTGAGCAGCAAAATATATCACCTGTGATGTATTTCAGTTATCTTGCAAACCTGGCCTGTTAGTGGGTCCAGAGGCCCGGAGTTGAGAAACACTGCCCTAAAACTTTAGGCTAACAGCAAATCAGTGAGTCCTTGAAATGACTGCAGCCATAAGTAAAGTGCTGAAATGACACATTATCTTTTAAAACTGTGCACAATCTATTGTACTGGGAGACTTAGATCAAATAGTGATATTGGTTGTATAAAATATTCTAGCTAGATGAACATGTTAGTTTTGTACAGTACTGTGAAATGTATTTTTTTCCATATAGAAATTGTCATTGTGATCCTGTCATTTAGTCAGTTGTAGAACATGTCACTGTGCTCCATCCTGTTTAGTGACTTGTGGCTTTGATTGTTGTTAAATTGTAGTGTCACTTGTGTGACCAAGCCAGGTACTCTAAAATTCAAGACTGTATGAAAGGAATAAGGTAAAGGCTGGGTAGTAAAACCAAGTATAGAATTATCTTGTTATGGCTGTCATACGTTTGTATACTCACTGTTTTAGAATGTATATTTAATAAGCATAAAGATTTGTAGCTCCGCCACTAGAGGGAGCTCTCATCCGACTCTACCTTTTTTTTTGGGGGGGGGGGGGTACCTGATTTTGACAGGTGCCCGCTCCTTGATCACTGCAGTGATCTAAGCAGAAGTTCACAACTCCCCCCCCCCCCCTCCCTTGCCTGCGGCTTTCTGGGATACATCGGTCCCAGAAGACTGTGGGACCATTCACAAAGGGCAGGTCAGCTTGCACATACGCAGTGTGAGGCCGCAAAGCTTCACTGCCGTGCTCCCATAGTTGAGAGGCGAGTGGCTGGACCCCAAGCCCATTGAAGAATCTGATTGGGTGAGGACACCGTTGGATCCTTTGATAAAAGTCAGCAGGTGCAGTATTTGTAGCTGCTGACTTTTATTTTTTTTTTTGTGGGGGGGGGAGACTGAAGCAACTGTTTAAAGTGATGTTAAACCCAACACTGTATTATATTGCAGCTTACCAATAATTAGATGTGGTGGTTGCATTAATTATCTGTTTTTAGGCTTTTCCCCTTTATTTTCACCTGGTGATCTGGCCAGTAACACACCTCCTGTAATAATGTGTATAAACTCTGGATGAAGGAGCAGAGGGGCACCTTTGGACAGCAGTATTGTCATTGGGGGGAGGGGAGTGTACTAGCAGATTTGCACAAGCAAATTGCATTGTATACTAACCGTTTCATGTGTCACCAACCTGTGAAGCTGATGAGGTCCAAGATGCCTTAAACTGTTAGCATATGTGCTTAGGTACCTTTATTTGCACTGCAGCAGAAAGTAAATCCGTTGTGTGGATTGCCATTTGGTTTTGGAGCAGCTTTTTTTTTTTTTTTTTTCCAGATGCTATCCCTTCATAATGGTGTTTTGAGCCCATATAAAGCTTTGCACCCACTGGACATATATTACTTTCCCGGCACAGCTCACCTACTCCGAAATATGTGTCTGATGATCACTTACCGTTTGTTTACTAGATGTGAGAGCTGCATTTTACCTGCAGCACCACCTGCTGGTGAAGTTGGCATTAGGTCACTGCTAAGTGATGGTTAATAACAATGCATTTATTAGAGAAGAATTACCTTGCAGTTTATGGGAGGGGATGGATTTCTACACCAAATACAAAGCAGGTGAAAGTTTTCTATTTAAACTTGCCAATCCTTTGGCTTTGTTAAAGATTTTTAAAGAGGTAATAAACCAATCAGCTTAAGGGTTTCCCAAAACAGTTGCGTGTGCTCAACTGAACTGTCAAGCCAATAAATGGCCAGTGTCATAGCTGATCAAGTACCAATAAATGGCCAGTGTCATAGCTGATCAAGTACCAATAAATGGCCAGTGTCATAGCTGATCAAGTACCAATAAATGGCCAGTGTCCTAGCTGATCAAGTACCAATAATTGGCCAGTGTCATAGCTGATCAAGTACCAATAAATGGCCAGTGTCATAGCTGATCAAGTACCAATAAATGGCCAGTGTCCTAGCTGATCAAGTACCAATAAATGGCCAGTGTCATAGCTGATCAAGTACCAATAAATGGCCAGTGTCATAGCTGATCAAGTACCAATAAATGGCCAGTGTCAAGTACAGGTTAAAGAGAGGAGCAACTTGCTTGGGTGTAAAGGAGGTTTTACTTCTGCCTTAATGTATGCAGGGTCTTCCATTAACCCATGTGCTTTGAAATGTAGTTTGCTAGTACTGGGGAATGGAAGAGCTAGCTTTGTTTACAGAATACTGTCATTGCAGCTCACACCATATAGTCTCCCCATGGTAAGGGACAAGATGTGTTCAGAAAAAGGTGCTTACACTATGTTATATATTGACAGATTTACTGCCCAGCCTTGAAATATTTATATTTGTCAGAAAATAGTGGAGGTGTATTTTCCAAGTATTCTGTTATTAATTTAACCAAAATTGATTGAGTGGTGTTTTTTGCTGCTGTAAGTAAATGAATTATTGCGTAACAGTAATGACAAACATTCAAATATTGTACTTCTTGCATCGATAGAATGTAAGAGCATTGTTCCATAACTTATACCCAACAATGATCAGTTATCATTTAATAAGTATAACTTCACTAAACTGCCATTTAGGGAAACTGCCATTCAGGGAAAAGTGACAGTGCCTCCATTCCCCCCTTCTCCGACCCCCCCACTCCGGCTCTAACGTAACAGGGCTTCCTGATGTGTGGGGGACCATGTGACAGGTTACATGCCTGAGCGACCAATCGCTAGCCCTGCACACTCGTGGTCACCGTGATGTCTTATTCTTACCCTAGCTCTGATGCCAGAGCTTACCCAAGGTTGACTCCCGAAGCATGAAGAGAGCATAGATCAGAGAGTTTACCATGCTGTGGTGAGCTATAATGAGACACAGTCACTTTGCCTTGAATGGGACAGTAGCTCTTTAAATCTGATTGCTATGGGTTAGTGCATATCATGGGTCTCTATATTGCTGTTATATAAGCTATGTGCTATTATTAAGTGTGTTGAATGGTGATTGGTATTTAACTGTACACTTTTTTATCTGCAACGCTGAAGTCCTCCTTTGTATTGGAAAACAATTAGCAAAGTCCCTGGCTTATATCAACCTTCCAAAGATGGCAAAGCTTAAAGTAGGAAATTAAAATGCATTAAAAGCTTACAATTTGGACCAATATTAAGTCTGGTGCTAGTAAAAATATATATATATATATATTTGTTTTAGTCCATTAAATATAACATTTTGAATATTAATATTTTGTATTCTTTCAAGCCAGCAGGCTTTAAGTTTTTTTCATCTTTTCTAGGCTTTGCTTTTAGCTTCTTTGATGTAAAAAAGCTTGTTGTTTATAGAGCTCAAACTGCAATTTATACTCATAGGTGAATGGCTCATAATGTGAAGCAAAGATTGTATTTCGATAAGGAAAACTGGTATAAAACAACTGCATGGGTTAATATAGTGAAGTCTCTTGTGCTAATAAGCTATACGTGAATATACAACAAAAGTTATATATGGAAAATCATATGTAAAAAAAAAAAACATATAACTGCATGGGTTAATTGCTCATTTTGGTGTAGGGGTTCAGAGAGCCGAGATATACTCGCCTAATCCTCCGATCCTCTCTGCAAGACTGGTCTCTTCAGCAAAGCCCCACTGCATTGGGGAAAAAATGCCTGGAGTTGGGCTTTAAAAAAGTAAAGAAAGAAAATGAACTAAAAACCAGGAAAAGTTTCCCTTGCAATTCCAAGGGCTGGCCTCTCTTCCCTTCACTACATTCACACAGGAGTTCATGTGGAGATATTCTGCTGTATTCAGAGGGGGCTAAAGACCACTTCTGGACGCAGCAGCACTTGCTATGGCTGCTTACACACTTGCTGATTACCTTCGGGTAGAACTCTGCAACAATGCCGACCCTGTAGGCACACTGGCTGTGTCCAGGATCAGTATTTGCATGTAACCGCGTGGATGCGAACATTAGCTCCGACTGCCATTGATTTGTACAGTGAACAAATCTGAGAGCCACTGCTGACCCCTGCAGCTGTGCGCACACACTATATGGGATGGCATTCACAACTGCCAGAAAGAATCTACTAATCCTTTCCAGGGGCCATCACTTTCACGCAACTTGGAATGAGTGTGTTTTGGATGTACCTTGTCTCTCTGCAAAGTTGTACCCACTGTTGCATGTAAAACATTCAGGAATGACTTTCATGCATTTTTGAGGGTTAACAGTGAAGTCTATGGACCTCAAGTTGCATGAAAGTTGGACCAAAGTAGTGCACAAACTACTTTAAGTTGCTGCAATTTTAAGTCACACACATATATATATATGCACGGTTATCATTGGAAAAGATTGGGTACGACTTGTAATGCGACTTTGATGTTCAAAGTTGCACAAGTGTAAATGGGGTGTAAATCGTGTAATGAGGTGCTATAACCTATAACAGCCACCAAGTGTCAACCAGCCTTCAAACCTTATCTGTAGGTAGGTTGTTAAGTATTGTGTTTTACCCATGTTAGTGGCCAGTCCCTAAACGCAATCTTGATATTTCAGACTCTAGGTCGATATACAAAAAATAAACCACTCAGTAAATTAGTATAGAGAAAGGGGTGCCTGGATCACAAGACAAGGAAAGGATAAAAAATAAGGCACTGGACACAAATCTTAGGTCAGTGGAAAATAGTCATTATCTGAGCCCCCACAAAATAGTGGACCACTCCGCGGTACAAGTCATCCATATTGAGAAATCCACAAGTAACAGCCAATAAAAGTGCCAAAACAACGTCTTAGTGGTCCAAAGCCTTTCTTGTGTCTGGGCTTTATTGTGGAATCAATACAAGACTTTGAACTCCTAAGACCTTGTTTTGGTGCATGGATCAGAAGACTGGCTGCACAGCTATACAAATCCTTTGGCAGATGAACTGCTTCTTACAGCTTACAGTGCCTTGAAAAAGTATTCATACCCCCTGAATTTTTCCACATGTTGTATGTTACATCCAAAAACATAAACTTATTTAATTGGGATTTTATGTGATAGACCAACACGAAGTGGAAAAAATAAATAAATGGTTTTCTGAAAAGTGTGGCGTGCATTTGTATTCAGCCCCCTTTACTTTGATACCCCTAACTAAAATCTAGTGGAGCAAATTACCTTCAGAAATCACCTAATTATTAAATAGAGTCCACCTGTGTATAATTGAATCCCCATATAAATACAGCCAATCTGTGAAGCCCTCAGAGGTTTGTTAGAGAACCTTAGTGAAAAAACAATGTCATGAAGGCCAAGGAACACACCAGACAGGTCAGGGATAAAGTTGTGGAGAAGTTTAAGGCTCCATTCACACCTGAGCTTATCCCTTTCAGGCATTTTTTGCAAGCGTTTGGAGGCAGGCATTGACATCTGACCAAAAACGCATGTAATCTGCCAAAAAAGAAGCTCATGTACTTTTTGAACTTCAGGCATTTTGCTTCAGGTGACAAAACACTCAAATGTGAACAGGGGCCATTAAAATTAATGGGCTTTTGCGTTTTGGAACTTCAGAGATGAGCATTTTACGAGCTGAAAAACGCTCAGGTGTTAACAGGGCCAAAAGCAGGGTTAGGTTATAAAAAAAATCCCAAGTTTTTAACATCTCACAGAGCACTGTTCAATCCATCACCCGAAAATGGAAAGAATATGGTACAACTGCAAACCTACCAAGACATGGCTGTCCACCTAAACTGACAGGCCGAGCAAGGAGAGCATTAATCAGAGAAGCAGCCAAGAGGCCCATGGTAACTCTGGAGGAGCTGCAGAGATCCACAGCTCAGGTGGGAGAATCTGTCCACAGGACAACTATTAGGCTCTGTTCACATATTGGCGTATTGGATCGGGGGCAGAATTTCTGCAATTCTGCCCGTGATCCCGAATCCTTGCAAATTGCGGGGCGCCTGTGCACTTCCTGTGACATGCAATGGCACCCCAAACATAGGGTGATTTTGCCGCAATTGTCGGCCCAAGGAATCGCGGTAAAATCTCGCAACCAGAATGACGGGATGCCCGTCGCCCAAAAAAAGTACAATAACTTATTTTGGGCAACAGGCTCCCTGAAATTCTGTTTGCACAATTTTACCGCGATTCGTCGGGCGACATTCATGGCAAAATCGCGGCGCGTTTGAGATGCCATTGCAAGTCAAGGGAATCGCACGGGCCCCCCTCGATTTGCAATGATTCGGGATCGCAGGCAGAATTGTAGCGGTTCTGCCCGCGATCTGAGGCCAGTATGTGAACGGAGCCTAAGTTGTGCACTCCACAAATCTGGTCTTTATGGAAGAGTGGCAAGAAGAAGCCATTGTTAAAAGAAAACCATAAGAAGTCCTGTTTGCAGTTTGCGAGAAGCCATGTGGAGGCACATTAAATATGTGGAAGAAGGAGCTCTGGTCAGATGAGACCAAAATTGAACATTTTGACCAAAAAGCAAAATGCTATGTGTGGCAGAAAACTAACACTGCACATCTCCCTGAACTCACCATCCCCACTGTAAAACATGGTGGTGGCAGCATCATGCTGTGGGGATGGTTTTCTTCAGCAGGGAAGCTGGTCAGAGTTGATGGGAAGATGGATGGAGAAAAATACAGGGCAATCTTAGAACAAAGTCTGTTAGAGTCTGCAAAAGACTTAAGACTGGGGCAGAGGTTCACCTTCCAGCAGGACAACAACCCTAAACATCCAGCCAGAGATACAATGGAATGGTTTAGATCAAAGCATATTCATGTGTTAGAATGGCCCAGTCAAAGTCCAGACCTAAATCCGATGAGAATCTGTGGAAAGACTTGAAAACTGCTGTTCACAGACGCTCCTCATCCAATCTGACAGAGCTTGAGCTATTTTGCAAGTAAGAATGGGCAAAAATGTCACTCACTAGATGTGCAAAGTTGGTAGAGACATCCCCAAAAAGACTTGCAGCTGTAATTGCAGCGAGAGGTGGTTCTACAAAGTATTGACTCAGGGGGCTGTAAAAAAGTTTGAAAACCATTTATCATTTTCATTCCACTTCACAATTATGTGCCACTTTGTGTTGGTCTATCACATAAAATTCCAATAAAATACATTTACGTTTTTGGTTGTAACATGACAAAATGTGGAATATTTCAAGGGTTTGAATACTTTTTCAAGGCACTGTATATATGTATTTTTTGAAAAATTCTTTTTATTGATTTTTAAAGAAAGAACAGAGTAACACAAACAGACACACACAGCAGCCAAAAAAAGGCATACAATAACCCAACAACAACCTCCCCCCCCCCCCCCCCACCCACCCAAAAACGACCACCAGCACCCTGAGAAGACCAGGAGCGTCGAGGTCAGGGGGTCAGCGCAGGCCACCGTCCAAGGACAGCACGACCTACCACCGGCCTCCGGAGTAAACAACCTTCGGTCCCTTCTCATAAACCACACACCATATCTCCCCCCTACCCGGGATCAAAACATGTCAATTCAACATTAAAGAGACCCAATATCTGGCTGTTCTTGCAGGACTACAAAGCTAGAATACAAGATAGCATAAGTACACTTCTATAGAGCGTTCAATACACCAGCGTCATAACAGTTACACAATATGCAGTTCAGCCCACAGTGTCTGAGGAGTCCACCCACGCCCTCCAAACCTTGTCAAATTTTTTCGGGCAACCTCGTGAGACATAGGTGGCTTTGTATAGGGGCAGCATTGCATTCACTAGGCCTTTCCAGAACAGTAAGGATGGCGGGGAAACCTTCTTCCAATGTAGTAAAATAGCCTTTTTGGCATAGAATAGAAGAACACTCAGCAAAGTCCTGTGGGCCACCGAGGGGACCACCTCCTCCACCAAACCCAGCAAACAGACTCGCTGGGTTCGCGGAATCGGAGTCAGCAGCACCTCGGCGAGACAGGACGTCACCGCAGTCCAAAACTGCTGAATTGGGCCACAGCCCCAAAAAATGTGAGTTGCATCTGCGGGGGAAGCGGAACAACGCCAACACTCCGCAGACGAAGTCGGGAAGATTCTGGCCAGACGGGCCGGAGTATAGTAAATCCTGTGGAGGAATTTAAACTGAATTAGTTTGTCCCTAGCAGCCACTAAATATTTGAACGGCTCCGTCCATACATCATCCCAGTCCTCCCCCTGTAGGTCCGGCACCTCAGCCGTCCATTTTTCCCTACATCTAACTATGCCAGGGGGTGTAAGTCGGAACATATCCTTGTACACAGTGGAGAGAGTTTTGAGTGTGGTATCACAGGTCAACACGCATTCTAAGTCCGAAGGAGACAGCTCTACAGAGGATGAGGCAAATTGGGCCTGAAAGGCATGCCGCAATTGGAGGTATCTGAAGATAAAGCCACTAGGCAGGTCGAATTTCTCCCGCAAACGGTCAAACGGCAAGAGAGCCCCCGCCGCTGTTATATCACCCAAGGTTTTTACGCCCCGCGTCGCCCACAACATCAAATCAGGTAAGTGACGAAAATGAGGAAAGGTAGGGTTCATCCACAACGGCTCGGACGGGGAGGATCCAACATAACTGGGGCATGTCAACTTCAATGACTGGGCCCAAGCCCTAACAGTCGCCCTCATGGAGAGCGTTAAAGGGAGATCTGAGCCCAGACCCCTAAACAGCGCCAACCTAAGGGTTTCGAAGGAGCCCAGGTGGGCCGCCTCTAAGATTGTTGCCGAATCCTCCCCGTCCGCCCGCAGCCAGCGCCGCGCAAACACCATCTGTCCTGCCAAATAATACTTGCGCCAATCGGGCAGTGCCAGGCCTCCATTACCCCACGGTTCCTGGAGGGCCCGAAGGCCAATCCTGGGAACCCCGGGCGACCAGAGGAATGAACAGACGAGGCCGTCCAACTTCCGGAAAAAGGTCAGTGGTACCCATAGCGGGGAATTGCGGAGGAAATATAAGACTACAGGCAGAAATTTCATCTTAAGGACACTAATACGACCTAATAAGGAAAGTTGTAGACGCTTCCAAGCTTGGATATTTTGTTGGAGTTTAGGCAATAGAGGAGCCAAATTCAACGAGAAATAATCCTGGGGACGCCTAGTTATCTTGATCCCCAAGTAGGTGAAGCTATCCACCCAACGAAGGGGCAGGTCCCCGGCCGCAGCAGGTCGAGCACCGTCATCGAGAGGCAAAATGGAGGACTTACTCCAGTTAACGCGAAGCCCTGAGCACCTGCCAAAATCGTTCAGGATGGACAGGGCCGCCCTCAAGGAGGGACCCGGATCCTCCAGGAACAACAGCATGTCATCGGCATATAACGCCAGACATTCCTTAATAGAGCCGACTTTAATCGACCCCACGGCCGGGGAGCTGCGCAGTGCGGCTGCGATGGGTTCAAGGGTAAGGGCAAACAGGAATGGGGAAAGGGGGCACCCCTGCCTCGTCCCCCTCCCCACCCGGAAATATGGAGAAGTGAGATAGCCCAATCGTATGGCTGTTCTAGGGCTTGCGTAAAGGAGTCGGATCCAGGTCTTGAATTTGGGTCCGAACCCCATACGATCCAGCGTCTTGTGCATTAAGGCCCAGTCGACCGAATCAAAGGCCTTCTCAAAGTCGATTGAGACCACCACCCGCTGCCCCGACGCCTCCCCAGGAATTTGAAGATGGGTGAACAATCGCCGAATGTTAGTGTCCACAGATTTACCCGGCATAAAGCCCGTTTGATCTGGGTCTATCAATGAGTGAATAACCCCAGCCAAACGAGTGGCCAGGACCTTCGTCAGGATTTTAAGGTCCATATTTAAAAGGGCGATAGGGCGATACGAGGAGCAGTCCAGGGGGTCCTTACCCGGTTTCTGAAGCAGCACCATATAGGCATCCATCATGGAGGGAGGAAGTTCCTCCACCTCCAAACAGTGCGTATATATGTATTTTAACTTTATATTCATTTAGTTGGCTGGAGTTCATCTTTAAATTGATAGCGATGTTTGACATATCTCTGAACATTGCCTGTGTAGTATAATTATTTGCAAGATATGTAGTTTGTTATAATAAAAAAGACTGACTCTGGGAAAGATAAAAAAAATACTTTTTAAATCCAATTTACATGTATTGAAAGGGTAACTCCACTTTCGTGGGGAACAAAATAGCAAATAAAAAACAATATAGTGTATAGAATTGTGACACAAGTCATATTGTAATTGAATGTTATTACAAATTACCTTTCCTTTTCAATCTGCAGCTGTTGTAATTTTCTGAAAATGCAATCCAATATGGCTACCTGGAGCTGTTCTGTACACAGAATGTATACTGAACACACCCCCAGAAACATAATTTCCTGCTTGTGTGATTGGCTTTCCCAGAAGTCTTCCTAAGATACAAGTCAGATTTTTGGCATCATCTGCAACAAAAATGTAATTTTTGCATTTTTGGTGAGATACTCCCAATAGGAACACGTCTAAAGGGATGCTGGCCCAGCAGATTTCTTCATTAGTGCCCTGCAGCTGACACAGCTGATAGATAATTATGAAACCTCTGCAATTAGACCCACTCAGCACAGAGGAACAAACAATGATTTCTTAAGAATAATAAAAGGTAGGAATCTACAACAAATTTTGTTAAAATCCTTGTAATGTACAGAGATCACCCTGAGGGGAATGTTTTTTCTCAACAAAAGTGGGGTTATGCTTTAAGTAAAATCAGTAAATATTTTTTTACACCGCGGTATGGACCTGCATCTTTTCATATAATCTTTCTGTAACCTGCTATTGGTGCAGAAAGGCTCAGGACTGTCTGGCAAGGCTAGATCACAAGTCTGGCTGAACAGAATTATATTTTTTTAAGCAGGTAAGGCTGTTCAAAATAAATATATATCTGCTGGTTTATATTTGACTCTCTGCCTGGAGTTTAGCTTTGAAATGAGGAGCGTGCAATGCTAACAGACGCGTTAATAAAATAAGGAGATTATTCACCCATTGAGGCAGTCTGATGCCATTACCTGTGCTTATGGTTCGCTCAGCCAGACAAACCCTGCTCTGTTGAATAGGAAGCTGGCCAAATGAAAGACGTGGAAGAAAGATTTATTTAAGTGGAACGATGCTCATTTGCCTTTCCATGTATAATACATTTAACATGTAGACTTTGATTTAGGAAGTTCGGCTTTTCGAGTCCAAGGGAGTGCTATGGAAAATATATCTCGCCTTGAATAAGCGTTTCATTAAGGAGCTTGACTTCTATTTTTTTATTGATAAATGGAAATTTACATGCAGTCTGTGCTTGTGAATATTCTATCCATTTTTTCTTCACGTATGAATATTGTTTTTTCGAAAGTCCTTGTATTCTGCAATACGTAGTTGTGACCATTAGGTGTCACTCTTGCAGCACATACAATCAGGTTGTATAGATGGTATTAGAGTAGTATCCTTTCTTTTTCTCCAAGGTTCTGAGATCTTTATATGTTTTTATTGATGATGGATCATCTTCCAATTCTAGCAATGTGTCCTATGTACAGTTATAGTGTACCTTTTGTATGAAATTTAAGTATTTAGGAGGACGCAGGCAATTAATTACTTAGCCTTTTTGTGTGTATGTAACTTTTAAAATGGTATAGTAATACAATTTTAAAATTAGCATAGCAATAGCTATAACAAAAAAGAACTCATTCCAAACACAATTTTTTCTGTTTGGAAATTACCTTTTTAGAATTTAATGCTGGAAAAATTTCAAAGCTACCCTTTGAGTGGTCACCACCCAAACATGAAAGGGTTAGGTGCTCATTTTTGTTTAGGGCACCATTAAAAAGCCCTTTTATTTACCTTATCTCTCACTCCCCCGGCATCCAGCGCTCTCCTCTTCACTCCAGTTTTCTGGGTAGTGGATGGGTCCCTGGCGTTCTAAATTATAATGCAGGACTACTGATCCTACATTGTACTTGGCTAGCGTACGACCAATGGAGCCGTAAAGAGAAGTGGTTTCAGGAGACCAGGTGCATGGGGCAGTAGAATCCTGCGAGAGCGAGTAATAATGTAAGTGTAAGTGATTTTTATTGTTATCATAGTTAAAAATTAGCATGTAACCCTAGCTATGCATGGAAAATGGGGGGGGGGGAATCTTGGGGTTTCAGTAGTTAATTAAAAATCTCTTAATTTAGATACTGTTATATATAATATTGACATCCCTTTAAGTTACCATGTTTGATGACAACGTAGTGCCTTTCTGTATTGAATTCACAAGCTGTACTAGCAGCCCTGCCTAGTTCTGCCCTGTTGGATTACAGAATCCGCCCATATGATGAACATGCGAAGGATGGGTGATCTGTAGCAGTGGCGCTGCTATGGCGTCGCTATGAGGGGTAACACTATCAAGAAAGCAGTTTTAGCAGGCGCTGTCTAGCCCCCCCTTCCTCCCTGCTCAGTCTGCCAGTCTGAATTTAGCAGCGGCGCTGCGGCAGGGAAGAGGCGAGCTGTGGGCTGTCAGAGTGTTTCCCCCACTTGCCCTCTCTTTTTCCTGTCAGCAATACGGGAGGAGAGAGAGCGGCTCTCATGAGGTTCATCGCCCAGCTTGCTGCCTGCTCTGTTTCCCTCCCACTTGACCACAATGGAGGACCAATCATAGGAGACTAGGGGAGCATCATGGGACAAGTAATCCTGGAAAACTGGCAGCACCCATTGCCCACAGGGAGCAGACTACAGCCCCCAGCATGCACTCTGCTGGGGGGGTTGGGGAAAGCCTGGAACCCGGGGAAAAAGCTGAGAGGGTAAGTGCTACAGGAGACAGAAAAAAGAGAGGACTGTGCTGGGGGAAGTCAGAGAGAGAAATAGTGCCACACTGCCCACCACCACCAGAGAGAGAGATTGAGCCACTGCCAGGGTACAGACATGCTACACTACTGACCACAGTCACCCCAAGCAAACCTGAGTGATTGAGCATCCATAGGTATAGGAAATAAAAAAAGCGTGTTGGCCTAGCGAGTTATCCTCAAAACATGTTTTATTAATGGTATAAAACAGGTGAATGTGCTCACAAACCAATGCTTGCATCATCGCTTAGACATAACATCATCTGCTTAGGTCAATATACAGGCCCCTCTCAAAAAATTAGCATATTGTGATAAAGTTCATTATTTTCTGTAATGTACTGATAAACATTAGACTTTCATATATTTTAGATTCATTACACACAACTGAAGTAGTGCAAGCCTTTTATTGTTTTAATATTGATGATTTTGGCATACAGCTCATGAAAACCCAAAATTCCTATCTCAAAAAATTAGCATATCATGAAAAGGTTCTCTAAACGAGCTATTAACCTAATCATCTGAATCAACTAATTAACTCTAAACACCTGCAAAAGATTCCTGAGGCTTTTAAAAACTCCCAGCCTGGTTCATTACTCAAAACCGCAATCATGGGTAAAACGGCCTTCTGGACAGCAGTCAGGTCGGCAATCGTTGACACCCTCAAGCAAGAGGGTAAGACACAGAAAGAAATTTCTGAACGAATAGGCTGTTCCCAGAGTGCTGTATCAAGGCACCTCAGTGGGAAGTCTGTGGGAAGGAAAAAGTGTGGCAGAAAACGCTGCACAACGAGAAGAGGTGACCGGACCCTGAGGAAGATTGTGGAGAAGGACCGATTCCAGACCTTGGGGGACCTGCGGAAGCAGTGGACTGAGTCTGGAGGAAGACTGGGGAGAGGGAAATGCCAAAATGCCTGAAGTCCAGTGTCAAGTACCCACAGTCAGTGAAGGTCTGGGGTGCCATGTCAGCTGCTGGTGTTGGTCCACTGTGTTTTATCAAGGGCAGAGTCAATGCAGCTAGCTATCAGGAGATTTTGGAGCACTTCATGCTTCCATCTGCTGAAAAGCTTTATGGAGATGAAGATTTCATTTTTCAGCACGACCTGGCACCTGCTCACAGTGCCAAAACCACTGGTAAATGGTTTACTGACCATGGTATTACTGTGCTCAATTGGCCTGCCAACTCTCCTGACCTGAACCCCATAGAGAATCTGTGGGATGTTGTGAAGAGAAAGTTGAGAGACGCAAGACCCAACACTCTGGATGAGCTCAAGGCCTCTATCGAAGCATCCTGGGCCTCCATAACACCTCAGCAGTGCCACAGGCTGATTGCCTCCATGCCACGCCGCATTGAAGCAGTCATTTCTGCAAAAGGTTTTCCGACCAAGTACCTGTATTGAGTGCATAACTCAACATAATTATTTGAAGGTTGACTTTTTTTGTATTAAAAACACTTTTCTTTTATTGGTCGGATGAAATATGCTAATTTTTTTGAGATAGGAATTTTGGGTTTTCATGAGCTGTATGCCAAAATCATCAATATTAAAACAATAAAAGGCTTGCACCACTACAGTTGTGTGTAATGAATCTAAAATATATGAAAGTCTAATGTTTATTAGTACATTACAGAAAATAATGAACTTTATCACAATATGCTAATTTTTTGAGAGGGACCTGTACATGTCAACTTGTATCAGACAGACGGTTTGCAGTGCAAATATGCTCAGTGTAAAATTCTTGGGGAACTGCAGGTGGTGTGTTCAGCTGACCACAGAGAATGACTGTATACATCTGTACTTTTCTCTTGTATATTCTCCGCAGACATTCTGGTGCAGTTTTTAACTAAAGTTGCCTGAAATACCTTCCAATCAATCTTTTATTTATTTATTTATGAACTCTCAATGCTCGTAGACACAGTGGGTAACGCGTTTCGAGGTTACCCTCTTCATCAGAGCCTTGTCTGGATGACTATTGGTGAAGCTGAAGGACTCTTATGGTCCCATTCCGTGCATCTTAGCCTGGTGCTGTCACTTTGCAGATTCTCCTCTCATGTCTGAGTTTCACCTCAGTTTTATACCATTTAATAGAAACAGCAAAAAAGACAGGGCTGAGTTTTTAACAGTGTAATGAGTATAGACGATATGGAAAAGTAGGATAAAAGGTAAAATGTATTCACCAAATTTTAAATGTATACAAAAAATACAAGACTAACAACAGTCAGTATCTAAAAACATAATCAGGAAAATATGTTCAAATCCATCGCATGTGGACCAGTGTCATGGGTGGAATCACTAGCTCTTCATACAGTAGGAACATCCCAACATGTTTTGGAATCTAAGAATGAATATAGGTAGAACATAGAACCATCACAATTATATCACAAAACAAGATATGTCCACACAAGCAACACAGCCAGAGAGTAGATATTTGGTCCACGGTAAACGTGACTAGGCCCAATTTATGATGTTAAAAATGTAAAACCACAGGAATTTTGTAGGGGAGAAAAACTCCAATGATGGGTGAACCCAGCAAAACCTGGGAGCTATTGTTCACCTCCTCCTGTCAGCGGTGGCCAGTGCTGAGAGTTATTAGTCTAGTGTTTTTTTGTATACATTTTAAATTTGGTGAATACATTTTACCTTTTATCCTACTTTTCCATATTTTCTATACTTATTACACTGTTAAAAACTCAACCCTATCCACCCAAATTCCCCGGGGACACAGTTTTTTTTTTTTTTTTGCTATTTCCATATATGTTTTGTGGAAGGGACATGTGCTGTTTCAGGTACACCGCATATCTATCCTCTGCTTTATACCATAACATGTTTTGAGGATAATGCGCCTTTCTTTGTTTCCTACACCTACAGTCATATCAGACGTCCCCAGTCCTTTGAGGGCAGTGAGGAGCACATTATCCACATGCAGCATTATGTCAAGATAGAAGTTTGACACCACATTGAGACTTATCGCACAGCTCAGAAGAGTGAACATAACCTGATTGAACATCCAGCTGGAGGGATCACTGCTGCAGTGTCCCTGAGTCTGGTGAGAGGGCCTGAGGGCCATTATCCATTACTGCTCCTAGGGAGTGAGCTGTTAGGAACTGCCTAACCTGCTCTCCTCCACATTGGTGGATGCAGTCTGATCTGACCCCAGTTTTTTCATATACAGGGATGGGGACCATAGCATGACCTGCTTGTCTCATGTAAAGTCCCAATATTTTATGAAATTAGGGATGGAGGCACTGTGCTATACAGGCAAATTGCCTCATATACAGTCCCAATCTGTGTTTTACACTGCATCTGCCAAGGGATTGGAGGTGTATGCTTCTCAGCTGGTCGTTTTCAGTTTGTACCATCACAAGAACATTGCTATTAGAGCATTGAGATACCATACCAGTCATGGATGGAGGTGGGTTGGGGGAAGTTTGGGCTGCTCCCTCTCACCTGCCTCCCATCCAAATTATTAGCAGCCATGTGCTCCCATTGTGGAGATACTCAAATTAAAAGTGTTAGGACTGCAGGTAAAACAGGGTGCCGTGTAGTGGCTCTGCTCTTACACATGCGTTTGCAAATGCGTGTCAACTAAACCCCTGTTCTTTATTTGTATCATGAGACAGGTCTACCTGGTTGGTGGCAGACTGGAGGGTGAGTACATCAGACTGGGGGGTGGCTGGCTTCCATGCACCTCTCTTAATCCTTTTCAATTTGTTTAATCTGCTCTCCTCCAGCCCTAATACTGCCTGCAGGCCTTATTGACCACCAACGTGCTCCAACAGTGGGCTGCAGACCCAAAAATAGGGGGGGGTGACACCAACCCTAATGACGCCACTGATCAGTAGTCCAATAGAGGAGAATGGGGTAGGACTGGTAACGCTGCTTGGGATATCAGTGCAGAAAAGCCTCTGTGGTGTGAAGCTGGATTTCCTGGCAGGTCAGTGGGATATTTTCTGTATTGCACAGTTTAGTGTACATTTTTGGCCTGCCTTTAGTGTGGGAATAAATATAATGCATGGGAGTTATGTCATCCCAGCCTGGCCAGTCAAGATCAAGGACCTGGAACCTGGAAGAAGACCAAGCAAAGAAGTCAGTAGCAGCTACTCGGGTGATTGCGTGGAATGGAAATTTTGTTAAAGCGGTTGTAAACCTAAAATAAAAAAATAAAAACCTGCAAGACAAAGGCATAATGAGCTAGTATTCATCGCATACTAGCTCATGAATTACTTACCTTAGAATGAAGCCCCGACATGGACCCCCAGACACCGATGCAGGCGCTGACATGATCCCACGGCGTCTCTTCCGGGTTTGGCGTCTCCGGCACTGTGATTGGCCGGAGACGCGATGACGTCACTCCCACGCATGCGCGTGGGAGTCATTTTCCGGCAAGGGAAGCTGAAGGTCCGCCGGACCTTCAGAGCGCATGCGCCGCTCCCGTGAGCGGCTGCATGCACTTCAAATATCTCCTAAACCGTGCCGGTTTAGGAGATATTAATTGTACCTACAGGTAAGTCTTATTATAGGCTTACTTGTAGTTAAAAGTCAAAAAAAGCGGTATACTAAAAAGCTCTAATACTAGTTTGTTTTAGTTCTGCTTTCATTAAAATAATTGGACTTGCATTTAAATGATAAACAATTTAAAATCTGAAATACAATTTTAGTGAAAAGAAATGATGCACTCATTTTCTAGGTCGGTGCATTACCTTTCTGTTGCCTGCAGGTGGCAGTATTGCATAGCTTTCAGTACAGAGGCTTTCATCCTGTGCACAGGAAAGCCGGCCTGTCATGATGCTCCTTTAACTTTAGCATTTTGAGTCCCTGATCTGGAACTAACATAAGATCACTTTCTCATCTGCAAGCTTGGTCCACGACAGTGACTAGGAAAGCATTCAGAACTGAGAAAGCCAGGCAAGTAGCATTTTCAGCATTGGCAGTCCTTGTCTTGTTTTTTGGTGCAGGTTTTCTTTTAACCACTTCCGGACCGCAAGGATTTACCCCCTTAATGACCACCCCATTTTTTGTGATTCGGCACTGTGTTATTTTACCGGACAACTGCGCAGTCGTGCGACGCTGTACCTAAATAAAATCGATGTCCTTTTTTCCCCACAAATAGAGCTTTCTTTTGGTGGTATTTGATCACCTCTGCAATTTTTATTTTTTGCGCTATAAACAAGAAAGTGCGACACTTCTGAAAAAAAATATGTTTTTTCACATTCTGCTATATAACATTCCCAAAAAAAAATTTTAAAATCAATATTTTTCATCCTTTTAGACCAATTTGTGCTACATATTTTTGGTAAAAAAAATTGCAAAAAGGGTATTTTGATTGGTTTGCGCAAAAGTTATCACATCTACAAACTAGGGGAAAGATTCGTCATTTTTATTTTTTTATTTTTACTAGTAATGGTGGCGATCTGCAATTTTTTGCGGGACTGCGACATTGAGGCGGACAAATCAGACCCCTAACTGACATTTTTGACACTTTTGGGGGGACCAGTGACATTACTACAGTAATCAGTGCTAAAAATATGTACTGTTGCTGTACTAATGACACTGGTAGGGAAGGGGTTAACACTGTGATGATCAAAGGGATAATTGTGAGCCTAGGGGTGTTTTTTCTAACTGTGTGGGCTTGTGAAATGACCACAGAGACCTGTGTTCCTATATAGAAGGATCATAGGAACTCTATGATCATTTCAGAGAGAAGAACGATCAGCTGTGTTTACAATAGCTGATCGCCCTTCTCTCTGTGGGGAGAGATCTCAGGTGTCCGATGGCAATCACGGCCGCCGGTCCCGTGCATCGGCATCCCCACTGCCTAGTGGGGGCAGGAGCGCGATGACAGTGGTGAGCGCTCGCCGCTCAGCACCGCTCCTGCAAACTGACATACCCATACGTCGATTCACGCAGCTGAGCCAGCCTGCCGCAGTATATATGCGGTTGGCAAGTGGTTAAACTTGTCCAGAGGTTCAGGTATAATATACGACGTCGTATTCAGACACGCAAAGCCCATTATGATGAGGTGTCATATATAAAGCTGGTTTTCACGGCATCTGAGCACCACAAACCAAAAACACTTTCATTCATTTTCAATATTAAAAATCAAACTCGCGTTCAATATTCAAAGCAAAAACACCATCCATCCATCCATGTCTCTATGCTTTATTTAGCTGGGAAATCACTTTGAAAAACACCCCTCTAGTATTTCTGGCATTGGCCACCTTGAGTAAAGGCAGATGATTCAAGTAGCATTTACTTCCTGGAATCTGTCTGCTCTTAGCTCAGGCATGCAAGCAGGTAAGGGTGTGCTTAGCTGGGGTGTGCTTAGTAGGGATGATCGAACTTTTGAAAAGTTCGGTTCGGCCAGAACATCCGAACTTCCCGAAAGTTCGGCCCGGATTTCAGAACCCCATTGAAATCAATGGGACCCGAACTTCGGTAATCAAAAAACACCATTTTTAAGCCCTAAAACCCAATAAATGCTCCTAAAAAGTGCCTAGGGTTCTGGGTCATGCCCCATTAACTATTAATCACACAAAAAAAAAGTTCTTAAAAATTGTCATTTTTGATAAAAAAGCCAATTATTGGAAAAAAAAAAGAGATTTTTTGATTTTTACTTTGGATTTTGTATCTGGGGGTCTAAAAGGTGTACATGTGAAGTTTCAGCTCTGTAGCATGTCCAGAACCATAAAAAAAAAGATTGTTTGTATTAGAAAACTTTCAGCTCAGGGGGTTGGCTTCGCTGCTGTAACACCTTGCCGGTTTAATAGAAGGCATTTTTTTGGGTTCTTTGCAGTCAGGAAAAACATCTGAACTTGTGTATAGTGGTACTGTGCACAAGTTCTGATGTTTTGCCTGCCTCCAAAAACCCCCAAAAAATGCCAGCAAAAACACACCTGGGCATCTTTTTTTTTTTTTTTTTGACGCTATCGTTTTTTTTGGCATTTTTTGGGGTTCTTTTGAGGCAGGCAAAACATCTGAACTTGTGTATAGTGGTGTATATACACACATACATATATTTATATACACACCTAGACATATATAGGTGTGATAGTAGCAGAAATATATGCTTGCGCTAATGAAATCATTTACAGTAATATATTTCTGCTACTATCACACCTATATATGGCTAGGTGTCTATATACATCATATAATTATGTGTGTATATATACCACTATACACAAGTTCAGATGTTTTGCCTGCCTCAAAAGAACCCCAAAAAATGCCAAAAAAACGCTAGCGTCAAAAAAAAATGCCCAGGTGTGTTTTTGCTGGCATTTTTTGGGGGGTTTTGGAGGCAGGCAAAACATCAGAACTTGTGCACAGTACCACTATACACAAGTTCAGATGTTTTTCCTGACTGCAAAGAACCCAAAAAAATGCCTTCTATTAAACCGGCAAGGTGTGGAAACCGAGAAGCCATATTGGTGATCTGAAAGTTTTCTAATATAAACAATCTTTTTTTTATGGTTCTGGACATGCTACAGAGCTGAAACTTCACATGTACACTTTTTAGACCCCCCCCCCCCCAGATCTGAAATACAAAGTAAAAATCAAAAAATCTCTTTTTTTTTTTTCTTTTTAATCTTTTCAATAATTGGCTTTTTTTTCAAAAATGACAATTTTTAAGAACTTTTTTTGTGTGATTTTGTGTCTGGGGGGTCTAAAATGTGTACCTGTGAAGTTTCAGCTCTGTAGCATGTCCAGAACCAGAAAAAAAAAGATTGTTTGTATTAGAAAACTTTCAGCTCAGGGGGTTAGCTTCTCTCCTCGGTTTTTACAACTTGCCGGTTTCAAAGCAGGCATTTTTTTGGGTTCTTTGCAGTCAGGAAAAACATCTGAACTTGTGTATAGTGGTACTGTGCACAAGTTCTGATGTTTTGCCTGCCTCCAAAACCCCCCAAAAAATGCCAGCAAAAACACACCTGGGCATTTTTTTTTTTTTTTGACGCTAGCGTTTTTTTGGCATTTTTTTGGGTTCTTTTGAGGCAGGCAAAACATCTGAACTTGTGTATAGTGGTATATATACACACATAATTATATGTATATAGACACCTAGCCATATATAGGTGTGATAGTAGCAGAAATATATTACTGTAAATGATTTCATTAGCGCAAGCATATATTTCTGCTACTATCACACCTATATATGTCTAGGTATGTATATAAATATATGGATGTGTGTATATACACCACTATACACAAGTTCAGATGTTTTGCCTGCCTCCAAAACCCCCCAAAAATGCCAGCAAAAACACACCTGGGCATTTTTTTTTTTTTTTTGACGCTAGCGTTTTTTTGGCATTTTTTTGGGTTCTTTTGAGGCAGGCAAAACATCTGAACTTGTGTATAGTGGTATATATACACACATAATTATATGTATATAGACACCTAGCCACATATAGGTGTGATAGTAGCAGAAATATATTACTGTAAATGATTTCATTAGCGCAAGCATTTATTTCTGCTACTATCACACCTATATATGTCTAGGGGTATATATTCAGACATATATGTGTATATATACCCCCTATACACATGTTCAGATGTCATGTCTGACATGAAACATGTCCTCAAAAAAGCACTGGCAGTGGCAGCCCCTGCAGCATAAAAAATGCTTGGCTGGTGAGAAGCCATATGGGTGTGCCGAAGCAATTCAGAGAAATTATCATTTCTCTATAGCGGTCACCCTGCTATGGAAGGGTTTTGTCACCCTGCCATAGCAGTCACTGCCAGTTAACCCTACACTACACTATGGTCCCCTTACACTTAACACTTTCCCTACAGAAACTAAATTTTTGAAGCTAACTTAAGTGTAAAGGAGCACTGTAAAGTAAAATTAACAGAACTGCTTCCACTCTCTTCCATGTCCAGTATAACAATGCTAGGAATATGGCGGGGGCGATCTTATATACTGGGGGGCATATTCACTAATGATTGGTCTAGGGACCCCCTAGTCATTCCACTTACATTCCTAGCATTCTCCTGCCCCCTCAATTGGCTTTTGCTAATGGTTCTGGTCCAATCACGGGCTTTTAAAGCCCATTTCCTGAAGCATTGCATTTTGGGCGGTTCTGGTTGCCGAATTCCGAACTTTTTGGGCAAAAAGTTCTAAATTCGGCCAAACCTCGAACACCCAATGTTCGGGCCGAACCGATGGTCGACCCGAACCGTTCGATCATCCCTAGTGCTTAGCTGAGAAAGCCCCTCCTTCCCTGCTGAAGACTCCTGGAATGTATGGCATTATTTGCCTAGGCACTAAATGTAAAAATAAAAAGTTTAAAACAAGTAAATATGATATGATTTCCTATCTATTTACTAACGCTAGATGCATGAGGATTAAAAATAATTAATGATGATTGGGAGAGAGACGTTCCACTTTAAGTGTCAGTCTACCCAACACATAAGACCATGGCATACTAGTGATCCTGTCTCTGGCAGCAACTCTCCAGCAATAGGATTGCTAGGAGACTCCCTACTAGTTATGGAGCTCCCCCCTCGCTAGCAGGTAGAGTGAGATGTCTCTGCCCACTCGCTAGCAGGTAGAGTGAGATGTCTCTGCCCACTCGCTAGCAGGTAGAGTGAGATGTCTCTGCCCACTCGCTAGCAGGTAGAGTGAGATGTATCTGCCCACTCACTAGCAGGTAGAGTGAGATGTCTCTGCCCACTCTCTAGCAGGTAGAGTGAGATGTCTCTGCCCACTCGCTAGCAGGTAGAGTGAGATGTCTCTGCCCACTCGCTAGCAGGTAGAGTGAGTTGTCTCTGCCCACTCGCTAGCAGGTAGAGTGAGATGTCTCTGCCCACTCACTAGCAGGTAGAGTGAGATGTCTCTGCCCACTCACTAGCAGGTAGAGTGAGATGTGTCTCTCTCGCTAGTAGGGGAGACATGGCAATGTTTAGGGGTCAGTGATGGGGATTTGGAAGTGTTCCATGTCAGTGAAAGGGATTTGGCATCGGTCTATTTCAGTGAGGGGGGGATCCATCAGCATTTGAGACCAACGAGGGGGATTTGGCAGCGTTCTGGGTCAGCAAAGGGAATTCGGCAGCGTTCTTGGTCAGCGAGTGGGATTCAGCAGCAATCCGGAACAGTGAAGTTGGTTTTTATTGAATGGTATCATTTTCAGTTGTAAACACAATTCTATCCTCACTTTAAGTGGATGTAAACCCCATTCATGAAATCTGACCTGGGCACAGGTTTACTTTTCTTTCTCCAAAGTCTTAAGCCCTGTGTCTTTCTGCTGCTCGTTCTTCATTTATCAGCATGATAACTTCTGACAAGTTCTCCGACACAAAAGATAAAAGCAGCTAGAAATTTGTGTTGGGGAGGGATCTTGGAGATAGATTAGCAGAGAGCTGGTCTATTCACAGCACAGCTCTGCTTGTTTCTTCTTTCCTCTGCCTCTGTGGAGGGGGGGTGTGTGCCTTTCCTCCAATCAGCTGTCACACAGTGTATGCTAAGACTCCACACCCAGTACTGGAACAGGAAGAAAAAATTCTAGCACAATGTTCACTTTCTAAACAGTGTAGAAAGCTGAAGACAGCAGATATACAAATAAAACTTATGTAGGGAGATTTGTTTATTCTCTGTGTATCATCTAAGGCTGTTCACTTCACTGGGCATATGCGAGGGTTACATCCACTTTAATTGGATGCAACCACACTTTATAACAGATTAAAAAAAGTAAATTTAAATATTATAATAAAATAAAAAAATCATATAAAATCATTATTAACTTTGGCAAGGTATGCTGAGATAAAAATGCAGAAAAGCAGAAGCTACCTGTGATGATCTACACTCACCGGCCACTTTATTAGGTACACTTTGCTAGTATCGGGTTGGACCCCTTTTGCCTTCAGAACTGCCTTAATTCTTCATGGCATGGATTCAACAAGATGCTGGAAACATTCCTCTGAGATTTTGGTCCATATGGACATGATAGCATCACGCAGTTGCTGCAGATCAGTCTGCCTATTCTCCTCTGACCTCTGACATCAAGAAGGTATTTTCATCCACTCAACTGCCCCTCACTGGATATTTTCTCCTTTTTGGACCATTCTCTGTAAACCCGAGAGATGGTTGTGCGTGAAAATCCCAGTAGATCAGCAGTTTTTTAAATACTCAGACCAGCCCATCTAGCACCAACAACCATGCCATGTTCAAAGTCACTTAAATCCCCTTTCTTCCCCATTCTGAAGCTCGGATTAAACTTCAGCAAGTGGTCTTCACCACGTCTAGATGCCTAAATGCATTGAGTTTCTGCCATGTGATTAGCAATTTGTGTTACCAAGCAATTGAACAGGTGTACCTAATAAATGGATTCAGTAGAGTCCCCTTCCACCATGAGCTTCTGTCCTCATCAGTGGGGCCACATGCCATAGCTAGCAGGGAGGCTCAGGTGTGGGCAGGTCTCAGTTTGACTTTTTTCAGTATAGGTTGAAATCTCCATACAGCATTATCCATCTAAATCATTGGTCTACTGATTGCTCTGAAATGTTTTCCCTAGGTAACCTGTGTGATGAGTGTAAATAAAATGAAAAACCTTCCGCCTGAAATCTCTAAGACTTCAGGTTCACACTTTAATGTGTTCTGTAAAAACTGTTTTATTTCTTCGTATATCCTTGTTTAATTTTTAATAGAATTATTAACCACTTGTCAACCGCCCCACGCAGATTTATTGCGGCAGGGCGGCTCAGCTGCGCATAATTACATAGATCTATGTGATTATGTGCACACGGTTCCGTTCTGGTTAGACATAGCAGGAGTCAGACCGTGGAAGGAGCAGGCTCAATCGCCGCCGGCCTTCCGCAATCTTTGGTTAAAATGACAGAAGAGCCGCCTGCCGATGTAAACAAAGCAGGCGGCTCTTCTGTCAGAGAGGCAGGGAAAGATTGTGTGATTCAGCTAAGCTGAATCACTGATCTCTTTCTGCCTCTGGTAAATTCACCCCCCCCCCCCCCCCCACACACACACAGTTAGTAAACACAATAGGGAACACATTTATCCCCTTGATCACCCCCAGTGTTAACACCTGCCCTGCCAGTGTCATGTATATTTTTAGCACTGATTACTGTAGTAATGTCACTGGTCCCCCCAAAAGTGTCAAAAATGTCAGTTAGGGGTCCGATCTGTCCGCCGCAATGTCGCAGTCCCGCTAAAAAACGTTGATCGCCGACATTGCTAGTAAAAAAAAAAATATGAATAAAAATGACCTAGTTTGCAGATGCGATAACTTTTGTGAAAACCAATCAATATAAGCTTATTGAGATTTTTTTTACCAACAATATGTAGCAGAATACAAATTGGCCTAAAATGATGAAAACATTTTATTTTTTTTTTATTGGGAATGTTATTTAGCAGAATATTAAAAAAAAATATTTATTTTATTTTTTTTAAATTGTCGCTCTTTTTTTGTTTATAGCGCAAAAAATAAAAATCGCAGAGGTGATCAAATACCACCAAAAGAAAGCTCTATTTGTGGTAAAAAATACATCAATTTTATTAGGGTACAGCGTCGCACGATTGCGCCATTGTCAGTTAAAGTAATGCGGAATCACAAAAAATGGCCTGGTCATTAAGGGGGAAAATCTTCTGGTCCAGAAGTGGTTAACCCAGCCAGGGCCTTGTGTCACCAGAGGAATGAGAGGGCTAGTGAACTCTCCTGTATGCATCCGGCCATTCATCCAACTTCACAGCCTTATAAAGGATGTCACTCCCCATGGAATAACAATAAAATTCTCCATAGTGTAAAAACTTAACATATTTATTGAGTATATAAAATGTAAGCACTTACAACAAAGCAATGTATTCCCGCATATAAAACATCATAGCCGGCCGGCTACCACAATGTCCCCTGTCCTTCCGGAATCTCTGAAGCGTGGTGACCAATGGGGTTAGCAACGTGCTGACGTCCCCACGCTTCAGAGATCCCGGTCGGCTATGATGTTTTAAATGCGGGAATAGAATGCTTTGTTGTAAATGCATACATTTTATATACTCAATAAATATGTTACGTTTTTACACTATGGAGAATTTTATTGTTATTCCATGGGGAGTGACATCCTTTAAGGCTGTGAAGTTGGATGAATGACCGGATGCATATAGGAGAGTCCACTAGCCCTCTAATTCCAGTCGTGACACGTGGCCCTGCTTGGGTTAAACCCAAATCGCTGCTGACCCACTGAGGTCTTTTTTTCTGGTAAGCAGGCCATCCTGTTTGGTGGAGAATATTAGGGATGTGCATGGGCAAAAACTTTGGTTCGGTTTGGAAATTCATGTGAGTAAAAAAATCCATCTGCTTCGGCATTTCGGACCAATGGCATTCGTTTCACTTCAGGACTTTGGCACTGATTTATTACTATCCCCCCTCAATGACTCTGTGTGCCTTCATTGGACAAGTGTCAGTGACAAAATCACCATTAATTGGCTGTCCTCTAACATCAACCACAAAAATTTGCTCATTTCATTGGACCGGGAATAGTGAAACCAGATTGGGCAAGCAAGCATCACATTGCACAAAAGGAATTAGCTTATTGGTCAGGATTACTGTCATCATTCACGTAATTTCCCCTCCCTCTCTCTTGTTTTGCCCCTTTTCCGGAATTCCGAACCACTTCGGAACACCGGCAGTTCGGAACACCGGCACTTGTGAACTCCGGCACTCGGGACTCCGGCACTTCTGAACTTCGGCAATTCAGTTCGGTTCGGGACTTTCGAACTCCCGATCTTCGGTACTCTGGCACTTCGGTTCGGCACTTCCGAACTTCGGCAATTCAGTTTGGTTCGGCACTTTCGAACTCCCGATCTTCGGTACTCCGGCACTTTGGACATTCGTGAGCATCCAAATGTCCTAATTGACTAAATTTGTCCGAATTTACATTCGGAACGAAACTACATGCACATGTCCAGAGGATATCACTATTGGTATTGGAAGGATATATTGTCACGGGGAAGACACGTAATATATTGTGCTGGACATTATTTTTTATTTCACAGGTGTCTCACACTAATACAAATGGACTACAGTATTTTTAATTTCATAATTGATTTTATGTTTATACATTTATGTCAACATCATTTTTTAGGAAAAATTTGTAACACAGCGCAACCTCACCTGTATACATTCTCTACTTCTTGTTTACATTGTATACGGTGAAAGACTGATGTATCTATGGACACATTGTCTTTGTTACGCTCCTGCAATCCTCTACATAGCAGCACTTAAGCTGGCCATACACGGTTAGAGAATTGTTCGATACGCTCAATCATTCCACTTCCAAAATGTTGGTGGGCTCATTTCAATTCCAAAAATGATACTTTTATGCCAAAAAAATTAACCAACACATCTGATTTTATGCAACAAAACAAACAATTTTTGAAACATTAGTAGTGGAATAGATCGAAAGCAGTTTGAACAAATCTACAGCACATGCATGTTAAAATGTAACCCCAGGTCAAGTGATGAAAAATTGACAGTTTATGTTGTTATCAATCGATAATATGTTGATAATTGGGCAACATCTACTGATACAATGATGGCGTTATCGCACGTTCAACAGATTTTTTTTTTTATTCCAACCATTTTTGTTAAATGATTTTCTAACCGTGTATGGCCAACATTTAGGCTACGTTCACATGTAGGCGTTTTGGGGCGCTTTTCAGCTCAAAGGATCAGCTCAAAAAATGCCCAACAAGACCAATCCTATTCATTTCAATGGCCCCTGTTCATATTTGAGCGTTCCAACGCCTTGAGCAAAACGCCTGACGCTCCAAAAAGTACATGAGCTTCTTTTTGGGCAGATTACAGGCGTTTTTGCCTCATAGACTTAAAGAGGAAGTAAACCCTAAAAAAAAAAAAAAAAAAGGAGAAAAAAGACAAAGGCATAATGAGCTAGTATGCATCGCTTACTAGCTCATTATGAAGTACTTACCTAAAAACGAAGCCCCCGCAGTGCAGCCCGCTCAGCGACAGGGTGGCCGACATGTCCGGCCGCTCTGCTTCCTTGTTCATGCCCTCCGGCCATCTGCGGGAGCTGCCGTTCACAGCACTGGGCTCTGAATGAACGGCACGGGTGGCCATTCCTTCAGAGCGCATGCGCCGATGACGTCATTGGCTGCATTAAAAGTAAATATCTCCTAAACGGTGCAAGTTTAGGAGATATTTATAGCACCTATAGGTAAGCCTTAATATAGGCTTACCTATAGGTAAATGTAAAAAAAGTGGGTTTCCAACCACTTTAACCACTTAAGCCCCGGAGGATTTGGCTGCTAAAGGACCAGGGGTTTTTTTGCGATTTTTTACTGCGTGATTTTAACGGACAATTGCGCGGTCGTGCGACGCTGTACCTAAACGAATTTGACGTCCTTTTTTTCCCACAAACAGAGCTTTCTTTTGGTGGTATTTGATCACCTGTGCGATTTTTTGATCACGCGCTATAAACAAAAAAAGAGCGTAAATTTTGCAAAAATAACAATATTTTTCACATTTTTTTATATGAAATTCCCCAAAAAAATGTAAAAATCAAAATTTTTTGACATTTTTCGGCCAATTTGTTTTATGCTACCTATGTTTGGTAAAAAAAATCGTAAAAAGCGTATTTTGATTGGTTTGCGCAAAAGTTATCGCGTTTACTAACAAAGGGAAAGATTTTTGTCATTTTTGGTGTTTTTTTTTTAACGCGTAATGGCGGCGATCTGCGATTTTTTTTTCGGTACTGCGACATTGGGGTGGACAGATCGGACCCTTGACTGACATTTTTGACACTTTTGGGGGTACCAGTGACATTACTGCAGTAATCAGTGCTATACATATGCACTGTTACTGCAAAAATGACACTGGCAGGGAAGGGGTTAACTTTATTGGACAGGGAGGGGTTAAGTGTGTCCTAGGGGCGTGATTCTAACTGTGCAGGGACATTCCTATTGGTGTAAAAGCAAAGATCAACCGTTCTACATAGTAGAACGGACAGATCTTCACTTTTACACAGGGAGAACTGACAGGCAGCTTGTTTACACAAGCCGCTCTGTCTTTCTCCCTTCACAGGAGCGATCATAGTGTGACCGGCGGACATCAAGTCCGCCGGTCACACGCACTGACTTGTCTGTGAACGAGCCGCGGCGGGCGCGCGCCCGCCCGCAATAGGCTCGCAAGTCAGTGACAGGCGAGTGACGTACCGATACGTCACTCTGCCTGGCCGGGGCTGACCGCCGCAGTATATAGTCGTGCGGCGGTCGGCAACCGGTTAATGCAAATGCTAGAAAGGCGATATAGAGCGTTTTACCTGTAAAAGAGGAATTTTCTTTAGTTTTTTGTTGCATGCTAGTCTCATATGGAAAGTGAAGAGGTTACTTTCATACCAAAATTCTCGTACTACAAAATTCAACTTCAGAAGTGATGTCATGTGTTGAATTGTTTTGTATGTATTCTTTACCTTCTGAGCATGCCTAGTCTTGCTCTTAGGATTTTTTTTCGGATGAAGACTGCACTAATTAAACGACAATCGGACGTTATGTTCACATACAATAAAAATTTTATAGCCTGCACATCCAGTTTTTGTCCTATGAAAATTTGTAATCAGCTGTCAAAAGCAAAATACTAACGATCCAAAATAGGCAGATCGTTCATCGGATGACATTTTACTTCTGATTTACTTACCGTGTACGGCCTTAACACAGGGAAAGGACAGGCCAGCGCTATAAGCCAAGCAAAGATCTAGTGATTTGCATAGCGCTATCCAACATGGTAAACATCCCTTCAGGAGGACTTCAGGGGGAAACTTTATCAATGTCCCGCTGTTCCTTTGTTGTCCAGTCAGCAGACAGCTTAGGCATAGGTTCTTCCTAAGGCCCCTTTTACACTTGTGCGACTTATCCTGCGATTCTGATGTGATGCTGGAAGCCGCATAGGAATCGCTGTGTTTCCGGCACCGCATCGGTATGAACCCAGCCTCAAGCCCTACAACATAAATGCTATGGTTTCCATACTCTACACTGATGGTGGCTAACAAGATGGAAGGAGCTGATTGCTGTTAAAAAATGATTTGCTTTATCATTTTAGACTGAAAGCAGTATAAACGGCTGGCCCAGAAGCAGAAAGAAATGTTTTTCCTGGTATTGCTGTCTATCCTGTAATGAAGAATATAGCACTCTTTTTTCCACTTTTAACCACTTGCCGACTGCTCACTAGAGCTCTACTGCGGCAAAGTGGTTCGTTATCGTCTGGCGACGTAGACCTACGTCGCCAGACACTCCCCTTTCTCGGCGGCGCGCTCCCGCTGTATTCAGTCACAGCGGGAGTCGGGCCAGGGGAGGAGCGGTGGTGATCACCGCCGCTCTTCCCCGATCGTCGGGGAATCGAGTTTGGGATCTCCTAAGTGTCAGACAGTGACAGATTGCAGGGTTCAGCATAGCTGAACCTGCGATCTGTCCTTGTGTCACTCAGTCACCTCCCCCCACACACGTCAGTAAGCACCAGGCATACATTAACCCCTCCCTCTCCAATAAAATTAACCCCTTCCCTGCTAGTGTCATTTTTACAGTAACAGTGCATATATATAGCACTGATTACTGTAGTAATGTCACTGGTACCCCCAAAAGTGTCAAAAATGTCAGTCAAGGGTCCGATCTGTCTGCCGCAATGTCGCAGTCCCACAAAAAAATCGCAGATCGCCGCCATTACTCGTTAAAAAAAAAAACACCAAAAATTACAGAAATCTTTCCCTTAGTAAACGCAATAACTTTTGCGCAAACCAATCAAAATACGCTTATTGTGATTTTTTTTTACCAAACATAGGTAGCAGAAAACAAATTGGCCAAAAATTCAAAAAAATTTTGATTTTTACATTTTTTGGGGGGGAATTTCATATAAAGAAATGTGAAAAATATTGTTATTTTTTCAAAATTTACGCTCTTTTTTTGTTTATAGAAAATCGCACAGGTGATCAAATACCACCAAAAGAAAGCTCTGTTTGTGGGGAAAAAAGACGTAAATTTCGTTTGGGTACGGCATCGCACGACCGCGCAATTGTCAGTAAAAGTCGCAAAGTGCCGAATCGCAAAAAGTGGCCCAGACGTAAGACAGCAAAATCCTCCGGTGGTAAAGTGGTTAAGCAACTCTGTTGCTATCACTAAAAAATAAAGAGCTTCCTTCACAGAATGATTTTGAACCAATCTGCTGCCTGAGTGTTTAGCTGGTTATTGCTGTTTATCTAATTCTTGCAACAACCCCGTAGTGTATTAAAGCGGAGCTCCACCCAAAAAGGGAAGTTTTACTTTAAGTATTCCTCCCCCAACCCCCCACTCCCCCCTAAATATGGCACATTTGGCATGTCAATTTTTTTTAGGGGGGGGAGCAGGTACCTAGTTTTGACAAGTACCCGCTCCCACTTCTGCTTGAGTGGAAGTTCTCCTCTCTCCCTCCCTCCTTGCAATCTTCTGGGACACGCCACAGGTCCCAGATGATTGCCTGACCAATGGGGAGGCGCTGCACGGTTTGCGCATGCGCAGTGCGCATCCGGCTGTGAAGTTGCAAGCTGTCACAGCCGGGTGCCCACACTTGCAATGCCAGGGCCGTGGAGAGGTGAAAGAGAGAAGCGAGGCTTCGGGTGGCCGCATCGCTGGATCATGGAACAGTTGAGTGTGTTTATTAAAAGTCAGCAGCTACACTTTTTGTAGCTGCTGGCTTTAGTTAAACACAAAAATGAGTGGCACTCCGCTTTACTATGCCTATAGGTAACAAGAATACTTTATATACAAACTATATACAATTACAGGAGTAAAAAAAAAAAAGACATACAGGGGATGATTTACTAGTGCAAAATCTAGTGCAACTGAATATAATCCAATCAGCTTCCAGGTTTTTTGTCAAAGCTTACTTGAACAAGCTGAAGTTAGAAGCTGATTGGCTACCATGCAGAGCTGCACCAGATTTGCACTCTCCAGTTTTAGTAAATCAACCCCACTGAGTGCTACAAATATGCACATACGTTCATTCATGCACACGCTACCTATCCTTTCCTAGCAAATGCACTAGCCTGTATTCGGTAAGAAAATACTAAAAGTTATTTCGTTTCTATTATAGCTGGCATGCTAAAAGTCGTCACCAAGCGACTCTGCCAACAGCCAAGGGACAATTCAATCTAGAAGCCACACTCCAAAGGGAAAGATTGCCAAGACCAAGATCCTATTTTTCTGTAATCACTTGAAATGCCCGGAGTCCTATTTGCAGGTAAAATAATTGACCAGCTATAACAGAATTAAAATGAATTTTAGTGTATCCCTATTGCACACAGACAGTTCATGCCGGTGCCACTGCTCCCTGCAGTACTAAAGAGTACTAAAAAAGAGGAAGGACTGAAGACACTTCAGAAATCAAGACTTTTTGGCAGTGTCAATTTTCTGGATCTACTATGTGCTGTGGTTTCTCTTATGGACCTCTACATTAATACGGGACCATTGATCCGGCCAGAAATCTTCTAAATGGATAACTTAATTCACTGCACTATTATCAGTTACAATCTGAGTTCTTTTTTTAAATTACCGAACACATCTCACCTATGCTATGGAGGACAGTATGTAGCACCCTCCTAGGTATGTGCTAGGTAAAAGCATTGTTTGTTCTACCTGCTTATCAGGGGAGCCTGATTGTTAGTTTTGCCTATTGCCTGTGTATATGTGTGATTTTTCTGGTCTGAGGGAGTGTCTCTACTGTATCCAATTGGGGAGCCTGTTGGACAGTGGAGGAAACCCAGCCAGTGACACACAGGCTTTTGTAGCTGTCCCAGTGGGTTGGCACAGAGAGTGGTGCATCCTGGAATAGGCTATAAAAGCCACGGGCACATGTGACAAGGCGTCTTTGGGCGGGAAGCCAGGTCCCAGGAGGAGGGTGATGTCCGTCTCTCCTCCTGTCAGCAAGGAAGGTGGTCACAGGCAGTCGGCCTAGTGGATTCAGTGTGTGATGCTGCGCAAGGAGGGCCAGGATACTGAGGAGTGGAGCTGAAGGCAGAGCAACCCAGGGAAAAACAGTGCCTATGAGTTCCGGGAAGCTTGCCAGAGGTCTGCCCAGGAAGGGGACCACTCTAGTGGAGTCAGTGGACAAGGGCTAGCATGCACGGGAAGTGAGCAAGGGGGTGCCAAGTTAGGACCCTGAAGAGGAATACATTCAGCAACATATCTTCTAATTCAGAAACATATCTTCTACTTCATTTCAGTGGCAAGATTAAGTAGCGGCCTTGCCGCACACACTGCAGTCAGTTGTCCTCAGAGATTGTGCATAGTTCAAGTTGGAGTATCCCACTCATCCCTTCTCCTATCCAAGTTCCAAAATAAAACACAAAAAAACAAAAAACGTGGACTGTTCAATGTCTGAGCCAAGTCTTAAAGTGATAAGTTTTACAGACTGTTAACCCAGGGGAATCCACACTCAGCAGCTCCCTACGGGTAGATGGGATGGTGTTCTGCAGTCCTGTACTAGGGTGGCGACGCTGCTTCTCTATGGATACAGCGTGGTAAGCGAGCATTGTCACCCAGGAAAGAAAGTGTCCTAAGCCTGGTACACTCTATAAGTTTTATAGGGAGATCACGTATTAACACAAGTGATGTTAGTGTGGTGATCTCCCCCACTGTGCCTTTGTGTTCTGACAGGGGAGCTGCCCCTCCCCCCCAATACTGATCAGCGCTCAGCACGCGCAGTCATTGTCTGCAAGTGCTGATCAAATGCTGGTTTTACAGCATGTCCCTTCAACAAAAGCTGGTCGCAGAAAGGCAGCTGTACAAACTGACCGAATGGAATGATACTGGCGCAAGCTGTTAATCACTGATGATGGGGGGGGGGGGGGGGGCGCCATCAGACTAATGCCTCATACACATGATCAGATAATCGTATGAAAAAAATTGCTGTTGAATTGATCGCATGATAATCTGATCATTAGTACACAGCTTTCCACAGCCGATCACGACGTTTCGTCCAACAAAATCCGAAGGGACAAACACGAAAACTTTTGACGTACAATAGCCTAGCAAATGACAATCGTTTAATCAGTACAGTATGAGTCCGCTACTAATCGATAGACAAAGATCACGAATGTTCGGAAACACTAAAATAACCCTTGAATTCAATACTAGTATCATGCAAAAAAATGCGAACGATAAGTCGTCCAATTATCTGATCGTGTGTACGAGGTGTAAGGGTAGGTGGTCAATGGGTGAACAGTGGGTGGTGATGAATAGGGGGAGAGAGAAGTCTTTACTATGGAACAGCAAATGATCAGAGTTGTATAAAGTACTCGAAACCCATACTTGAGTAAAAGTACAAGTGCTCGATCAAAAAGTGACTTGAGTAGAAGTGGAAGTGCTCGATCAAAAAGTGACTTGAGTAGAAGTACTAAAGTATTCAACATTTTTTGTACTTAAGTATTGCAAGTAGTTTTTTAAAAAAAAAATTGCTACTCAAGTACTGAAAGTAAAAGTACCAGTAGTTTTGAAAAAAAATGCTACTCAAGTACTGAAAGTAAAAGTACAAGTACTGTGTTATGTAGTTATTAAAGAAAGAAGTCAAAAGTTTGAACATCATATTGTTTTTTATTATTTCAAATGCAGCTTTTATTTATACATACAGTAGCATTTATTTTCGTATGCGCTGATAATACACATGTTTTGAACTTCATGAAACCTGCCATCTACTGTTCTGGCAGTGGTAATTTTTATAATAGTAACGAGTAACTATGCAGCACAAAAAAAAAATATCAGAGTAGAAGTATTGAAATCATCGAAAAAATGTAGTGAAGTAAAAGTGGAAGTAGGAGAAAAAAATTCTACTCTAGAAAAGTACAGATACCGGTACTTTCGGTACTTAAGTACAGTAGTGAAGTAGTTTTACTTAGTTACTATACATCTCTGCAAATGATGATCCTGCAGTGGTGGGACACAGTTCAAAACTTAGGGTAGGCCTCTTTAGGGAAGTAGAAGCCCACTCCAGAGACATGTAAACGACAGTAGCAGAGGCGCCTCTTTATTAAAACTGTGTAACATTTATTAAAACAATGAATGGGGATTTTTATGTAGAGTTTACACAATGTCCCAACTTTTTGGGAATTGGGATTGTATATACAATGCTCAAAAAATGAAAGGAACACTTTGAAAACATACCAGATCTCAATAGGGAAAAATATCATGCTGAATATCTATACTGGTATGGGCTGGGTAATGTGTAAGGATCTATACTGGTATGGACTGGGTAATATGTTAGGATCTATACTGGTATGGACTGGGTAATATGTTAGGATCTATACTGGTATGGACTGGGTAATATGTTAGGATCTATAGTGGTATGGACTGGGTAATATGTTAGGATCTATACTGGTATGGACTGGGTAATGTGTTAGGATCTATACTGGTATGGACTGGGTAATGTGTTAGGATCTATACTGGTATGGACTAAGTAATGTGTTAGGATCTATACTGGTATGGACTGGGTAATGTGTTAGGATCTATACTGGTATGGACTGGGTAATATGTTAGGATCTATACTGGTATGGACTGGGTAATATGTTAGGATCTATACTGGTATGGACTGGGTAATATGTTAGGATCTATACTTGTATGGACTCGGTAATATGTTAGGATCTATACTGGTATGGACTGGGTAATGTGTTAGGATCTATACTGGTATGGACTGGGTAATATGTTAGGATCTATACTGGTATGGACTGGGTAATGTGTTAGGATCTATACTTGTATGGACTGGGTAATGTGTTAGGATCTATACTGGTATGGACTGGGTAATATGTTAGGATCTATACTGGTATGGACTGGGTAATATGTTAGGATCTATACTGGTATGGACTGGGTAATGTGTTAGGATCTATACTGGTATGGACTGGGTAATGTGTTAGGATCTATAGTGGTATGGACTGGGTAATATGTTAGGATCTATAGTGGTATGGACTGGGTAATGTGTTAGGATCTATAGTGGTATGGACTGGGTAATGTGTTAGGATCTATAGTGGTATGGACTGGGTAATATGTTAGGATCTATACTGGTATGGACTGGGTAATGTGTAAGGGTCTATACTGGTATGGACTGGGTAATGTGTAACAAAAGAATGCCACATCGTTTGATGGAAATTAAATTATCAACCTACAGAGGGCTGAATTCAAAGACACCCCGAAAATCAAAGTGAAAAAAATGATGCAGCAGGCTAGTCCATTTTGCTGAAATTTTATTGCAGCAACTCAAAATTGTATTCAGTAGTTTGTATGGCCCCAACGTGCTTGTATGCATGCCTGACAATGTTGGGGCATACTCCTATTGAGACGACGGATGGACCAAAACATAATGTTCCAGAGGGGTTCTATTGTATTTAGGTCAGGCAAGCATGGGAACCATTCAATGGTATTAATTCCTTCATCCTCCAGGAACTGGCTGCATACTCCTACCACATGAGGCCGGGCATTGTCATGCACTAGGAGAAACCTAGGATCCACTGCACCAACGTAGGGTCTGACAATGGGTCCAAGGATTTTATCCCAATACCTAATGGCCAACAGGGTCATTGTCTAGCCTGTAGAGGCCTGTGTGTCCCTCCATAGATATGCCTCCCCAGAACATCACTGACCCACCACCCAACCGGTCATGCTGAATGGTGTTACAGGCAGCATAACATTCTCCACGGCTTCTCCAGACCCTTTCACGTCTGTCACATGTGCTCAGGGTGAACCTGCTCTCATCTGTAAAAAGCACAGGGCGCCAAAGGCGGACCTGCCAATTCTGATGTTCAGTGGCAAGGATGCTTTGTATCCTTATACCAGTGGTTTAGACATTAATGCGTTGAGTTATTTTGAGGGGACAGCAAATTTACACTGTTATACAAGCTGTACACTCACTACTTTACATTGTAGCAAAGTGTCATTTCTTCAGTGTTGTCACATGAAAAGATAGAATAAAATATTTACAAAAATGTGAGGGGTGTACTCACTTTTGTGAGATACTGTATATACCATAGTTTGTAGGCTCCAAAACTTTCACACAGACTAAATAATATACTCTGATTTGGGTTTTTCTCACCAAAAAAAAATGTAGCAGAATACATTTTGTTCCACGTTTATGAATAAAGATTATATATTTGCAAAATTTTATAACAGAAACTAAGAAAAACATTTTTTTTCAACATTTTTGGTCTTTTTTTCTTTATATAGTGAAAAATGGAAAAAAAGAAAAGGTGATGATAAAATACCACCAAAAGGATGCTCTATCTGTCTAAGAAAAAAAAAAAAAAATTATAAAAAAATCTTTTGGTGCAGTTTTGCATGACTCAGACTGCATTCACACCTCAGCGTTTTGAATTGCTGGCAGATTTGCTGCGATTCTGCCCGCGATTTTAAAGCACCGAGGTGTGAATGACAAATCGCAGAACGCACATTTGAGATGCCATTGATTTGAATGGCAATTAAAATTGCAGGGCAGTTCTGCCGCGATTGCTGCACGATAAATCGCGCTGCAATCACAGCAACCCACATCGCGTGAAGCTTGTCGCCCAAAAAGTTTAGGAGCTACTTTTAGGTGACCTATGTCACGCAATATGAGTTGCCGTTTTAAATCGCGGGCAGATTTCAAAGCGCCGAGGTGTGAATGACAAATCACAGGAAGCACATTTGAGATGCCATTCATTTGAATGCCACCTTAAATCGCAGTGCGGTTCTCCTGAGATTGTTGCGCGATAAATCGCACTGCAATCACGGCAACCCGCATCGGGTGAAGCTTGTCGCCCAAAAAAGTTCAGCTACTTTTGGGTGACATGCTTCACACGATGTGGGTTGCTGTTTTGAATCGTGGGCACATTTCAAAGTGCAGAGGCGTAAATGACAAATTGCAGGACACACATTTGCAATGCCATTCATTTGAATACCACCCTTAAATGGCGCTTCGGTTCTGTCGTGATTGCTGCATGATACAGTGCCTTGCGAAAGTATTCAGCCCCCTTGAACTTTTCGACCTTTTGCCACATTTCAGGCTTCAAACATAAAGATATAAAACTGTAATTTTTTGTGAAGAATCAACAACAAGTGGGACACAATCATGAAGTGGAACGAAATTTATTGGATATTTCAAACTTTTTTAACAAATAAAAAACTGAAAAATTGGGTGTGCAAAATTATTCAGCCCCTTTACTTTCAGTGCAGGAAACTCTCTCCAGAAGTTCAGTGAGGATCTCCTCTGAATGATCCAATGTTGACCTAAATGACTAATGATGATAAATAGAATCCACCTGTGTGTAATCAAGTCTCCGTATAAATGCGCCTGCACTGTGATAGTCTCAGAGGTCCGTTTAAAGCGCAGAGAGCATCATGAAGAACATGGAACACACCAGGTAGGTCCGAGATACTGTTGTGGAGAAGTTTAAAGCCGGATTTGGATACAAAAAGATTTCCCAAGCTTTAAACATCCCAAGGAGCACTGTGCAAGCCATAATATTGAAATGGAAGGAGTATCAGACCACTGCAAATCTACGAAGACCTGGCCGTCTCTCTAAACTTTCAGCTCATACAAGGAGAAGACTGATCAGAGATGCAGCCAAGAGGCCCATGATCACTCTGGATGAACTGCAGAGATGTACAGCTGAGGTGGGAGACTCTGTCCATAGGACAACAATCAGTCATATACTGCACAAATCTGGCCTTTATGGAAGAGTGGCAAGAAGAAAGCCATTTCTTAAAGATATCCATAAAAAGTGTTGTTTATAGTTTGCCACAAGCCACCTGGGAGACACACCAAACATGTGGAAGAAGGTGCTCTGCTCAGATGAAACCAAAATCAAACTTTTTGGCAGCAATGCAAAACGTTATGTTTGGCGTAAAAGCAACACAGCTCATCACCCTGAACACACCATCCCCACTGTCAAACATGGTGGTGGCAGCATCATGGTTTGGGCCTGCTTTTCTTCAGCAGGGACAGGGAAGATGGTTAAAATTGATGGGAAGATGGATGGAGCCAAATACAGGACCATTCTGGAAGAAAACCTGATGGAGTCTGCAAAAGACCTGAGACTGGGACGGAGATTTGTCTTCCAACAAGACAATGATCCAAAACATAAAGCAAAATCTACAATGGAATGGTTCACAAATAAACAAACATATCCAGGTGTTATAATGGCCAAGTCAAAGTCCAGACCTAAATCCAATCGAGAATCTGTGGAAAGAACTAAAAACTGCTGTTCACAAACGCTCTCCATCCAACCTCACTGAGCTCGAGCTGTTTTGCAAGGAGGAATGGGCAAAAATTTCAGTCTCTCGATGTGCAAAACTGATAGAGACATACCCCAAGCGACTTACAGCTGTAATCGCAGCAAAAGGTGGCGCTACAAAGTATTAACTTAAGGGGGCTGAATAATTTTGCATGCCCAATTTTTCAGTTTTTTATTTGTTAAAAAAGTTTGAAATATCCAATAAATTTCGTTCCATTTCATGATTGTGTCCCACTTGTTGTTGATTCTTCACAAAAAATTATAGTTTTATATCTTTATGTTTGAAGCCTGAAATGTGGCAAAAGGTCAAAAAGTTCAAGGGGGCCGAATACTTTCACAAGGCACTGTAAATTGTGCTGCAGACCCGCATCTCGTGAAGTTTGTCGCCAAAGCAAAGTTCAGGTGCTACTTGTGGGAAGCATGCTTCATGCGATGTGGGCTGCCGTTTTGAATCACGGGCAGATTTCAAAGTGCCAAGGTGTGAAGGACAAATGGCAGAATACAAATTTGAGATGGCATTCATGTAAATGGCACCTAAAATCACAGTGCGGTTCTGCTGTGATTGTTGCTTGATAAATTGCGCTGCAATCCGCATTATCACCCAAAAGAATTTCAGGAGCTACTTTTAAATGGCATGCTTCACGCAATGCAGTTTGCCTCGATTGCAGCGCGATTTATCGCGCGACAATCGTGGCAGAGCCACACCTCGATTTTAGGTGCCATTCTGAATGGCATCTCAAATGTGTGTTCAATTTGTCATTCACACCTTGCCGCTTTGAAATCTGCCCACGATTAAAAATGGCAACCCACATCGCGGGAAGCATGTCACCCACAAAAAGCTCCTGATCTTTTTTGGAGTGACAAGCTTCACGCGATGCTGGTTGCTGTGATTACAGATTGTGATTTATCGTGTTAATCGCAGGAGAACTGCAATGCGCTTTTAGGTTTCGATTAGTGGCAAATCTGCCCGCTATTCAAAATGCCATGGTGTAAATACAGTCTAAGTAAGGATCCTTTCACATGGGCGTTCTGCCCGGCGGACTTTGCTTTGCTCAGCGGGGGATCGATCCACCGATCCCCACTGAGCAGGAAGGTGACAGATCCTTCTCCGCTCACTGTGCTGGGACGGACCTGTCAGATCCCCGTTCTCCTCTATGAAGAGATCGGATGAAAACGGACCTCCTGTCTGTTTTCATCCGATCCTATCTGATTCTGATCCGATCTGCCAGACGGATGGGAAATAGGGTTACCATCCATCTGGATTTCACGGACAGGATCGCATCGGATAGCAGCGGGTGTCAGCGGACATGTCTCTGCTGACATCCGCTGCCCCATAGAGGTGCATGGAGAATCTGATCAGGTCTGCCTGAAAAACTGACAGACGGATCTGATCGGAAAGCCCGTGTGAAAGGGTCCTTATTGTCATCCAAAGTGTGACAGCGCTGGTAAGTGAAAAATGGTCTGGACTGGAAGGAGGGGGGGGGGGGGGGACAGTCCTGCCTTTAAAGGGCCGTACACACTTGATGAAAATTGGAAGAAATATCCTTCGATTTTTCTCTGTCATCTCAGCGTTCATTACCGTTTTTAGTCGACAGTGTATAAATGTTCACGAAATTTCTCGTCCGATTTTTCTTTTTATTGGCACATTTGTTCCTAGACTTCCGGGTTGTCAGCAACTTCAGATCATGCGCGATCTTTCTTATCCAATTTTTCACGAACGTACGGCATACACATTAAACGAAAATCGGTCGTCTGGGGACGGACGAAAAAATTTTTGGTGTTTGTCCCTCCGTTTTTTTTCGTTGAAAATGTCGGCATCGGCTGCTGAAAGTTGTGTACACACTAGGCGAAAATCGGACGATTTCACATCGGGCGGGAATTTTCGGCAGATTTTCTACTAGTGTGTACCCCACTTAAGTGATTAACCTCCCTGGCGGTATGATTCTGTCAGGAATTACATACCAAAAGCGGTACAATTGTTTTCATGGAAATTTGGCGTTATGTATTATAGGCCTACAATTCTTAGTAATTACTGACTTAAACCTGACCAAAACAAGACTCTAGTAGACATCCCAGATGTGATAAATTTGAAATACAAACGCATGAATTATAATCGAATCAATAATATAATTTTATTATATAATATATAATATATATAATAAAATTATATTATTGATTAGATTATAATTCATGCGTTATATATTATATATATATGTGTGTATATATATATATATATGTGTGTGTATATATATATATATATATATATATATATATATATATATATATATGTGCGTGCATATATATATATATACATATATACACATATATATATATATATATATATATACATATATGCATATATATATATATATATATACATATACATATATATATATATATGCATATATATATATATGCATATATATATATATATATATATATATATATATATATGCATATAATATATATAATATAAAATGTGTAATGTGTTTGTGTTTTGTGCAACTTTTTTTTTTTCTTTTTTTTCAATTTCCCTCCCTAGTTCCGCTCCCATGCAGCATTGCTGCTGCAGGGAACGGAACTAGGAAGTGATCGTACCGACGGAGACCGACGGAGAGCGGCGGGGATCTCGGCTGGCGGTCACAGCAATGAGAGATCATCGCTGGATCGCCAGGAGAAGGTAAGAGACACTGCTGCGCTCTCTGCACATCCACCCCGAGCGTGACTCGGGGTTACCGATCCTGGTATGAAAAATCAACCCCGAGTCACGCTCGGGGTTACCGCCAGAGAGGTTAAAGGAGTCGCCAGATAAAAATAAAGAGTAAAAAAAAAGCCTAAAAAGAAGAAAACTAATGCAACCACTACATCTAAGGACTGGTAAGCTGAAATAGATTACATTTTTGTTCTTTGGTTTAGATACATTGAAAGAAGCCTCTACTTTGCTTCTTTTCTATCACTGAAAGAAAACCCCGCTTTTCTTTAGAACAAAAGACCCTGGCGATTTCAGATCTATTTACATACCATTGATAGCCCTGGGTTAATGAGACTCACACACCTCTTTATCCTAAATAATCTGTTGTGATAAAGGGCAGAGCGGGTTACACTAGAACTGTCTTGGCCCCCGGGGATGGATGGGAGTGTAAGGTGATCCTATGGCTTCTGTGGCCTGGAAAACCTTGGTCAAGTAAACAATACAAAGTCCTGTATTTTCTCACAGCTCCTTCAAGACAGCTGAGCTAAACCAAAGACTTCCCAAGCCCCTGGCACTGTCTAAGAAGTGCAAAGCGTGAAATGCCTGTGAAGAGGCTGAAGTGGTCTAATGGATTTTTGTTTTTAAAATGATGGCACCTTTAGGTGTACATTGAACGGAAATGGAATGTTGTGTAGATTCATCTTGATAAAAAAAAACTTCTATATTTAGAGGTAAAACTGTAATGAGGAAGTATGGAAGGTGCCACTGCTGACCTTTCCTTCTAAAAAGGACTAATAGATTTATTTTCTGTTATAAATATTTTTCTTAATCATTTTGTTAAGCGCTGCGCAAACTGTTGGCGCTATATAAATCCTGTATAATAATGTATAATAATTAAATGTTTTCTGAAAAAAAGAGGAGGAACGATACAAAGCAAAGTGGCGAACAATACTCGCAAGGCTCTGTACATACAACAAAGTAGATACATAAAAAGGGTTGGGGGACATAAAAGGACCATAACAAATGGGATGAACCATCTTTGAGGTCCCATATAGTTGCATACAAATAGGGAGATCAAACATGTGATGAGTAGCTACATAATATAGACCAAAAAAAACGAATTTAACCACTTTACCGCTGAGTACCGTAGTACTACTGCGGCAAAGTGGCTCTTGTAGGTCTGACTCCTCCCCCTGTAGACGGCGCTCGCGCGCCGCCGGAGGCGCGCTCCCGCTGTTTTCATTCACAGCGGGAGTCGGGCCAGGGGAGGAGCAGCGGCGATCGCCGCTGCTCTGCCCCGATCGTCGGGGAATCCAATTTGGAGATCCGCCCGCCTGTGTAAACAGAGCGGGCGGATCTCCTCAGTGACAGGGAGTGACAGATCGGACTGTTCAGCATAGCTGGACATCCGATCTGTCCTTGTCTCACACAGTCAGCTCCCCCCCCCCACACGTCAGTAAGCACCAGGCATACATTAACCCCTCCCTCTTCAATAACATTAACCCCTTCCCTGCCAGTGTCATTTTTACAGTAACAGTGCATATTTATAGCACTGATTACTGCAGTAATGTCACTGGTACCCCCAAAAGTGTAAAAAATGTCAGTCAAGGGTCCGATCTGTCCGCCGCAATGTCGCAGTCCCGCAAAAAAAATCGCAGATCGCCGCCATTACTCGTTAAAAAAAAAAACACCAAAAATGATATAAATCTTTCCCTTAGTTAGTAAACGCAATAACTTTTGCGCAAACCAATCAAAATACGCTTATTGCGATTTTTTTTCCAAACATAGGTAGCAGAAAACAAATTGGCCAAAAATTTAAAAAAATTTAGATTTTTTAAATTTTTTGGGGGGAAATTTCATATAAAAAAATGTGAAAAATATTGTTATTTTTTCAAAATAAACGCTTTTTTTTTTGTTTATAACGCAAAAAGTAAAAATCGCACAGGTGATCAAATACCACCAAAAGAAAGCTCTGTTTGTGGGAAAAAAAGGACATAAATTTCGTTTGGGTACGGCACTGCACGACCGCGCAATTGTCAGTTAAATTCGCACAGTGCCGAATCGCAAAAAGTGGCCTGGACGTAAGACAGCAAAAAATTTTCCGGTGGTAAAGTGGTTAAATATTTTTATTAAATATTTTCTGAAAAAAAGATGAGGAACAATACAAAGCAGAGCAGCGAACAATACTCGCAAGGCTCTGTACATACAACAAAGTAGATACATAAAAAGGGTTGGGGGACATAAAAGGACCATAACAAATGGGATGAACCATCTTTGAGGTCCCATATAGAAACATAGAAACATAGAAACATAGAATGTGTCGGCAGATAAGAACCATTTGGCCCATCTAGTCTGCCCAATATATCTGAATCCTATGAATAGTCCCTGGCCCTATCTTGTATGAAGGATAGCCTTATGCCTATCCCATGCATGCTTAAACTCCTTCACTGTATTTGCAGCTACCACTTCTGCAGGAAGGTTATTCCATGCATCCACTACTCTCTCAGTAAAGTAATACTTCCTCATATTACTTTTAAACCTTTGCCCCTCTAATTTAAAACTGTGTCCTCTTGTGGTAGTTTTTCTTCTTTTAAATATGCTCTCCTCCTTTACTGAGTTGATTCCCTTTATGTATTTAAATGTTTCTATCATATCCCCTCTGTCTCTTCTTTCTTCCAAGCTATACATGTTAAGGTCCTTTATCCTTTCCTGGTAAGTTTTTTCCTGCAATCCATGTACTAGTTTAGTAGCTCTTCTCTGAACTCTCTCTAGAGTATCTATATCCTTCTGGAGATATGGCCTCCAGTACTGCGCACAATACTCCAAGTGAGGTCTCACCAGTGTTCTGTACAGCGGCATAAGCACTTCTCTCTTTCTACTGCTTATACCTCTCCCTATACATCCAAGCATTCTGCTGGCATTTCGTGCTGCTCTATTACATTGTCTTCCCACCTTTAAGTCTTCTGAAATAATTACTCCTAAATCCCTTTCCTCAGATACTGAGGTCAGGACTGTGTCAAATATTCTATATTCTGCCCTTGGGTTTTTACGCCCCAGGTGCATTATCTTGCACTTATCCACATTAAATTTCAGTTGCCAGAGTTCTGACCATTCTTCTAGTTTTCCTAAATCCTTTTCCATTTGGCGTTTCCCTCCAGGAACATCAACCCTGTTACATATCTTTGTGTCATCAGCAAAAAGACAAACCTTACCATCGAGGCCTTTTGCAATATCACTTATGAAGATATTAAACAAAATTGGTCCCAGTACAGATCCCTGAGGTACCCCACTGGTAACATGACCTTGTTCTGAATGTTCTCCATTGACTACAACCCTCTGTTGTCTGTCACTCAGCCACTGCCTAATCCACTCAACAATATGGGAGTCCATGCTCAATGACTGCAGTTTATTGATAAGTCTTCTATGTGGGACAGTGTCAAAAGCCTTACTAAAATCTAGATATGCAATGTCTACTGCACCTCCACCGTCTATTATTTTAGTCACCCAGTCAAAAAAATCTATAAGATTTGTTTGACATGATCTCCCTGAAGTAAACCCATGTTGTTTTTCATCTTGCAATCCATGGGATTTAAGATGTTCCACAATCCTATCCTTTAATAGGGTTTCCATTAATTTGCCTACTATTGATGTCAGACTCACTGGTCTATAGTTGCTCGATTCCTCCCTACTACCTTTCTTGTGAATGGGCACGACATTTGCCAATTTCCAGTCTTCCGGGACGACTCCTGTTACTAATGATTGGTTAAATAGATCTGTTAATGGTTTTGCCAGCTCACCACTAAGCTCTTTTAATAATCTCGGGTGTATCCCATCAGGACCCTGTGACTTATTTGTCTTCACTTTAGACAGCAATCTTAGAATGTCTTCCTCTGTAAAGACACATGCATCAAATGATTCATTAGTCATCCTTTCAAGTGGAGGTCCTTCTCCTTCTTTTTCTTCTGTAAAAACTGAACAGAAGTATTCATTAAGGCAGTCAGCTAGCCCTTTATTTTCTTCTACATACCTTCCGTCCTTTGTTTTTAATTTAGTTATTCCTTGTTTTAATTTCCTTTTTTCATTTATATATCTGAAGAATGTCTTATCCCCCTTTTTCATAGACTGAGCTAGTTTTTCTTCTGCCTGCGCTTTAGAAGTTCTTATAACTTGCTTGGCCTCTTTCTGCCTAATCTTGTAGATTTCCTTATCTTCATTGCTCTGGGTTTTTTTATAATTACAAAATGCTAGCTTTTTATTTTTAATGATTTGGGCCACTTCTGCTGAGTACCACAGTGGTCTCTTCCTTTTTTTGCTTTTACTGACAAGTCTAATGCAATTTTCTGTTGCCTTCAATAATGCACCTTTTAAGTAGTCCCATTTCTCCTGGACTCCATGTAATCCGTTCCAGTCTGATAAGGACTCATTTATGACTAATTTCATTTTTGAAAAGTCTGTTTTTCTAAAATCTAAAACTTTTGTTTTTGTGTGGTGTGACTCTTTCACAGTTCTTATATTAAACCACACTGACTGGTGATCACTGGATCCCAAGGTTTCGCCTACAATGACATCATATACCGAATCCCCATTTGTGAATACCAGATCCAAAATGGCCTCCCTCCGGGTTGGTGCCTCAACCACTTGTTGCAGAGACAACTCCAGTAGGGAATTTAGAATATCTGTACTCCTGGTAGAACTTGCTATTTTGGTTTTCCAGTTTATATCTGGAAGATTGAAATCTCCCATAATGATAACTTCTCCTTTCATTGTCATTTTAGCTATTTCTTCAACTAGTAGATCATCTAGTTCTTTGACTTGACCAGGTGGTCTATATATCACACCTACACGAGTTACTGCATGATTAGCAAACTGCAACGTAACCCAAACTGACTCTATGTTGGCCTCACCAACTTGTATTAGGTTAGATTTAATGCTATCTTTCACATACAGGGCCACTCCTCCTCCTTTCTTGCCTACTCTGTCTCTTCTGTATAAAGAGTACCCTGGTATGGTTATGTCCCAGTCATTTCTTTCATTAAACCATGTCTCCGTAACAGCCACTAAATCTACATTCTCAGATTCCATTATTGACCCAAGTTCATTGATTTTTTTACCTAAACTGCGAGCATTTGTAGACAGGACTCTGAGCTTATCATTTCTTAACCTCTGTGCTTCTGACCTGTTCTGGCATTGTTTCGGGGGGCAATATAGTTGCATACAAATAGGGAGATCAAACATGTGATGAGTAGCTACATAATATAGACCAAAAAAAATGAATTGAAAAGGATTAAAAGAGGTGCATGGAAGCCAGCCAGCCCCCAGTCTGATATACTCACCCTCCAGTCTGCCACTAACCAAGTAGACCTGTCTCATGATATAAATAAAGAACAGGGGTTTCGTTGACGCGCATTTGCAAACGCATGTGTAAGCTGCAGAGCCAAGACACGGCACCCTGTTTTATCTGCAGTCCTAACACTTTTAAATTTGAGTGTCTCCACTCTGGGAGCATAATATAGACCAGTGATGGCGAACCTTGGCACCCCAGATGCTTTGAAACTACATTTCCCATGATGCTCATGCACTCTGCAGTGTAGTGGAGCATCATGGGAAATGTAGTTCCAAAACATCTGGGGTGCCAAGGTTTGCCATCACTGATATAGACTGTGTCTTAACAACCCCCACTCCAATAAGGCACTATCATGCCCTCAAGAAGGAGCGCATGCAACGCAAACATGTCAAAGAATAGTAAGCATCATATTTGAGAAGTGACGTCACACCAACCCCGCTGTGCATTCCACAAGCTCTGGAATTGCCAGAATCCACCGGCAGACCAAACCGTGAACCCCAAGCCTGGTTCGGATGTACCTGTTTCTATGGACGTGTGTTTTCCCCAGCCCCAGATGACGTAGAGCAGGGATTCCCAAACTACAGCCCTCCAGTTGTTCAGGAACTACAATTCCCATCATGCCTAGTCATGTCTGTCAATGTCAGAGTTTTACAATGCCTCATGGGATATGTAGTTCTGCAACAGCTGGAGGGCCGTAGTTTGGGGATCCCTGACGTAGAGGATCCCAGTATAGTGACACTATTGATGTATCTGTTTTTACACTACCTTTGCGAGTAGTATTAACCTTGTTTTATCTCATTAAAAGTTCCTAAAAGCTACACTTAGTAGGCACTTGTGTTTTATTTCAGCATATAGACCAATAACACCATTATAAATGGAAGAAAGCCATCGCAAAGACGGCTTATCTGGTCCGTCTATGGCATACATAAGATCCATGAGGTCCAAAACAACAACAATACGTAACCTCTATGGCGTGGTCTGCAAAATGGTAGAACAATTAACTTTTTATAAAATTTCAAAAGCACTCCTCATTGTCAAACATAATTTTAGTAATTATGGGGGACACAATTCCCCACAGCTAATAGCGTAAGTAACATAGGTGGGAAAAGGGGGAGAGGAGAGAAAAGTAACAAGACTGGCCAGGAAAGAAAAGAAGAAGAGAGAAAGTAAGGAAAAGAGAAATAGAGAAGGTGAGTCCTTCCTGGGATCTTCCACCAACTATCCTTAGAGTCAGCTCCGTATGCCTGCAACCTGCAAATAGGCAAGGCATTAACTAAGCACAGGAGTGTAAATTACATTTGCTGAACTTTTGAGCTGTACATGCATGTTTCGTCCTCGATTTTTATGGATTTACAATAAAGTATGACGTTTTTAGGCTGGAAGTGCAGCCACCTTCTCTTTCTTTGCATCAGGCAAGCCAGGGGGAACTATAATTTTTTCGCAATCTCGCATGTCTTGTCCTTGATTTTTATGGATTTACAATAAAGTATGCAGTTTTTAGGCTGGAAGTGCAGCCACCTTCTCATCCTTTGCATCAGGCAAGCCAGGGGGACTATATTTTTTCACGACCTTGCAAGACACTAAAACATTTTTAATTTAACATGATCCATTAGGGATTTTTTTCTATTGCAGGTACTTATATAGCGCCGTTAATTTGTGCAGTGTTGTACATGTAAATATAATGTCATTCACATCAGTCCCTGCCCTTGAGGAGCTTACAATCTAAGGTCCCTAGACCTAGCTCACATTCATACACTAGGACCAATTTAGACAGGAGCTAATTAACCTACAAGCATGTCTTTGGAGTACTCAGGGGAAACCCACGTGGGCACAGGGAGAACATGCAAACTCCATGCAGGTAATGCTGTGGTTGGGATTTGAACTGACAAGCCTAGTGCCGCTAGGTGGAAGTGCTAGCCACTGTGCTGCCCGTGTGCAAAGCTGAGAGATTATATTTACCTCTTGGTGCAGTTTGGCTTTAAATGCCTTCTGAGGATTACAGAAGCTCCTTTCAAGTAACCTGGACTGTTCTTAGTAAAAATATACCCAAATCCACGGCATCGCTCCAAACCTGGACCTCTTAATGTTCATGGACCACCCAGGGGCACTATCCTGCAGCCTGTCTCTGTTCCAAAATGAAAATACAAGAAGAAGAGAGTCACACTCCATGATTAGCTCAGCTTGATACTTTATTATATTAACAGTTAATTACTTTACAATTAATAGACTAAAGTATCAAGAAAAGCTAATTATGGTGTGTGACTCTTATATTTTCATGCTGGACTTCTTACTGTAGCAAAAACATTACTCATTAGCCTCATTATTTTGTGTTATGAAAGAAAACACAGACAGCAGGAAAAAAGGAAAAATGAAACTTAATTAACGTTACACAAATAACAAAAGCATACAAAAAAAGAAAAAAGCACAAAAAAAAAAAAATAAGCCAAACTAGCCTACTCTTCTGTAATGCTTACTTGGGGCAATCATCTTGGGCACAATCAGCCTGATGAACATTATTTGCAAATATCGCTAGCAGCTGCTATAGCTGCTGGCAATAATCACTGTCTTCTCCAGGCAGGGACTGCTTTCCCCGCTGGGAGAATATAACTGTCTGTGTTGATGGGGGAATCATGCAAATTTCTTTCCTGCAACCCGTGGTTTCAGGAAATAAATTTGCACCATCTATGGCCGGCCTAAGAAATTTACTAAAGTTTGGTCTCCCTGGCTAGACTTCCAAGATTTGGTTGCTCCAGAATAATGCATTGTGTCTTTATACTCATATATCCTTTTTTTTGGTATTGACTAAGAGGTATTTAGTGCATTTTCATTGTCCTTTTTATATTGTTTTTGCTATGCAAGCATTTGCATAGGGATTTTTATTTTTTCGGTCCCTCTTTATATTCTGGTATTATTCTATATGGATAATTGGATATGCTTGTTCTTTTTTGTATCCTTCCGAGCTGCGTCTCAGTGTAGTGCCTTGTTTGGCATATTTCTCTTTTTTTGTTCTTTCATCTTTGTTTTCTTTTACTATATCTGCAAAAGTTTAATAAAATTAACCTTTAAAAAAAAAAAAAATTCTCCACCCCACTAAAATATTCTACCTTAAACACTCATCCATATTCCTTGGCTGCCATTTTTATCCATTGGCTTTAGTTCCTTATACAATCCCTAATTGAAACAAGTAGGATGATTAGGAATTCTGACATCATTTTGACTTTCCTGATATGCAGGCTTGCCCTGGGTCAGGGACTAAGAATGGAAAATATTAAAACCAAGTGCTTGCCTTGAATGTGCAGTTGCAGAGTACGGGGGAACATATGATGCTGCCCCTGGCACCCTGCAATGCAACATTTGGTGTCTGAAGGGCCAGTTTTGAGAACCAGTTGACAAAAAGGATGTTGCGGAACTGGATGTCTCTGTTTATTCTCCATTGAGAAGAGGCATTTAAAAGGGGACAGGATCACTAGAATAAATATATAAATGGTCCATATGGTAAACTTGGTGCAAAGACAAGGAGACTCTCTGTGTGCACTGAATACAGAAAAGCTTCTCTACAGTAAAGCTGGCCATACACTATCAGGAACCAAATGAAATTTGCTATGTGGGTGGCCTTGTCTGTTCCTAATCAATGCCCGAAATGTGCTATGTGGTCCTATCCGCCTTCTCCCACCTAACACCCTTCAATTGAAAAATTAGAGAAGCTGGAAAAATTATTTTTGGCCAGTTGCAGCTGCGGTTTGGTTATTCTGAAAGTCGCTGGTGCCAGCTGTCAGAATATAATAGGCACAGTGGTGGATTCCTCCATCTGCGCTGTTTAGTGTGGATAGAGGAATCTGTTAGATTTTTCAACCTGCAAGCTGGAAGAAAACAAAATCTAACAGTGTATTGTTGAGCTATAAAAATGTTGAATGTAGACTTCCTCAGGGGGTTTCTAAATGCACAGAATTTGACTGTCTATTTATTTATTACAGGTACTTACTATATATAGCACCGTCAATTTATACAGTGCTTTACTTATATATTGTACGTTCACATCAGCCCCCGCCCTTGAGGAGCTTACAATCTAAGGTCCCTAAAGCCTAGTACACACTAGTATTTTTTTTTCAACCCAGCAGTGCCTGAAAAGAAAAAAAAAAGCTTTTAAGGTCACCCATGCTCTGCCCCTTTTTGCCCCCCATAGATTCCCCTTTAGAGCAGCCCTGGCCAGGGTCCCCTATAGATCCCCTTTAGAGCAGGGTCCCCATAGATCCCCCTTTAGAGCAGGCCTGGGTCCCCATAGATCCCTCTTTAGTCTTACCTTTTCACATATATTCCCTGTGCTACCAGGTTTTCCTGCACCACCAGGTACTCCAGGCATTCCCTGCAAAGAATATATATATATAGCCAATATGACCCCCTTTAGAGCAGGCCAGGGTCCCCATAGACCCCTTTAGGACAGGCCAGGGTCCCCATAGATCCCCCTTTAGGGCAGACTAGGCCAGGGTCCCCCATAGATCCCCTTTAGAGCAGGGTCTCCATAGATCCCTATTTAGAGAAGGCCAGGTCAGGGTCCCCCCATATATCCCCCTTTAGAGCAGGGTCCCCACAGATTCCCCTCTTAGAACAGGCCAGGAAATTTCCAGAGGGGGGGAACACTTGCCCCCCCTTGCGGATGCCCATGCATACTAGTGCCTATTTACCTACCAGCATATCTTTGGAGTGTGGGAGGAAACCTATGCAGGCACAGGGAGAACATGTCAATTCCAGGTAGGTAGTGTCATAGTTGGGATTTGAACCGACAACCCTAGTGCCGCTAGGCAGAAGTGGCAGTCACTGAGCTGCCTCTACTATTAAATGTATAACTAATAACACTGTGGATTATTGATCCAGAGAAAATCCTTATGCATTAGGGGATTAAGAAGAAACTTTTTCTCTGGCTGGAGCTAATTAAACCACGCTTCACTAGGGTTCTTGCATTCCTCTACATCAGCTGCAGGCATAGGGTTCTGTAGATGCAGGTTTTGCATTTAATTGATTATTTTTCCATCGGTTGAACTCAATAGAAATTTGTCTTTTTTCATCTTCTCTAATAAGGTAAGTACTAATTACCCTGAAATCCTGGGTGGGCAGGCACAGATTGGAGCAGCGCAGCAGGGTCTAGAAGATTAGTACCTGTTGCTTATGCCTCATAGGGTAAAAAGTAAATCTGTTACTTTGGACATTATATACTAAAGCCAGCCATAGATAATGCAATGTTCTTTTCTGCATCAACGGGTTGCAGGAAAGAAAATCGATTGATTCCCCCATCAACACAGTCAGTGTTGATGGGGGAATCGCTCCTGCAGAGCTATTGTGTCCTCCCAGGGGGGTTATTGCTAGCGGCTATAGCATATAATCGCATGTAAAAATCCAGCATGCTGGTTGTACCCAAGTTGATCGATGGATCGGTTTGGGTACAATAAGCCTGCCTATAGGTGGTTTAAATATCTGCTGGTCCCTGCTGAACCAGGTGAGATTCTAACCATCTATGGCTGGCTTATGCCCAAATTTCTAATTTTAGGTTTGTTTTGGTCACCCCTATGGGAATAAATGCTTCATTTCAGGCTTTGAATCTCCTGTCTGTTTTCTTGTAAGGACATGGATCTCCAGCTATTAAGCAGTAAGTAAGTGGGTGGATCTTGAAGCCGAGAGCACTCGTTTTCTGTCAGTCTCAGAAGCCACAATGGACCGGCTGCTATAGACCAGCTTTGCCCACATTTCAATTTTTTTTGTTTAATTTAGTCACCCCTATGGGATTAAGTGCTTCATTTCAGGCTTTGAACCTCCTGTCTGTTTTCTAGTAAGGGCACAGATTTCCAGCTATTAATTAGTAAGTTGGTGGGTCTTGAAGCCGAGAGCACTTGTTTTTTTGTCAGTCTTATGCCTCGTACACACGCAACGATTATCAGCCGACCGATCGTCCGACTTTTGTCCAGAGTGGTGTTTTGTTGGTTGGAATGTGCCTAGACTGCACACGAATTTTCTCGGCCAACAAAAATATACTTCAGAAGTGATGTCATGTGCTGGTTTACTTTCCGTGTGTTTTTTCTTCTCTGAGCATGCCCAGTCTTGCTCATTAGATTTTTGTCTGCCGAAATCTGTACTGACTGACGGAAAATCGGCCGTTGTGTTGACGGCCAACAAAAATTTTATAGCCTGCACACCAGATTTTTTTCGGCCGAAAAGTCGAAGTCAGTTGTCGAAAGCATCATACTAACAAGCCGAAAATTCCCGGCCAATAATCGATGCGTGTGTACGAGGCATTAGAAGCCACCATGGACCAGCTGCAATAGACCGGCTTTACCCAAATTTCTAATTGTATGTTTTATTTAGTCACCCCTATGGGATTAATTCCTTCATTTCAGGCTTTGAACCTCCTGTCTGTTTTCTAGTAGGGGGAACGGATCTCCAGTTATTAAGCAGTAAGTGGGTGGATCCTGAAGCCAAGAGCACTCATTTTCTGTCAGTCTCAGAAGCTGCTATGGACCGGCAGGGTTGACTTCAGATCAAGGTGCCCAACAACAAAGCTATGAAAACATTTCTAAGTGCTCAGCTTTGATGTGTAGCAAATATGATTGACAGTTGCCGAGAGGCTACACAGTTCCCTCATTGCTGCTGGCTGGGAAATACTAAGGTTTTAAAGAGTATTATGTACCACTTCAAAACTTGTCATGCAGCCACTAACTGGCTGAAAAGTTCCAGTAGCCCTCTATTCTAAGAAAAGTTAAGGGAGTTTCCTTCAGATGTGCTAACCTTTTAAGAAAATGTTTTTCATAAATGCAGTTTATAATTATAAGGTACTATACAATATACCTTTTCTGCACATTGACCTGTGCCCTCCAACCTTATCATTGGTTGGGCTCAACCACACAAGCAGTGTATAGGACAGTTGCACTAAAGATGGCTAAAGACAGTAAGCGCTTGATTGGTTAATGCCACCAAACATGCCAACACAAGTAGAAAACAAATGTGCTAGCATCATGCAAACCTGTGGGGAAAAAAATGATTTACTTTAATTACTGTATATACTCGAGTATAAGCCGAGTTTTTCAGCACATTTTTTTGTGCTGAAAACGTCCCCCTCGGCTTATACTCGAGTCAAAAAAAAAAAAAAAAAGTTCCCGGCCGCTCCGACGTGTTTAAGATGTCACCGTGCATGCGCCGCCACCGCTTGGGACAGGCGGGGAATAGCCGAACGTATACCAGCTTTCCCGAGCGGCGGCGCGTGCGCAATGACGTCTTGGTGCCGGGCGGCACAGTTTATAAAATGAAGGCGCCTCTGGAAGAGGTAAGTGAAACACATCCGCACTAGTATGCCCGCAACCCCGCATCCTCTTGTACCATGCTTGCCACCCTGAATTCTCCTGTACCATGCCAGCCACCCTGCATTCTCCTGTACCATGCCAGCCACCCTGCATTCTCCTGTACCATGCCAGCCACCCTGCATTCTCCTGTACCATGCCTGCCACCCTGCATTCTCCTGTACCATGCCTGCCATCCTGCATTCTCCTGTACCATGCCCGCCACCCTGAATTCTCACCCTAGGCTTATACTTGAGTCAATAATTTTTCCCATCTTTTTGTGGCAAAAGTAGGGGCCTCGGCTTATACTCGGGTCAGCTTATACTCAAGTATATACGGTACCTCATCCCTGCCAGCATATACTTAACTTTCATATGCCCCCCACGCAGACAACACCGCGGCATTAAACTGTGGAAGGACACAATGAATACACAGGCATTTGTGGCAATGCATGAACAGTAAACAGCCTTCATTATTAAAACATGGATAACAAACAGGCAAATCTAGGCAGTACATGGACAGCCCATGACAATACAAGGAAAGAAAATGGCAATCATTGAAATAAATGGGCAACAAACAGGCAATCGTGGCCATTTATGGGTGTCAGAAAGGCAACTGTGGGCATCACATGCAAGAAATGGACAATTGTGGCAATACATAGGCAATAAAATGCTTGGGAGAATATAACAGTGAATGCACAGTTGCCCCACAGGTGGCAGACTATTTCTACCACAGGCAACGTGTCCTCTGTATGAGCAAAAATAGGTGGAGTAGGAGGAAAGTCCAGCCCATGTCACCTTCTGGCTTTCTCATCTTCCTTAGACTGGCCATAGATGGAGCACATTTTTTTCCTGCAATCAGAGGTTGCAGGAAAGAAATTCACTTGCTACCTTCATCAACACAGACAGTGTTGATGGGGGAATCCCTCCTGCCAGGCCATTGTCTTCTCCCAGCAGAGGAAGCTGTCCCTATGGAGAGAAGAGAGTGATTATTGCTAGCAGCTATAGCAGCTGCTGGCGATAACTGCAGGTAAAACCCTACATGCTGATTATACCCAAACTAATTGACTAATCGATCAACTTGGTACATTCAGCTTGCCCATACACAGTTCGAACCGTGTATGGCCTGCCTTAGTTTCAGCTCTCTGCTCTTCAACTTCAGAATGTTAGGTCTGTGTTAGCAAATAATATATCAGAAGATTTTTTTATTAAAGGTACCAACACGTTTTGTCCTCAAATGCCTCCTTCTTCAGGGCTGCTTATAAGGAATAAAAACATAACAGCAAATCATAACTGGCTAGAATGTGTACCAGCTGTCTAAAAAGCTCTATGTAATTGTTATATGTAATGTAGACAGTTAATTTTTTAGCTGAAGTGCTTACCTCTTTGATTTATATAAAATTGGCATGAGAAAAATAGAGAAAATCTGAGTTGTGTGATGATAATCCTGACCCTCTGACTTCAATACCTTCTGACTACATAGAGGCATCAGACTTCTTAAAAGCCATTTATTAAGTTCTCAAGTACCTCCGACAGGTCATGTTTTCCGGAGTTTGTTGATCTTGCACCGGTGCTTTAAGTCCATGTCAGTGGCTTGATATTTGTGACAGTTATTTTATCTAAGCAAAATTCCCAAAATATCACCTGTTGGCTGTACCTAAAGTGGAAGAAAAGCCTAACTATACCTATTCTTAAAAATGTTCCCTACCTATCCTGCCTAACCTATATAAAAAGATCTCTGGACTACCTGTTTTGTACTCCATTCTGGTCACGTAATCCCTTAACTCCGGCTCTCCATGTCAGTAAGCAGGCTGCTGCAGGGGAGAGGAGGGAGCACAATGGCTGAGTCATGGGTGTCTATAGGTAGCGTCATGGCTACCGGAATTCACAGCTGTTGTCGAGCGCTCCCTTACACAGAACTGCAGGATCATGTGACTGGACTGGAGCTGATTTAAAATAGGTAAATACACAGATCTGTTTTATACAGGTTAGGCATGATAGGTAGAAAGGTGGTGGGGGGGGGGGGGGATTTTTAGAAATAGATATAGCAGTGGAAAAAATACCAGGGTTGCAAAGGTCGCACTTGCAACTGGGCACTGGTGTTTCGCCACAGTGGAGGCCCCCAAGACGGCAGAACATGCAAAAGGATCCCGCTGTGGGACCGTAAGGCTCAGTTCACAATGCTGCAACCCCAAAGTCCTGCAGTTGCTTGCAATTTCCTTGTGGCTTGCTTGGAAATTCCTTGTGGCTTGCTTGTGACTTTTGTGATTTAACATTGCAGTCTATGTCACTCAAATCACAGAAAGTCGCAGAAAAGTAGTGCAGTAGCTTTTTTTTTGGTCGCTGCAACTTGAGTTGCATTGACTAAGACAGCACCCATTGAAATTAATTTGCGTTGACTTGTCATGAGGATTTATGTGTCACATGTCCCATGATAAGCCGCAGCAGTGTAAACCGGGGCTTATAAAGGACCCCTGCAATGGGAATAAAGGGCCCTGGGATAACTGGGAAGGGCCCCAGGATGGAAGGAAAGTGACTGAAGGCTCTAGTTACACCTCTGAGTTATAGTTAGGGTTTTCTTCCACCTGAAAGACTGAAGATGAGAACCACTGATTCAAAGTACTGAAACCAGAGGGTCAGCACGAGAGTCAGGTAAGTAGCATGTTTAGGAGAAGAGGTCAGCAAAGGCAGCCTCCATGTTTTTCTTCACATTCCAAAATCCAACCAAAACCAAAATACCAGTTTTGGGTGGGGTGACCTTTTCAAAAATTAGCTTACCATTTCAATGATCATAATTATCTAAGCAAAGGAAGGAACAAATTTTGGAAAGCCCTTTAAGGCATCACTTACTTCACAATGGTTGCCTTATTGAGTGTACGTTGCGTTTCTATCAAATTTGTTTATGTATAATTTCACCTGAATCTTACTTCTGGCATTCACTCAAGCCTAATTATAGATAATTGCCCACTGTACATAAACGTAGATAGTAACATGGCAAAAAATATTGGTCAGCATACACTGGCTTCCTAGAAAATAACATACTGCGAGACCTTCTAAATTATGACGTAATTGGAAACCTCATAATTATGTTATTAGAAGCAAATTACAGTAAAATATGTCTTGAGGGGGTAGACGTAAGTGATTGCTTCCAACTGGAGGGTCAGTTCCTGGTAAAACATAACTCGCTACTAAAAGAATTAAGGTGGCGAAAGAAATAAATGGCCTTACCTACTCAAGAGATATATTTAATTTTAAAATGTAAAGTAAATGATGGCATTCTGGCTCCGCGTGCTTTGCCCACACTCACGTCATATGTTTATTGCCATGAAAGGTAAAATCAGGATGTGTTATTGGAGACAGCATGTACCGTACAGCCCATCAATTGGAGCCTGCAGAAAAACAGACCAAGGCTGTGTTTTAACTATTTACCTAATTACAGTCTCTTTCTCTATGCACCCTCTCTCGTCTTCTGCAGCTTAATTTACCCAAAGTGTCCCGTGATTATCAGACAAGAAAACAAAAATAGTAACGCAAGTATATTAAAGTATCTAGATGGCTCTTGTGCATAAAAGCAGGCTATTGACCATTAAAAGGTGTTGGTTGAATGTAGCTTTAGGTCCCTTTCACATGACCTTTCCGATCAGGTCCATTCATGCCTATGGAATGGGGGATTTAAACGTACTTGTGTCTGTTTACACCCACCTACCTCCAATCCAGTGCGCTAAAAAAAAAAAAATCAGAAGGAGATCCATCTAGGCAGACTGGAGATCAGTCGGGTGTAAATGGAGAGCGGAGTCCATTTACACCTGGCCGCCCATAGAGGAGAGTGGGCTCTGTCTGTGTCTGCTCTGCAAAAACTGAGCGGGCACAGACCTGCCATCAGCCCAATCTGCTCTGATCAGCAGGGGATCAGCAGACAGATGCCTTGGTGATCAAAAACAGAGCCCGCCCGGTGTGAAAGGGGCCTTTTAGAGTTTTTCCAAAACTCAGAGCAGAAGTCCAGTGTCTATGTAGGATGTGCATTGGGAAATGGGAACTCACCAGATGCAGGTGCTTGCAGGCGCTTCATCTAAATTCCCAATGGGCAAAACTCTGCATTTGTACTCACCAGATGCACATGTAGCACCCCCTACCTGCAGTTTGTTAAGCCAGTGTGCCAAGGCTTACAGTGGAATTTTTCAGTGATGGCGGGTCAGAGACTCCAGCACCACTCATCCATTCCACTATATTTCCAGGTTAGACACTACATTCAGCCTGAGGGTCATGTCAAGTGGTCCATGATACATGGGGCTCAGGTTACCAGATGTGTGCATTCAGGGGAACCTTTTCTACCTCCACCAAGCAGGCAGACCCTGCTCTTCTAAACCACCACTCATTCTTGACTCAAACCGGCTACAATGTCCATACTCCCCAGGTACAGGCCATTTTGCAAAAGGAAAAAGAGATTCCCATTTCCATGTTATCACGGTGTTTACTAAACCACTTAGCATCAACATGCAAAAGTTACAAAGTTATGTTTTTTAAGTTCAAAGATATGCTAAGTAAATCCAAAAAATACAGTAAATAGCGCAAAAGTCTTCTTAAAACATTTTTTAGAAATCAATAATCTTCATAGCGCTGGCAACACAAGAGGGCAAGGTGGCAGTAGTCACAAATCACAGTTCTCATAAGATAAAGATGACTAAAGTTGCATCACTGCTGTTTCCAATTTATTCCATCCTAGGGGGCCCAATCTTCAATGTTTTCACCCAAGGGGAAAAGTGTGTTAGAATACAGTTTTGTACATGAACCTGTCTCTTTTCCGTCTCACTTTCCAAGAACTTCTTCACTTCTCCCACCAGATCCTTTTATCACCTCCTAGGAAGCATGATTGAAAGTCATAAATGCTACCTAACTACCCCTGTGCAGGAATACCAATAAAATGAAACCTCACATCATTGCATAAGCCAAAACCCAAGCAAATAGGGACATCCAGAGGTGCCTGCTGAAACTACAACAGACATCTTCCAGATGTATACAGAACAATATAATCCTAACACTTTGTTACACACAGGACATCTTTTGAGGCTTAAAAAAGATACATGCAGGTATTTGAGCATTTTGTTAACTTTGAAACTTTTATGACTTGATAGCTTCTCATTGATATCCTGATAAGGGCTAGAATTGATGGGCTTTTGTTCGCCCTCTCCCAAAGCATGCCTATAGGAATGCAAAAGCAGGTCACCTGCATGGTACTTTGACGCAGTAGTGGGCTTGAGCACGATATGGCCATATGGTGGGACCAAACCCCCATTTTTATTTATGGACTTTCTTCAGATTTGGTAGTAATTTCTTTTGCATTTGCGCGCTATTCTTTTTTAATATACATGTCTTTTGGTTCATAGCTGCAGCAGCTTTGGAAATACATGGGTATGCTCCCCCAAATTTTTTGCCTGTTTATTATGTATTCGTTCTGACCAGACTATCGAGGTTGAGCAGCCCTCCCACCCCCCACATACACCTGTACTCAATCAGTGTCCACCATCAAGTGGATATAGGAGGAGTCCCCTGTAGTGCATTTGCACATTTTTCCCAGCAAGGAGTATTATCTCCAAGGGTTAGAAAGGCTGGATTCATCTCTTTTTCATGGATAGTGTAGGACCCACTGATAATGGGGTACTTTGACGCAGTAGTGGGCTTGAGCACGATATGGCCATATGGTGGGACCAAACCCCCATTTTTATTTATGGACTTTCTTCAGATTTGGTAGTAATTTCTTTTGCATTTGCGCGCTATTCTTTTTTAATATACATGTCTTTTGGTTCATAGCTGCAGCAGCTTTGGAAACACATGGGTATGCTCCCCCAAATTTTTTGCCTGTTTATAAATGCTACCTAACTACCCCTGTGCAGGAATACCAATAAAATGAAACCTCACATCATTGCATAAGCCAAAACCCAAGCAAATAGGGACATCCAGAGGTGCCTGCTGAAACTACAACAGACATCTTCCAGATGTATACAGAACAATATAATCCTAACACTTTGTTACACACAGGACATCTTTTGAGGCTTAAAAAAGATACATGCAGGTATTTGAGCATTTTGTTAACTTTGAAACTTTTATGACTTGATAGCTTCTCATTGATATCCTGTTAAGGGCTAGAATTGATGGGCTTTTGTTCGCCCTCTCCCAAAGCATGCCTATAGGAATGCAAAAGCAGGTCACCTGCAGGTAAGATGCAGCTGCAATAAACTCTGAATGATCTCACATTTGTCTCAAACTGATTTCAAAAGCATGCTGCATTTTCCATTAAAAGCCCATCAACTCAGACCTATACTTCGTTCTGGTCCTACATTCCTTGGTGTTCTTGTGGTTTTTATATTGGCAGATGTTGCACCATCTTCCTTAAAGTGACTTTTTCCTTTATTCATGCAGGGAAAAGTAAAGGGTTATTTAACTCTTCCCCTCTCCCGGAAGATTATACCTTTCCTCACATCTCTGCACCTCTCTATTAAGCCACCAGAGCCTGGGGAAGGAAAGCCCTGTGTAGCTCCAATCATCTTGTCAAAACTTATAGGGCTATGGATTCCTTCTTCAATCCCATGTGAGAGCACTGTGCCAATCATTGGGTCTTGTGCAGTCACATGTGAGAGGGATAGCGAATAACATGTTCGCTCATACACAGAATTGCCAGAAATGTCAATCATACTAAAGGCCCGTACACACGAGTCGAAATTCGGCCGGGAATTTTCGTCCGAAGACCGATCTGCCGATTTTCGGCTTGTTAGTATGATGCTTCCGACAACCGACTCCGACTTTTCGGCCGAAAAAAATCTGTTGTGCAGGCATTAAAATTTTTGTCCTCCGTCAAAACACGTCCGATTTTCGTGCAGTCAGTACAGATTTCGACGGGGAAAAATCTTATGAACAAGACTAGGCATAAGATAAGAAGATAGAAGATAAGATAAGAAGAAAGAACGAAAGCAAACCAACACATGACATCACTTCTGAAGTAGAATTTTGTCGTGCGGGAAAATTCGTGTGCAGTTTAGAGCACATTCCAACCAACAAAACACCACTCTGGACAAAAGATGGACGACGGGTCGGCGGAAATTCGTTGCGTGTGTACTAGGCTTAAGGCTTCATGTACACTAGCATTTCCTAAGCCTGAGTTTAGGAGCTTTTGGAGATTTTTTTTGCCAAAGCTCCTAAACTCAACTCCATAAAAACCTATGTGTCCATGTATACATAGGCTTTTAGCAGAGTTTGGGAGCTGCTGCGGTTAGGTGAGATTCAACCTCCCTCTCCTGACGGTGGAAATATCGCACTCAGGATAGGAACGTTTTTTGACCGCCAACGATTTTGCCGCATTTTGCATTTTCCCAATGATGGTCAAGTATACATGAAGCCTTATGTGAATTGAGTGCTCTTTATGATTTTTGCACAACTCTATTGTTTGCTGGGTTGTAGCTCACCTGAAATTTAAGGATTAGTCTGCTAAAAACGGATATTTCAAAACCACCTGACTTTTTATATACGTCTACTCACTATCACAGATATCTCAATTGATGGGACCTATCACTGTGCTGATTTCCTGTATTTGTCTTTATTCTCTTGTTATCCTGCTGGATAAATATACTGTACAGTATATATACTTACAGGGGGACAGAGACAGAGTTTAGAATTTTCTTGCTGTATCCATATCATGTAATAAGCCAGGAGCTGGGTCAGCACACTGGGCTTCACTTATAACTACAATATAACTTTTGGATGGATTTTTTAACCCTTTAATTCTAAAATCCCATCCTACATACGGTATCAAGCTTTTGTTTTTCTATATTTTTAGTCTAGGAATTTCAATGGTAGTCTATTTTTGCATTGTTGTGCTGCCTGTGTAATTTGCCTTTGATCCAGGAATAACTCATACCTGTTGCACATAACAGAATGTGATGGCTAAGTTACTGCACACGTGTGCCGTTTCAATCAAAGACTGTAAATACTGTAAAGTTTTCAGCCCAGAGCCAGGTTATTGCGTGCCTTATAACAACACTTTACTAGTCATCAATCTTGGGGATAAAAGACACGAGCTGTCACAGTTTAACTGTTAGTTATCTGCTATTAGAGAGATAGATTTTCAAGTATCAGATCTCATGTTTCCAATTATTATTATGCAGGATTTATATACAGTAGCATCAACAATATGCACAGTGCTTTGCAAAATAAAGGGACACAGCACAATACAATTCAATGCAAATGGGATCAGAGATCCCACCACACCAAAGGTTAATCAAATGATTCAAAAGGTAATAACTGTGTGGAATGAGCTAGTGGCGAAAGTAAAATACAAAGAAATAAGCCGCTGGTGAATTTGGTCCTATTTCCCCATTCCTTGCGCACACAACCAGGCACATAGCATTTTCTTCATTTTTTCACTGGCTCGGGAAACATTCTAGGGGTTCTTTTTAGAGTTTTTATTGGAACAGGAACTTGGATGGGGATAGGGAGCATAAAATAACCCTGGTGAACTGCAACTGGAAATGTGGACTGCCCAAGTTCTGATTGTGCCTTACACTCCACTGGCTGTACTTGTGGCTGCTTTCCACACACTGCTGGCTGCTCTTGATTGTCCCAAAGGATTCCTACTACTTATAGTGACCTGTACTCCCTTAGGAGGTTAAAAACACCACACAGTCTGTCACTTCTGCTCAGTATGGGGGGAGGGGTCATTTTACTCACTCAGCCACAGGATCACCAGTTGCATCCTGCCAATATCCGCAGGCTCTTCCAAGTGATGGAGAAGTAGATTCACCCCACCACAGGACAGTTGGACTTCTTTCCACCAACATCCTTCTGGCTCTTTCCAGTAAGCCTTCTTCTGACCCAGCTCAATCCCTGGACAGTTTCTTCAGTAGGCCCCCCAGCTAAGTCTAGCTGGGACCTCCATGTCTTTCCTCTGGCTTCCAATGCTCTCCTACCCAGGGGCAGAGGTCCAACACAGGGGTCTCCTCCTGGAGGACTGGGCCAAGGAACACTGCACTCTGTTGCCAGGCTTCAGACTACTTATGGGCTCTTTCTCCACTTTATGGGCACAGGCCTTCTGATCCACATCAGTGCCTGACCTCACAAATGCGCTTCTGGAAGAATGATCAAACATTCCCATAGACACACTCCTAAACCTTGTTGACAGCCTTCCCAGAAGAGTTGAAGCTGTTACAGCTGCAAAGAGTGGCCCAACTCAATATTAAATCCTACGGACTAAGACTGGGATGTCATTAATGTTCAAAATGTTCATGTGCGTGTAAGGTCAGGCGTCCCAATACTTTTGGTAATATAGTATGTATATATGTATATGTATATATATATATATATATATATATATATATATATATATATATATATATATATATATTATTATTATACAGGATTTATATAGCGCTGACAGTTTGTGCAGCGCTTTAATATATATATATATATATATATATATATATATATATATATATATATATATATATATATATATGTATAGTACCCTCCTAGGTAGGTGCTAGGAAAAGCATAATTGTGGCCCTGTCTGCTTATCAGGGGGGCCTGATCTGTTAGCAATCTGTCACATGCCTCCAGGTGTGACCTGTTGAGTCTGGGAAGTCTCCCCACTGTATCCAATGAGGGATCTTGTTGGGCAGTGGAGGAAACCTAGCCAATAGCACACCAGGGTTTATATCTGTCCCAGTGGGCGGGGTTTGCCGCAGTGCACCCTGGGATTGGAAATAAATCTGTGGGGAGCATGTGACAGGGTGTCTTTTGGTGGGAGCATCAGTCCCAGGAGGAGGTGACGGCTGTCTCTCCTTCTGTAAAGTGCAAAGGTGGTCCAGGCAGTCGGCCTAGGGACCGGAGGTTGAGCTGGGCTGCAAAGGGATCCAGAGTTGCTGACCGAGTGGAGCTGCTGGGCAGAGATCTTCAGGAAAAACAGTGTCGTGAGTACTCAAAATCTGCCCAGGGATCTGCCTAGGAGATGTAACCACTCCAGAGAGGACAAAGGGGATCCAGGAGCCAGCTAACCAGGAGTGCACAGTAAAGGGGATGCCAAGTAGTTAAACCCTGAAGTTGGGGAGTAAAAGGGAGCACCAGGAAGGGCCCTGAAGTGTTTAGCAATACAGTTTGTTTCAAAGTCAGCTACCTCAGGAAGGCGTGTCTTGGGGAGCTTAAAGGGAATTTTGCTACGGTCAGAGGGGAAGTTCTAGTAACTGGCCTTGCTGAGGCCAGTATCAGTCACTGTTAATCAGCATCAGTGGAGCGTTAATGTCACGGAACCATGAACCAAACGTACAACAACAGATAAGTGAAAATAAGAAGGCTTTATTGAAAATCAAGCTGTAAAGCAAAAGTCCAAACAGATGGCGAAACCGAAGCAGAGTCCTTGCGAAGCCAGAGGTCAGGAACCAGGAGGGTAGTCAGACGAAGCCGGGATCAGGAACCAGCAGGGTAGTCAGACGAAGCCAGGATCAGGAACCAGAAGCAGCAGCAGTCTTAGAAGCATGTGAACACAGGAGGACCAAGCAAGGAACTGAAGCCACAGACCTCCTATATATATGAGCTAGGCATCCAGCTCCTCCCAGTGGGAAGGAGGAGCCGCAGGGTGGGAGGCTACAAGAAACCCAGAAACCAAGATGGCCGCCAGCACATGTCAAACGAAGGAGAACAGCAAGAAGGTAAGACCATGACAGTTAACCAGCGTCAGAGAAGCGCTAAATAACGCCAAATAGCATTATTCAGTGTCCCTGCCTAATTTTGCATAGCTCATGCCTGAAAGTACTGTTATTTCTAGCGGTAACCCAGGGGGGCCCACACTCAGCCGCTCCCTTGGGAGTAGGGCTACATATATATATATATATATATATATATATATATATATATATATATATATATATATATATATATACTGTAAATAGTGTGACACTTGAAGAATGAAACAGTAAAGCATGGTCACTGATTAAGGAGCATTGGTACCGAGTTATATCGGCCTTATGGTAAAAGGTTTTGTAGGGTAAGAACTGAAAATAGGTTTTCCACTACATATTGAACTTGCTGTACAGTAAACCTCTGCTTTGACTATGCATGGCGAATCAGGTTCATTTTAAGGCTAATGTCACACTTACAATTTCTTTGCTGGTGACAGCTATTAGCCACGGGAATCTCTATGCAGGACATGGCAGGGCAGAGAAATATTCACCTGTATGCACAGCACCAAGATGAGTGAGGCATCACTCTGTCACTGGCAGGTCACATTTTGCAGAGTTTTGGTCAACCTAATTTATCCACCCAGCAACTGAGCTACCTGAGGAAACAGGTGGGTATTTTCACTGCACATCTTAGCTATCTTTGTCACCAGCAACAGGCTTACAAGTGTGACATCATCCTAATTCTGCTTGCCACCTCCCTAGCATGTTTGCAAGGCTCAAGCAGCATAGCCGAAAAATGGAAGGAGTCAACACAGGTCTGTACTCAAAAATGACCTAATAATATTTAAATTGAATGATCACAAAAATAAGATAGTTTACAGTAAAGGCACCACATATGTTGCTGGTTACATACTTCTTAAAGCAGAAAAGTAATGTCTGCCAACAGGGCACTTTTTTAAAAGCACCTGAATATGATCTCTGTCCCTCTCCCTGCTATCAGCTTTTATCTGCTGAGAAAGAGACAGTAATCCCTCACTAATCCCCTCCCTTGTGTGGGCCCCCCTCCCAGCACTTGCTCTAATGTTATCTCTGCTCAGGAGTTTATTTGTAACTTTGTTTCTTTTCCTCTATCTCTCTAATCACTGAGCTCCAACTGCCCATCCTGTATACTTTTCTCATCTCATCTTCATTTTTATTTAACATTGTTTTTTTTCTAGATTTAGCAGGAATTATGTGAGTTATGTTATATTTGTGTCTGCTAATAGTGATTTTGTTGTAATTTTAGCTAAATATATCTTTAATATTTTCTTGGGGGGGCTCTGCCAGGTAGTCTGTATGGGGCCCCGCGATTTCTAACAGCAGCTCTGCCTGTCCCTAACACTGTTCCTACTCTGTTCCTAACAAGCGGAGCTCTATCTCTGTCCTACTCCTGGCACACAAAAGGACAAACTGCTATTCAAGAACTTCTGCATCAAGATGAATTTTGACTTAAAATGAACTATGCAGACCACCGCAAGATGGCTGTCTGGAGCACATAATAGGGGACAAATTAGTCTTCAGTGGTTTACTGTCAGACTGAAGAAGTGGCACAGTGCCCCCTTCAGGTCGGCAGACAGACTGCAGCCCAACCTCTGCCTCCACTCCTCTTTTAATAGATGAAGTCCTCAACATAATAAACAACTATAAACTGTATGAAAAACTGTAATACAAACCAGCATACATATTATCAAAATTTCTCAAAATGTAGTCAGAATTCTTCGTAGGCATAAGTCCTCTGGTGGCCCTTGCACGGAAGCAGACCTCACCGTCCACCTCACTATCTGAAGGTGGAGCATTCTCCTCCTTAATTGGGGGAAAGCTGCACATCTTGAACCCCCTGATCAAGAAATTAAAACTTAAATGGTGACAAATACCTTCCTAGTGGAGGCTCCTGAATTTGGGGCAAGTCTATTAGACCTGACTCAACAAGGTTCATGGAGGGTCCTGGAAAAGGAGTCTGCACCAAAGATACAAGGTCGCAACAGATTCCAGTATAAATTATTGCAAAGTCCTAACTAGTCTTCCAGAACAACATCATACACAGGATTATCTGGAAGGGGTAGCATTTCATTGTGCTAGGGAAAAGACTCCCCTCTGTGCTCCATGTTTACTGTCCTGCTCATATTTGGGATTAGGAGCAAGAACCTTAACCCCAGGTTGAAGGATTAGTAGATCAACCACACGTTTACCTGCTAAGTTTTGCTGTCATCTTAGAGACACCTTTGCTTTTGTTAGGTGGCACAAATGCTTCTGCACCCACTCATCAGGTGAACGTTCAGACACGGGTTCCGACATGTCCAAGAACAGATCTACAGGTAACTGGCTACTTCGCCTAAACATTAAAGAAGGGCATATATCCTGTGACCTTGTGAGCTGGTTGGTTGTAGGCCCAAACTACATTGCCTACATGCTGTACCCATCAATTATGATGCTCTTACACCAGATGTGAATCGTGCCTAGCCACTCAAGCTGCACAACTCTAAAAAACTTCAAAATTAGGACCTTGATTAAACAGAATCCATTTTGGACAGATTTATGGCTGTACTGTATGTGTTCAAAATAGCTTGGCCATGGTGACAGCTGTTCAATCTCAATGGCAAACATGGAAAAGTGGTCTACAAACACCAAAGTGTAATGATATCCAGAGGATGTCTCCACCACAGTCATAATGTCCATCACTAACAGCTCAAGTGGTTTATAATAATGAAAGGAGTTATGAGGAGCACAATTTTGACACTCCTCACAAGCTTGTCGCACTCATATTGACAACCCAGGACAATAAACAACGTATGCCCCAGAGCAGTCAGCACTTAAATGTCCTCTGGTGTGATGAATTATTTAGCCGACACCTAAAGCAGTTGACTTGACAGTCACTAAATGATAGATATCTTGCTGTTTAATGGGAATATGGCCCATTGATATAACACTCATTTCAGTGTGCTGATCTAACCTGTCCCACTGTTGGAGCAGATGTTGAACTAAAGAAGTAATCTGGATTTGTCCCTGATAAGTGAGCTTTCATTTCCTAAACAGGAATCTCAGAGCCTAACAAATGTTCTGATTGTTTTGTTGCAATTCAGCCCATTCTGCTAGAGTGTATATTTCAGGTACACTTTGTTGTTACTGTTCATTTTGAACAGCTAAAATAGTAGGTCCTTTCAGGTTCCCTGTTTGAGAGGGGGCAACCTCAAATTTCTCCAGATTTTGATCCTTGTCACTGTTCCTGTAGATATCGGGGCAGTGTATCAGCATTACTGAGTAAACCTCCCAGCTTGTAGTTAATTGCATAATTGAAACAAGCAAGACGAGCAGCCAAATGTTACTTTAAACATACTATTCCCAACACACACAATCCTGCATGGTGGCTGTAGCTGGTAGATGTAAAGATGTGCTGAATAGTGATGGGCTTGATGTTCGCTGAACAGACGAACACCCGGGGCGCTCAGCAGGAAGTTCGCCCGCCGATGAGCGCCCCATAATGCACTGCGGGAATGCAGTGCATTAAATGTTTGTGATTGGCCAAAGCATGCACCTGACCTGTATGCTTAGGCCAATCACAGTACAATGTCCTGTCAGAGTCATGATTGGCCAAAAGGCAGGGTGCCTTTAGCCAAACATGGCTCAGGGGCTAAGTCCATGCCCCACACTATATAAGGCAGCTTACACGGCAGCCATATGTAGTGTGTTAGGAGTGGAGATTAGGCAGGTAGTTAGTGGATTGGGCTTTGATGTTTAATGAAGGTTAGTGCAGTGTAGTGTAGGGCTGATTCTCGTGTAACACAGTGTAGTGCAGTGAGTGTAGTGTAGTACTGTGCTGATTTTTGTGTAACAGTGTACTGCAATCAGTTTAGTGTAGTACTATGCTGATTCTTGTGTAACACAGTGTACTGCAATCAGTTTAGTGTAGTACTGTGCTGATTCTTGTGTAACACAGTGTAGTGCAGTCAGTATAGTGCTGTGCTGTAATTGTTGTGTAACACAGTGTAGTGGGGCCACTGAAGTGTTGGTGTATACAACATGTCTGTGCCACCCCACTGATCCCATTTTTTTTTTCATTGATATTTTTTTTTTTTTTTTGCAGCATCAGGTTCTGTTTCTGCAATTGGTACTCCCCCCTTCTGTGTCGCAGATCCAATTACTTCTGCGCTAGCAGTGATTTTTTTTGTGGCGCAGCACTAATTTTATTTAGAGCATAATTGCTGTCCTTTTGTGTCGTAGGTGCTATTCCTTCCGCGTCAGCAGGGTGTTTTTTTATTTATTTATTTTTTGTGGCGCAGCACTAATTTTATTTAGGGCATAATTGCTGTCCTTTTGTGTCATAGGTGTTATTCCTTCCGCGTCAGCAGTGTTTTTTTTTTGTGGCACAGCAGCACTAATAATATTTAGGGCATCATTTTTGTCCCCCTTCTGCATTGCAGGTGCTATTCCTTCTACGTCAGCAGTGGGGGTTTTTTTCATGGCACAGCAGCACTAATAATATTTAGGACATAATTTAAAAAAAAAAAACACTGCTGACGCAGAAGGAATAGCACCCATGATGCAGAAGGGGGGACAGCAATCATGCCCTAAATATTATTAGTGCTGTTGTGCCACAAAAAAAATTGAAATAAAAAAAAAACACTGTTGATGCAGAAGGAATAGCACCTGCGATGCAGAAGGGGGACTTCTGCATCACAGGTGCTATTCCTTCTGCGTCAACAGTGTTTTTTTTATTTTTTTTTTGTGGCACAACAGCACTAATAATATTTAGGGCATGATTGCTGTCCCCCCTCTTCTGCATCAAAGGTGCTATTCCTTCTGCTTCAGCAGTGGGGGTTTTTTTCTATTTTTTATTGTGGCACAGCAGCATTAATAATATTTAGGCCATAATTGCTGCCCCCCTTCTGCATCACAGGTGCTATTCTTTCTGCCTCAGCAGTGTTTTTTTTTTTTCATGGCACAGCAGCACTACTAATATTTAGGGCATAATTTCTGTCCCCCCTTTTGCGTCGTATGTGCTATTCCTTCTGCAACAGCAGGGGTTTTCGTTTTTTGGCTTTATTAAAAATAAATAAATAAATAAAATGCACTAAGTACAAAAGTATTGCACCCAATCACCATATTCCCTTCCCACACTCTATAATAAAAAAGTTTTAAAAATCCCCCCACAAAGTAAAAAACAATCCTTAGATTGTAAGCTCCTTGAGGGCAGGGACTGATGTGAATGTACAATGTATATGTAAAGCGCTGCGTAAATTGACAGCGCTATATAAGTACCTGAAATAATAATAATAATAGTGCACCAAGCATAAAAGTATTGCACCCAAGCATCATATTTCTATCCCACATTTTATAATAAAAAGGCATAAAAAAAACCCCCAAAAATCCCCATCATGTCCGAAAGGCCAACAAGGAGAGGCAGACACTCACAGGCCACTAAAAGAGGGCAAGCAGCCTCTGTGTCCACAGTGAAAAGTGGTGGTTGCGGACATGGTGCATCCTCTGCAGGCGGGGCAAGCTTGCCTTTTTTTCCAGTGCTGGCAGTGTTATTGAGCCACAACAAGCAGAAGAGTTGGTTGAGTGGAAAACTAAGCCGTCCTCACCCTCCTCATCCTCCTCATCCTCTGTCACCCAGGCTTATACTAGTTTGCCTTCCACCGCAGCTGCCATTTTCCCTCCCCGGTGTCATGTGACTCGTTAGTGTTACAAGTTCTTAGGTGCAAATGTGGAGCAGGTGTGTTAAATTTGGTGTTATCGCTCGCACTCTCTCATACTGGTCACTGGAAGTTCAACATGGCACCTCATGGCAAAGAACTCTCTGAGGATCTAAAAATTGTTGCTCTGCATAAAGATGGCCTAGGCTATAAGAAGATTGCCAAGACCTGAAACTGAGCTGCAGCATGGGGGCCAAGACCATACAGCGGTTTAACAGGACAGGTTCCACTCAGAACAGGCCTCGCCATGGTCGACCAAAGAAATTGAGCGCACATGCTTAGCGTCATATCCAGAGGTTTTCTTTGGGAAATAGACGTATGAGTGCTGCCCGCATTGCTGCAGAGGTTGAAGGGGTGGGGGATCAGCCTGTCAGTGCTCAGACCATACACCACACACTGCATTAAATTGGTCTACATGGCTGTCATCCCAGAAGGAAGCTGCACAAGAAAGCCCATAAACAGTTTGCTGAAGACAAGCAGACTAATGACATGAATTACTAGAACCATGTCCTGAGGTCTGATGAGATCAAGATAAACTTATTTGGTTCAGATGGTGTCAAGCGTGTGTCAGATGGTGTCAACCAGGTGATAAGTACAAAGACTAGTGTGTCTTGCCTACAGTCAAGCATGGTGGTGGGAGTGTCATAGTCTGTGGCTGCATGAGTGCCACCAGCATTGGGGAGCTACAGTTCATTGAGGGAACCATGGATGCCAACATGTACTGTGACATACCGAAGCAGAGCATTATCCCCTCCCTTCAGAGACTAGGCCGCAGGGCAGTATACCAACATGATAACGACCCCAAACACATCTCCACGACAGCCACTGCCTTGCTAAAGAAGCTAAGGGTAAAAGGGATGGACTGGCCAAGCATGTCTCTGGCAAATGTACACTGTTATACAAGCTGTACACTCGCTACTTTACATTGTAGCAAAGTGTCATTTCTTCAGTGTTGTCACATGAAAAGATATATCAAGATATTTACAAAAATGTGAGGGGTTTATTCACTTTTGTGAGATACTGTAAATATACACACATGTGGGGGGGCTGAGTGCGTACAGGTGTGAGTGGGGGCTGAACGCATACAGTGGGGGGCTAAGTGCATACAGGTATGAGTGGGGGTTGAGTCCGTACAGTGGGTGCTGAGTGCATACAGGTGTGAGTGGGGGCTGATTGCATACAGGTGTGAGTGGGGGCTGAGTGCATAAAGGTGTGAGTGGGGGCTGAGTGTGTACAGATGTGAGTGGGGCTGAGTGTGCACAGGTGTGAGTGGGGGCTGAGTGCGTACAGGTGTGAGGGGGGCTGAGTGCGTACAGTGGGGGCAGAGTGCGTACAGGTGTGAGTGGGGGCTGAGTGCATACAGTGGGGCCTGAGTGTGTACAGGTGTGAGTGGGGACTGAGTGCGTTAGGTGTGAGTGTGGGCTGAGTGTGTACAGTGGGGGCTTAGTGCGTACAGGTGTGAGTGGGGGCTGATTACAAACAGTGGGGGCTGAGTGCGTACAGGTGTGAGTGGGACTGAGTGCGTACAGTGGGGGCAGAGTGCGTACAGGTGTGAGAGGGGACTGAGTGCGTACAGGTGGGAGTGGGGGCTGAGTGCGTACAGCTGTGAGTGGGGGCTGAACGCATACAGTGGGGGGCTAATTGCATACAGGTGTGAGTGGGGGTTGAATCCGTACAGTGGGTGCTGAGTGCATACAGGTGTGAGTGGGGGCTGAGTTCATACAGGTGTGAGTGGGGGCTGAGTGCGTAAAGGTGTGAGTGGCGGCTGAGTGTTTACAGATGTGAGTGGGGCTGAGTGTGCACAGGTGTGAGTGGGGGCTGAGTGCGTACAGGTGTGAGGGGGGGCTGAGTGCGTACAGGTGTGAGTGGGGGCTGAGTGCATACAGTGGGGGCTGAGTGCGTACAGGTGTGAGTGGGGACTGAGTGCGTACAGGTGTGAGTGTGGGCTGAGTGTGTACAGTGGGGGCTGAGTGCGTACAGGTGTGAGTGGGACTGAGTGCGTACAGTGGGGGCTGAGTGCATACAGGTGTGAGAGGGGACTGAGTGCGTACAGGTGGGAGTGGGGGCTGAGTGCGTACAGTTGGGGCTGAGTGCGTACAGGTGTGAGTGGGACTGAGTGCATACAGTGGGGGCTGAGTGCGTACAGTGGGGGCTGAGTGTGTACAGTGGGGGCTGAGTGCATACAGGTGTGAGTGGGGGCTGAGTGCGTACAGTGGGGGCTGAGTAAGTACAGGTGTGAGTGGGGGCTGAGTGCATACAGGTGTGAGTGGGGGCTGAGTGCGTACAGTGGGGGGCTGAGTGCATACAGGTGTGAGTGGGGACTGAGTGCATACAGGTGTGATTCGGGACTGAGTGTGTATAGTGGGGGTTGAGTGTGTACAGGTGTGAGTGGGACTGAGTGCGTACACTGGGGGCTGAGTGTGTATAGGTGTGAGTGGGGGGTTAGTGTGTACAGGTGTGAATGGGGGCTGATGGTGTACAGTGGGGGCTGAGTGCGTACAGTGGGGGCTGAGTGCGTACAGGTGTGAGTGGGGGCTGAGTGCATACAGTGGGGGCTGAATGCGTACAGGTGTGAGTGGGGACTGAGTGCGTACAGGTGTGAGTGCAGGCTGAGTGCGTACAGTGGGGGCTGAGTGCGTACAGGAGTGAGTTGGGGCTGATTGCATACAGTGGGGGCTGAGTGTGTACAGGTGTAAGTGGGACTGAGTGCGTACAGTGGGGGCTGAGTGCGTACAGGTGTGAGAGGGGGCTGAGTGCGTACAGGTGTGAGTGAGGGCTGAGTGCGTACAGTGGGGACTGAGAGCGTACTGGTGGGAGTGGGGGCTGAGTGCGTACAGGTGTGAGTGGGGGCTGAGTGCGTACAGTGGGGGCTAAATGCATACAGGTGTGAGTGGGACTGAGTGTGTACAGTGGGGGCTAAGTGTGTACAGGTGTGAGTGGGGACTGAGTGCTTACAGGTGTGAGTGGGGGCTGAGTGCATACAGGTGTGAGTCGGGACTGAGTGTGTACATTGGGGGCTGAGTGTGTACAGGTGTGAGTGGGACTGAGTGCGTACACTGGGGGCTGAGTGTGTATAGGTGTGAGTGGGGGGTTAGTGTGTACAGGTGTGAATGGGGGCTGATGGTGTACAGTGGGGGCTGAGTGCGTACAGTGGGGGCTGAGTGCGTACAGGTGTGAGTGGGGGCTGAGTGCATACAGTGGGGGCTGAATGCGTACAGGTGTGAGTGGGGACTGAGTGCGTACAGGTGTGAGTGCAGGCTGAGTGCGTACAGTGGGGGCTGAGTGCGTACAGGAGTGAGTTGGGGCTGATTGCATACAGTGGGGGCTGAGTGTGTACAGGTGTAAGTGGGACTGAGTGCGTACAGTGGGGGCTGAGTGCGTACAGGTGTGAGAGGGGGCTGAGTGCGTACAGGTGTGAGTGAGGGCTGAGTGCGTACAGTGGGGACTGAGAGCGTACTGGTGGGAGTGGGGGCTGAGTGCGTACAGGTGTGAGTGGGGGCTGAGTGCGTACAGTGGGGGCTAAATGCATACAGGTGTGAGTGGGACTGAGTGTGTACAGTGGGGGCTAAGTGTGTACAGGTGTGAGTGGGGACTGAGTGCTTACAGGTGTGAGTGGGGGCTGAGTGCATACAGGTGTGAGTCGGGACTGAGTGTGTACATTGGGGGCTGAGTATGTACAGGTGTGAGTGGGGGGTTAGTGCGTACAGGTGTGAGTCGTGGCTGAGTGTTGTACAGGTGTGAATGGGGGCTGATGGTGTACAGTGGGGTCTGAGTGCGTACAGTGGGGGCTGAGTGCATACAGTGGGGGCTGAATGCGTACAGGTGTGAGTGGGGACTGAGTGCGTACAGGTGTGAGTGCAGGCTGAGTGTGTACAGTGGGGACTGAGTGTGTACAGTGGGGGCTGAGTGCGTACAGGTGTGAGTCGGGACTGAGTGTGTACAGTGGGGGCTGAGTGTGTACAGGTGTGAGTGGGACTGAGTGCGTACAGTGGGGGCTGAGTGTGTACAGGTGTGAGTGGGACTGAGTGCGTACAGTGGGGGCTGAGTGCGTACAGGTGTGAGAGGGGGCTGAGTGCGTACAGTGGGGGCTGAGTGCGTACAGGTGTGAGTGGGGGCTGAGTGCATACAGTGGGGGCTGAATGCGTACAGGTGTGAGTGGGGACTGAGTGCGTACAGGTGTGAGTGCAGGCTGAGTGCGTACAGTGGGGGCTGAGTGCGTACAGGAGTGAGTTGGGGCTGATTGCATACAGTGGGGGCTGAGTGTGTACAGGTGTAAGTGGGACTGAGTGCGTACAGTGGGGGCTGAGTGCGTACAGGTGTGAGAGGGGGCTGAGTGCGTACAGGTGTGAGTGAGGGCTGAGTGCGTACAGTGGGGACTGAGAGCGTACTGGTGGGAGTGGGGGCTGAGTGCGTACAGGTGTGAGTGGGGGCTGAGTGCGTACAGTGGGGGCTAAATGCATACAGGTGTGAGTGGGACTGAGTGTGTACAGTGGGGGCTAAGTGTGTACAGGTGTGAGTGGGGACTGAATGCTTACAGGTGTGAGTGGGGGCTGAGTGCATACAGGTGTGAGTCGGGACTGAGTGTGTACATTGGGGGCTGAGTATGTACAGGTGTGAGTGGGGGGTTAGTGCGTACAGGTGTGAGTTGTGGCTGAGTGTGTACAGGTGTGAATGGGGGCTGATGGTGTACAGTGGGGTCTGAGTGCGTACAGTGGGGGCTGAGTGCATACAGTGGGGGCTGAATGCGTACAGGTGTGAGTGGGGACTGAGTGCGTACAGGTGTGAGTGCAGGCTGAGTGTGTACAGTGGGGACTGAGTGTGTACAGTGGGGGCTGAGTGCGTACAGGTGTGAGTCGGGACTGAGTGTGTACAGTGGGGGCTGAGTGTGTACAGGTGTGAGTGGGACTGAGTGCGTACAGTGGGGGCTGAGTGTGTACAGGTGTGAGTGGGACTGAGTGCGTACAGTGGGGGCTGAGTGCGTACAGGTGTGAGTGAGGGCTGAGTGCGTACAGTGGGGACTGAGAGTGTACTGGTGGGAGTGGGGGCTGAGTTCGTACAGGTGTTAATGGGGGCTGAGTGCGTACAGGTGTGAGTGGAAGCTGAGTGCGTACAGTGGAGGCTGAGTGTGTACAAGTGCGAGTGGGACTGAGTGCATACAGTGGGGTCTGAGTGCGTACAGGTTTGATTGGGGGCTGAGTGCGTACAGTTTTCAGTGGGGGCTGAGTGCATACAGGTGTGAGTCGGGCTGAGTGTGTACAGGTGTGAGTGGGGGCTGATGGTGTACAGTGGGGGCTGAGTGCGTACAGGTGTGAGTGGGGCCTGAGTACATACAGGTGTGAGTGGGGGCTGAGTGCGTACAGGTGTGAGTGAGTGCTGAGTTCGTACAGGTGTTAGTGGGAGCTGAGTGCATACAGTGGGGACTTGTGCGTACAGGTGTGAGTGGGAGCCAAGAGCGTACAGTGGAGGCTGAGTATGAGGGGGGGGGGGGGCGAGTGCATACAGCTGCTGGATTGGGATGTCTTTTTGGGCAAAATATTATTCCTTACTGCTAAATCTTGAAAACACTGATGACTTGGAATACACTTTTCATTTTAATATATTAAGTTGTAAGATTGTAAAAATAAAAGTGTGTGTGTGCTAGTCGGTGGATTCGGTGGGAATTGGGATGGCCCAGGGGGCCCAGCCTAAAGCTGTGTAAGGGGCCACACAATTTCTGATGGCTGCCCTGTATGCGACAATGGAACCAACCTTCTCTCCGCCTTCTGACAGGGAAACTTGACACATGTTCCATGCTTAGGACATGTCCTGAATTTGGTGGTGCAGCGTTTCTTGAACAGGTACCCCGTTTTACAAAATCTTCTGAGGCAGACCAGAAAAGCCTGTGCCCATTTCCGGCGGTCATTCAATACCAGTGCTCAGCTGGCAGACATTCAACGGGAATTCAACCTGCCCACCAACCGCCTCGTTAGTGACATGCCCACCAGGTGGAACAATTGGCAATGCTGCAGCGGCTGCACATGCAGCAGAGGACCATCAATGAGTACCTGTATGAGTATGGCACAAGGACAGGCTCAGGCAGGGCCGGACTGGGAATAAAAACCATCCCTGGAAATAATTTCATACCAGCCCCAGTGGTGTAGTGTGGGTTGTCAGCACCCAAGGCAAGGCAAGTAATTTGCGCCTCTAACCAGCGGACATTTAGCACTCTCTGGGTCCCTACCACTCACACAGAATTAAAACCCTTTATGGTACATTTTAGGATTTACCACTCCTTCTCTTTGTTCTCATTTATTTCCCTTTTATCTCTCTCTATCCTAACTACTTTTTTTTTCCATCTCTCTCTCTCTATCGGCTTTCTTGTTCTCTTATTCTTTTTCTCTCTTTTTCTTTGTTCCTCCCCCACTTTTCCTCTCCCTTCCATGTATTCTCTCTTTTTATTCCTTCTCTTACTCCTTGTTGGGGGGGGAGGGAAGGCTGGGAGAGCAGCGCAGGCTCCAGGGACAGCCCAACTGGGAGGCCACAGACTCTAGGAACATCCCGGCTGGCCCCCCTCTCCACTATCTAATACACTGCTGACCCCCCTCCCCGCTATCTAATACACTGCTGACCCCCTTCCCCACTATCTAATACACTGCAGACCATCCTCCCCGCTATCTAATACACTGCAGACCCCCCTCCCCGCTATTTAATACACTGAAGACCCCCCTTCCGGCTATTTAATACACTGAAGACCCCCCTCCCCGCTATCTAATACACAGCTGACCCCCCCCCCCTCCCCGCTATCTAATACACAGCTGACCCCCCCTCCCCGCTATCTAATACACTGCAGAACCCCCTCCCCGCTATCTAATACACTGCAGACCCCCTTCTCTCTCTTCCCCTTCCTTCTCTTCCTCCTATTCTTCTTGCCTGCCTTGTCTTTCTAGCTCTTACTTCTTCTCTCTATTCAGGAAATTTCCCGGTATCCCGGTAGGCCAGGGCTCAGGGGAGCTTGGCTTCTTTTCACCATACCAGTGGCTGCTGATAAAAGATGCATGCACTGTCCTGTCACCATTTGAGGAGGCCACAAGGATGGTGAGCCTTGACGATGCATGCATCGGTGACACTATCCCTCTAGTCTTCATGGAATCATGGTCAGGGCATTTGAGGCAGGTGCATGTAATTTCTTTTTTTTTTTTCTAATTTTTAAAAGCAGGGCCCCTTCCTGCACCCAGCAAGAGTAACTGTGAGGGGTTACAGTGTTCAGGCACCACCAACACCTAAGGCCCAATGTTTCTGCACTTGTATGACAAGTACATGTCATTTAAATTTTTGTTTCTAATTTTTAACAGCAGGGCCTGCTCCTGGGCCCAGCAAGAGTAACTGTGGGGGGGTTACAGTGTTCAGGCAGCACCAACACCCAAGGCCCAATTTTTCTGCACCTGTATGACAAGAACATGTAATTTCAATTTTTGTTTCTAATTTTTTAATAGCAGGGCCTGTTCCTGTGCCCAGCAAGAGTAACTGTAAGAAATTACAGTGTTCAGGCACCACCAACATCCAAGGCCCTAAACATCGCCCATTCAGGTACTCGCCTAACACCTGAACTTTCTCGGCACTTAGCGGAATGTTCGCCCGCCAAGCACACAGTTAAAAGGTTGTTAAGTCTTCCCTGCTGAGAGCTGAATTCAAAAAATAATTGTAAAAAGTATATGTAAATTTAAAAAAATTGGGGCAAAAACAGCTTGGGGGACCTTTTGGGTCTTGTATGGCTTTTAAGGGTAACGCTTCCAGCAGACTGCCTATTTGCGGTTTGACAGTTCTTTTATAGGGAATGGGTGGGGCCACACTGGTGACGTCACCCGACATCCCCGCCCCTCACAGCCTCACCGACCCAGCATGCATCAGTCTGTGATGTCACAAGGGGCGGGACCAACTGTGACGTCACTTGTATTGCCCCGCCCATTCCCTAGATAAGAACTGTCAAATTGCGAATAGGCAGTCCGCGGGATGCGCTCATTGAGAGCGGAGCTTTCTTTTTGCTTTTTACGGGTCGGCGGGTGTGACGGGCGGTGTGATTGACGATGGATTTTCATCGGAGGACACTATTTTTTTATTTTGATTTTTGAATAGAGGACTTGTCAAAAATTGTCTTAAGTTTTTTTTGTTTTTTTTTTCATTTTCTTGGTGAATGGGTAGGAGTATGATATAATGGGTATCCCATTCACATGGGGAGGGGGTGGTATATGGGGCCCCCTTGTTAAAGGGGGCTTCCAGATTCCGATAAGCCCCCCACCCAGCAGACCTCCACAACCACAGCACAGAGTTGTCAGGAAGAGGCCCTTGTCCCCCACCAACATCGGGACAAGGTGCTTTGGGGTGGGGGGTGCAGAGCCTCCCCTGCCCCAAAGCACCCCCCCCCCGATGTTGAGGGCATGTGGCCTGGTATGGTTCAGGAGGAGGGGCGCTCGCTCGTCCTCTCCCATTTCCTGACCTGCCAGGCTGCATGCTCAGATAAGGGTCTAGTATGGATTTTGGGGGGGACCCTACGACGTTTTTTTTAATTTTGGCGTGGGGTTCCCCCTAAAATCCATACCAGCCCCTAAGGGCTTGGTATGGACTTGGGGGTGGGACCCTACGCCTTTTTCTTTTATCTGTATTGCCGGGAGCCTGCAATACATTACAGCCGCGAGCAAGTTTAAATGACATTTTTTCCTTTAGAAATGTCAGTATTGCTGCAACTGGTTCCATACATAGTACAAATGCACCACTTTACAGGCACATTAAGGGGACCCCCCCAGACATGATATTTAATGGAATTTTTCATTTTTATTGTTTCACTTTAAGCATCATTAAAATCACTGCTCTTGTAAAGGGCTGTGTCCGAGTCCCCATACACTTTTTATGGCAATAACTTGCTTATAAGCCTTTAAAATGAGGACTTGTGTGATTTTTCATGTTCGTGTGTCATAGACTTTAATGGAGTTGGAAAGTTCGCTAGAACTTTTCCACTGTTCGAGATTTTCTGGTGCAGAATCAAACAGGGTGGTTTGATTCGGCCCATCACTAGTGCTGAAGTGACGATCGGCTGGAACCAAAGGTAGTCAGATTAAGAGAATGTCACCAGCACACCATGGATCTCCGGGGGTTGGTCCAAAAGCTTTTATTACATGCCTGATGAAGGGGTCCTGAAAGGCTCCGAACTGTTGCTTCTGTTTTAATGATGTGATCGCTGAATAAAAGCTTTGGACCCGCTCTGGATATCCATGGTGTGCTAGGGACATTTTCTTGCTCCAATTTTGCTTTGAGCAGCTTTTTTCAACCAGGGTACCCAGGCACTCTGTAGTGCCTTCGGGTTTCTTTTGGGGTGCCTTGGCAACATGCCAAAAAGTTGACAAGGAAGGGACAAGGAATACTTTTCAGTACCAGTGTGAAAAGGTGTATTTGATTTGTAAGAATAAACCACATCTAATATTGAGTGTGCTCTGTGTGCCGTAAACTATTAGTTTAGTTATTTACATCTTAGTGTGGGGTGCCTTGAGATTGTGCAGAATTTTAAAGGGTGCCTTGACTAAAAAAAGGTTGAAAAACACTCTGCTAAAGGATATTTGTTGGTGTAAATGTACACCTGCCCCCCAGCAGATATTCCACAAACTTCTCAGTTACAGCCCATACCAGTGATATTAACTCTAGCTTCAAAATGTAAGTGAACAACCCAAGTGCCATCATCCAAAATGGTTCAAAAAACAAAAGAGGGAAATGTTGGTTGATATCAACACCACATATCCTCCAAGGGGAAAAGCGGACTTTCAGAGGCACATAATAAGGTGTATGACTCAAAATATAAAAAGAAAACAATATAATCTTTATTTAATACATCATAAAATTAGGTAGAGAGTGATAACAAGAGATCACTCCTACATAGACAAAAAGCTATACAAGACGGCCTACTGATCCGCCTCACCAATTTTTCTTTTTATTTTTTTCTCATACGAGATTATTTACTACATCTTTATTCCCAGTTATTGGGGGACTGGCATCATTCTCGCTTCTATTACACCTCGTTCAGCTGCCTTATTCTGGGGCACAGCATGATCCCCTTAGGGGTGCCCCGGTTGAACTGGCTCCCGCTCTTCCTCCTAAACATCAGCCCCACTAACCTCCTCCCACTGGTTTGGCGTTCTGACTTCACTACGTTTTCTGGTTAGGCCATTGCTACTGCCTCAATTGTGGGAAGAATGTCAGTTTGTACATGCGATACTTCTGCTATGTTGAACATTTTTTATGCGAATCCTTGCTGTTTGTTTGATTGTTCTTATGCAGTTCTATTGTTATCTTCTCTGAAAACTCAATAAAAACCATTGAAAGTAAAAAGCTATACAAGACATCAAAAAGGACAAAAAAAAAAAAAAAACACAAAAAAAGGGACTTTAAAAACAAAGCCAACAGCATGTAGTATTGCATTCAAGAATAATATATATTGTGTGCCTCTTATTGGCTTTACCACTGATATTGAGAGAACCTGTTCCATCGTTTGTTCCAGGCTCTTTTTTGTGAACCTATTTGGAAGTGGCATGTCATCTTGCCCCATTTACCAGCTTCTTGCTATCAGCTTTTAGCTGGCCGTGGGGGCATTACCCTCAAGCCAATTCTAAGGCGATAGGATGCCACACTAGGTAATCATTAACTCATTAATTATTACTCTCTATATGGGGAGAACTCCCCACACAGGACTATGCTTTACACTAATATCCTCCTTACTTTCCCCTTTAGACCACATGTGATACCTATATAAAAGAGCTGGTCTAAATTATTATATCTGCTCAAGCTGCCTTTCCCCCTACTGATCCCCTGTGTCCGCCCAGGAGACTGTTATTCGCTACGCATAATAAAGAAGGTTGGTCTATGTACTGTATAAGTGTCTTCTGCCCTCTGTTAAATATTGATATTAGAACAATGTGACTAAGCCTGTTCTGAGGATACTATGCTGATCACTAATTCCTGTTCTTTCATTTCAAGAATCACTCTGATTAATTAAGGTCCTGAAGAAGCATACCGCGAAATGCGTAGACCTGTTACTCAAGCAATCCTTGCACCAGTCAAGTAGAAACAATTTATCAATTACGATATATATTATTCTTGAATGCAATACTACATTCTGTTGGCTTTGTTGTTAAAGTCCCTTTTTTTGTGTTTTTTTTTTTTGTCCTTTTTGATGTCTTGTATAGCTTTTTGTCTATGTAGGAGGGATCTCTTGTGGTCACTCTCTACCTAATTTTATGATGTATTAAATAAAGATTATATTGTTTTCTTTTTATATTTTGAGTCATACATCTTATTATGTGCCTCTGAAAGTCCGCTTTTCCCCTTGGAGGATATGTGGTGTTGATATCAACCTACATTTCCCTCTTTTGTTTTTTAACTCTAGCTTCAGTTCAGTTGGCTGTAAGCTTCGACTGGCATAGGCAATGGCTCATAGAAACCCATCTTGCTCCTCAGCAAGTAGAGTGTGAAATCTTTGAGCGCTGTCCCTGGTGTACATGCAGAAGGGTTTGATGTAGCATATGCCAGAGGTGGTGTAGTAGTTAGTTGTTCTTTGAGTGTCTCAAAAGCTTCTGCTTGGGTTGATTGCCAATGTTAGGGAAGTTTTGCCATTCAAATAGGTTGGAAGTTCAATAATTGTGTAAGGGGAACAGCAATCTGGAGGAAATTGGGAATGAAATGCTGGTAGTAGCCTGCCAGCCACAAAACGGAGTGCTCAGTTACTGTTTTTGGAACTGACCAATCCCATGCTACATCTGGGTCTTGGTGGGATCAGAAGATACGTCCCCAGCTTCCATGATGATGCCCAGATACCTTATCTGGCTTTGCATGATATGACACCTGTTAGGCTATAGCATGAGTTCACATTTATTGTACCCTGTTAAGACCTGATCAAGATGTTTGAAATGGTCTTTGAAAATCTTAGAGAAGATGATGATATCGTTCCATAAGCCTCTGAAAAGTGCTGAGGTAATTGGTTAACCTAAAAGGCATGCAGCTAAATTTATACAACCCCAACAGGGTGACAAAAGCTGCTTTTTCATGAACTTTTTCCTTAACAGACATTTGCCAGTATGTGCTAGCTAGATCCAGCATAGAAAAGTAGCAAGCTTGTTCCATGGCCATTAAAGACATATTCACTTGTGGCAAGGGGTAAGCATCCTGGTAGGTGCAAGTTTTTAACTTTCTGTAATTTGTAGACTTCCATCTTTTTTCCTCACAAGGACTAATGTTCAGTCCAAGAACACCTGCTTTCTGTAGTGACCCTACTCTGCAACAAATTACACGTTCTTATCCGCTAGGTCCGTGTTTGTTTTCACTAATAGGGTGCCACCAACTCTTGATACTGAGAGTTGTCCAATCTCGACATAGCAGCGGTCAAGGGGGCATATCTGGCTTGCACATCACTTTTTAGGATTGTATACACATCATCAATAGCTAGCTAAACATAAAACAGTACAGTACAGTAGTTGTCCCCAGATTGACTGTCTGCATGAGCACCTTTCCATGATGCACTATAGACAAAATCCTGCCTGCCAGCCATCCTCACTAGTGGTTCTAAGTCAAACTCCCACAGAGCATTCATGCCCAAGACCACTGGGACTCTGCTAAGGCTGAGTCTCAAGTCACCAACACCAACCAGGCCCTATGCTGCATAAACATTTGAATAGACATCCAGGTTGGAATTGGAGGATTGTTAGTGAACCAAGACCGGTCACAGCTTGACCAAACTGGTGCCTGGGACAAGAAAAAGTAGTTCCCATAGGTTGCCCCCCTGCCCTAGTCTTGTGCTAACAAGTGCAATGAAGATACATGTACTAGGTGATTAGTAGGGAGCATAAGGAAAAAGATTTAAAGCTGAACTCTAGGATAAGCATTCCTTGGCATGATTAAAGAGAAGTATGGTCAAAGCTTTTTTGGCCCTACTTCTCCTAAAAATCACAAATCGTTCTTCTCCTTCTTCCCCTATAAATCACAGTTCATTCTCCTCCACCTTATACTATATATTACAGTTCATTATTCTTCTTCTTCTCCTATAAATCATAGTTCATTCTTCTCCTTCTTCTCCTATAAATCACAGTTCGTTCCCCTCCTTCTTTTCCTCTAAATTACAGTTCCTTCTCCTCCTTCTTCTCCTATAAATCACAGTTCGACCTTCTCCTTCTTATCCTATAATTTATAATTCGTTGTCCTTCTTCTCCTATAAATCACAGTTCGTTCTCCTCCTTCTTCTCCTTTAAATCACAGTTCGTTCTCCTCCTTCTTCTCCTATGAATCACAGTTCGTTCTCCTCCTTCTTCTACTATAAATCACAGTTCGTTCTCCTCCTTCTTCTCCTATAAATCACAGTTCGTTCTCCTCCTTCTTCTCCTTTAAATCACAGTTCGTTCTCCTCCTTCTTCTCCTATGAATCACACTTCGTTCTCCTCCTTCTTCTACTATAAATCACAGTTCGTTCTCCTTCTTCTTCTACTATAAATCACAGTTCGTTCTCCTCCTTCTTCTCCTATAAATCACAGTTCGTTCTCCTCCTTCTTCTACTATAAATCACAGTTCGTTCTCCTCCTTCTTCTACTATAAATCACAGTTCGTTCTCCTCCTTCTTCTCCTATAAATCACAGTTCGTTCTCCTCCTTCTTCTACTATAAATCACAGTTCGTTCTCCTTCTTCTTCTCCTATAAATCACAGTTCATTCTCCTTCTTCCCCTATAAATCACAGTTCATCCTCTTTCTTCTCCTATAAATCACAGTTCGTTCTCCTCCTTCTTCTCCTATAAATCCCAATTTGTTCTTCTCCTATAAATCACAATTTGTTTTTCTTCTTCTCCTATAAATCACAGTTCGTTCCCCTCCTTCTTTTCCTCTAAATTACAGTTCCTTCTCCTCCTTCTTCTCCTATAAATCACAGTTCGACCTTCTCCTTCTTATCCTATAATTTATAGTTCGTTCATTCTCCTTCTTCTCCTATGAATCACAGTTAGTTCTCCTTCTTCTCCTATAAATCACAGTTCGTTTTCCTCCTTCTCCTATAAATCACAGTTCATCCTCTTTCTTCTCCTATAAATCACAATTTGTTCTCCTTCTTCTCCTATAAATCACAGTTCGTTCCCCTCCTTCTTTTCCTCTAAATTACAGTTCCTTCTCCTCCTTCTTCTCCTATAAATCACAGTTCGACCTTCTCCTTCTTATCCTATAAATTATAATTCGTTGTCCTCCTTCTTCTCCTATAAATCACAGTTAGTTCTCCTTCTTCTCCTATAAATCACAGTTCGTTCTCCTTCTTCTCCTATAAATCACAGTTCGTTCTCCTTCTTCTCCTATAAATCACAGTTAGTTCTCTTTCTTCTCCTATAAATCACAGTTAGTTCTCTTTCTTCTCCTATAAATCACAGTTAGTTCTCTTTCTTCTCCTATAAATCACAGTTCGTTCTCCTCCTTCTTCTCCTATAAATCACAATTTGTTCTTCTTCTTCTCCTATAACTCACAGTTCATTCCCCTCCTTCTTTTCCTCTAAATTACAGTTCGTTCTCCTTCTTCTCCTCCTATAAATCACAGTTCGACCTTCTCCTTCTTATCCTTTAATTTATAATTCGTTGTCCTCCTTCTTCTCCAAAAATTAAAGTTCATTCTCCTCCTTCTTCTCCTATAAATCACAGTTCATTCTCCTCCTTCTTCTCCTATAAATCACAGTTCATTCTCCTCCTTCTTCTCCTATAAATCACAGTTCATTCTCCTCCTTCTTCTCCTATAAATCACAGTTCGTTCTCCTCCTTCATCTCCTATAAAACAACCAACAAGATTTTATTGATTGGGTTTTCAAATTTTTAAACTATGATTATCTGGATTATATAATGTGTTAAATGGTATCCTATACGTTTCCAAAAGGAGACTTGAAGTATTCATTATGTTGATTTTGTGCCAGAGAATTAATACTCAGATTGATAAATATCAGGATTTGTTTAATTTTATTAAATGTGTAATTACTAGTAAGTATAAATCTTCTTGGGAAACATGTTACAAACAAGATTTGTAGGGGGGAAACAAACATTTCCCTACTCAGTAAATTAATACAGTAAAGAGGAATATTAACAGGATTTTAATTATACTAATGGGGTTAAAGTTTTTTTCAAGATTAAGTGAATGAAATGTATTCATGCAAACTTTTGTTAGATAAAATGATTTGTATAAGAGAAGAAGAGAAGAAAAGTAAAGATGTGAAGGAGTGCACTGAAACTTTGCTGATACCTTGTTCCAGCATGTGAACTGGCACAGCAGATTTTTAGGGATCCTACCTTACAGAGTTTTTCCGCTTTTGCAGCAATTTGAGAAAATCCCACTATATGTATTTTACATGTTCCCATTCAGACAGCATACCTTTCTTAGATTTTTAAAATGTTAGATGTTTCTTAGGGGAAGGTGTCATGACAGACTGCAAGCATTTCTGAGGAACTTGTTAATCTGTAATAATAGAAAGGCTTAAGCCCGCCATAGATGGAGTAAATCTCAACCGGTTCATCAAGGATCAGCCAAGATTCGTTCCATCTATGTGCAGCCTGATTGTACCCAAGTTGATTGATCAGTTGACTTGGGCACAACCAGCCTGTCAGACTTTTTACAGGCGAGTACTGCCAGCGGCAGACAAGACAAAATAGTGTTGCGGGAGGGTAAGTGTTGATAGGGGAATTGAGCGATCTTCCTTCGATCTACCTGTAGTGGAAGGAAAGAAAATCAAATCATCTATGGATTGCCTTAGTTACATAGTTACGTAGTAGATGAGGTTGAATAAAGACATCAGTCCATCCAGTTCAACCTGTATAAGTGTGTGTGTGTCAGTGGCCTGCTCATTTCCCATAACCCTGAATGCTATGATCTGTGAGATGCACGTCCAAAAGTCTTTTAAAAGTAGCCATACTCCCTGCAGCTACCACCATTTGTGGAAGAGAGTTCCACATACTCACTGCCCTTACAGTGAAGAACCCCTTACGCAGCATAGGGTTAAACCACCTCTCCTCTAATCTCATTGTGTGGCCACGTATCTTCTTGTACTCCTTGGGACTAAATAGTTTTCTACTTATGCTAGGATCGTCATTGATGTATTTGTAGATTGCTATCATGTCCCCTCTCAGGCATCTCTTCTCCAAGGAGAATAAATTAAGCGCTTGTAATCGCTCCTCATAACTAAGGTCCTCCAATCCCCTAATTAGTATAGTTGCCCTTCTTTGGACTCTCTCCACTCCAGTTCCAGCACATCATTTCTGAGGATTGGCGATCAAAACTGGACAGAATACTCCAGTAGTGGCCGAACCAGGGTTTTATAAAGTGGTAGGATTATAGCTTTATCTCTGGAGCATATCCCCTTCCTTATGCATGCTAATATTCTGCTGACTTTGACAGCCGCAGCCTAACATTGCATGCTACTACTTAGTCTATCCTCCACTAGAACCCCCAAATCTTTCTCCATTCTGGATTCCCCCAGAGGTCCCTCCCCCTAGAGCATAATTCGCTTTTATGTTTTTTGCCCACAAGTGTAATACCTTACACTTCTCTATGTTAATTCTCATTTGCCACTTAGTTGCCCACTCTGTTCATTTGTTCAGGTCTTCCTGTAAGATTTCTATATCTTGTTGAGAAGTTATTGCCTTACATATTTTTGTGTCATCCGCAAAAACTGAGATTGAGCTACTGATTCCATCCTCTATGTTATTGATTAATAAATTAAACAAAATTTGTCCTTGGACTGAGGCCTGGGGGACCCCACTTTCCACTCTAGACCAGCCTGAATACGCGTTATTTATCACTACCCTTTGGACACGCCCATGTAACCAGTTTTCTATCCAAGAACAAACCCTGAGGTCGATGTCTGCAGACCTTAGGTTGTATATTAAGCATTTGTGGGGAACAGTGTCGAATGCCTTAGCGAAATCCAGATACACCACATCCACAGGTATCCCCCTATCTAGCGCACAGCTCACCTCCTCATAAAATGCTAGCAGATTGGTTTTTTGCAAGACCTTCCTTTTGTGAACCCGTGCTGATTATTGCTGATGATACTGTTGTCGTTAGCAAAATCTTAGGACTGGCTGAGATTCCTCTCAGTACCATACAATGGAGAAGCCTAACTTCTAAATATAGAAAGTTTTCAGAGAAACTAGAAAAGGAAGGTGGCTACCTGTATGGAGCACCGTTAGAGAACCTAGAACAGAAAAGTGGCTACCTGTGTGGAGCATGTTCAGAGAAACTAGAGCAGGAAGGTGGCTCCCTGTATGAAGCATCCTCAGAGACACTAGAACATGAAGGTATCTACCTATGTGGACCATCTTCAGAGAAACTAAAGCAGGAAGATGGCTACCTGTGTGGAGCATGTGCAGAGAAACTAGAGCAGAAAGGTTATTTGCATGGAGCATGTTCAGGGAACTAGAACATGAAAGTGGTGACCTGTGTGGAGCATGTTCAGAGAAATTAGAGCAAGATGGTGGCTACCCGTGTGGATCATGTTCAGAGAAACTAGAACAGGAAGATGGCTAACTGTGTGGAGCATGTTCAGAGAAACTAGAGCAGGAAAGTGGCTACCTGTATGGAGCATGTTCAGAGAAACTAGAACAGGAAGGTGGCTACCTGTGTGGAGCATGTTCAGAGGAACTAGAACAAGAGGGGGGTTCTGCTGCACTGCCCCATCCCAGGCCTCTATGCTCGTCAGCAGAAATTGGCAACTTACTTATTTTTGTCTGCTAAGAGGACAATTGCCCAGGCCTGGAGGAAGCCTATGGTTCCCTTTCGGGGTGTTAGAGAGCGTATGACAGCTCTTATGCTAAATGAACAGATGTCTAGCATTCTCAAGGACTCTCACGCCAAATTTGTAAAGATTTGGGATCCTTAGCTCTAATATGCCTTCCCCTCACTTCCTCCAGCTAGCATTGGACACCTGTAACTGACCCGGAGTCCATATATCTCCTTGCCCTTCCTCTCCTTCTTTTCTTTCTGTTGGCTTACCTCATGTTCTCCCCTTTCCTTTCACTTTCGTTTTGTTCTCTTTTCCTTCCCCTCCCTTTTGGGGCTCGTGCCCCTCCTCCTCTTCTTTGTGGTTACCTAGCACTCCCTGAGTGCATAATTAAATTGCATTATAATCAGGGATTGAGCTGGACCAGGTTTGACATTGACATCCTTGTGGATTTTCCTGGACCTTACTTCAACTTTAAAGGTTTGGCACATAACCACTGCCACTGTTCTCTTTTATTTAGTCGTATGTATGTGAAGTCTTCCCCTGAGTTACACTGCCACTCCAAGCCCCTGTGTGAGCAGTTTGAATGCTTTTTTGTTATTCTTTTAAAAATTTGAATAAAAATATTTGTACCAAAAAAAAACTCAAACAGGAAGGTGGCTACCTGTGTGCAGCATGTTCACAGAAACTAGAACAAGAAGGTGGCTATCTGTGTGGAGCATCTTCAGAGAAACTAAAGCAGGAAGGTGGCTACCGGTCTGGAGCATGTGCAGAGAAACTAGAAAATGAAGGTGGCTACCTTTGTGGATCATCTTCAGAAAAATATAACAGATATTGGGCTACCTGAATAAAGCATCTTTTAGAAGTCTAACTTCTAAATCTTTAAATAAAGTTTTCAGAGAAACTCGAACAGGAAGGTGGCTACCTGTCTTGAGCATGTTCAGTGAAACTAGAACAGGAAGGTTGCTACCTGTGTGGAACATGTTCAGAGAAACTAGAACAGGAAGGTTGCTACCTGTGTGGAACATGTTCAGAGAAACTAGAACAGGAAGGTTGCTACCTGTGTGGAACATGTTCAAAGAAACTAGAACAGGAAGGTTGCTAGCTGTGTGGAGCATGTTCAGAGAAACTAAAACAGAAAGGTGGCCATCTGTATAGAGCATCTTCAGAGAACCTAGAACAGGAAGGTGGCCATCTATATGGAGCAACCTCAGAGAAACTTGAACAGGATGGTGGCTACCTGTATAGATCATCTTAAGAGGAGTCTGCTAGGGTAAAGTGTGTCCAGGAGAGCTCGGGGAAAGCTGCTGCTGCATGGAGATCTCCATATTCTGGTCCTACACCAGTAGAATTTTCTTTCACAGAAAAATTGTTGGTCAGAGTATTAAATCTTATCATCATTGAGTCAACAAATATTTTTTGAAAGTCCTTAAGGAGGAGCCCCAGCATCCTAACTATGGGCACCTGGCTGTGACAGCTTGCGGCTTTCCAGCCCAGTGCCCACTGTGCATGCGTGAGCATCGCTGCGCATCTTAAATGGTCAAGCAGTCTTCTGGGACCTGTCATATGTCCCAGAAGACTGCAAAGGGGGGTAGGGAGGGAGGAGAACCATTAGAAAATCAAATGAACATTCTGAAAACTGAGATCTTTTAACTGAATTCTACTAGTGTGTTACCAGCTTTACTCAATGTTTAGGGAATAAATAGTGAATGCTCTCATATATAAAGTCACTGCAATTCAAATTGACTGTTCTTAAAATCCATCACATTTGAAAGCCTGCTACAGACAGTGAAAATTTTCTTTCTAATACAGCCTCTGCATTCTATCTGGCTGCTCTTAAAGGGCCAATATCAATTTAGCTGCTATTAAAAGGCATTAAATATTTTGATGTTATTTTTGAGCAACATAACTTGGCATAACTTTCTCTCTATAAGTTTAATGGTTAAATAAACTATAGAGAAGATTAAAGTGACTGGCAAGCCAAGGACTCACCCAAGGACTCACGTTAAATGCTATCCTATGTCACTATTTTCTAGGTCACTCTACATTGCCCAGGTGGGAGGGGTGCTACATATTCAACTGAAAAAAAAAACAAGTTTTGGCTTTTGATATGCTCTAACAGTCTGTTTTTGCTGATGTATTGATGTGTTTGACCTCAGCTGCTCTGACTTTTGAACTGTCCTGGGCACAATGACATGCGGAGAGGAATGTAGCTCATACACATAAGATCAGAAGGTTGATAGATGTTCAGGATAACCTGGAGCTTTGTTGCTAAAATAGAAAGTGGTTTATGTCAGCCGGCTGTGGATTTTGCTGTTTGTTTTTGATATTCATGCTAACCTTGCCACTTTGAGATGTTGGATGGTTTCAAAGCTATTTCAGCTCAATTGAGTTAATTTTCTGATAATGTGGGTAAGAGTAGAAACTTCTGTAGCTGATTGTCCTTGGCTGTTGTAGGCAAGGTTCACACTAATGTGATTTTGATGCGACTTTGGTTGCATTGAATCACATGACAATGGAAATAAAATTACTTCCAATGGTGACTGTTTACATCCATAGAGCGTATTGGGACTTTGGAAAAAGGTCCTGTGCTACTTTGGTGAGATTTGGCCCCATATGCAAACCTTATCCAAAAGGCAACCAAAGTCACACTACATAATTGCACTGCAAATTGAGTCAAAACTTAATCACAGTAGTGTGAACCTAGTATTAGTCACAATGCTCAGATGTAGGCATAGGCTCCTTTAACTCCTTTTCCCACAACTTACTGGGCTCCTGGGATAGCCCAGGATCTGCTTCCCTCCCTCAGGAGCTCAAAGAGGCCACACCCGATGGGGCAGAGGTAGATGGGCATGCGATCTGCAGCTAGATGGGAGGCACTCTACTGACAAAACTGGCATGTGGACACCTGGGACAGAGCCTAATAGTATGCTGCTTCTCTAGAAGCCTCAGCTACTCTGGGGCCTTTCTCCAATTGCTCCTAGAGTACTGCAATTCTGGTGGAATGGAGCTATGTTCATGGATTCTTTCCAGCCATTTGCCTTTTTTACCAGAGCTACCCTGGACTTCACTGTGAGGGATGCGGCCTATGAGGATAATCCTAAGTAGCTATGTTCAAACTTTCTGTTGCTGTAGAGTCAAATAGGGACTCTACTATACAGCCATGTTATCGTGTTTGGGCCACAGAGACACTGCTGTGAAGAGTCCATGTCTGTGCAGCTTTAATCTGTTCTGTATTATTCTGCAGTGTATCCATGTTCTTTGCCATCTTGAACCTGTTTTGAATTATTGTTCCCAACTTTGTCCTTGTTCAGTAAACTGCAAGTTACATTTACTCTCTGTTTCATTATTTGGCTAATTACCTGTCTTTTGATGCCTCTATCAAGAGTCTGTGACTCTACTGGGGAGAGTTCCTATTACTGTGTGTCATTTAAACAGCAGGGTGAACGAAAAAAAATATTTGACTCCCCCATTCACACATTTGTGTTGAACCTGCGATCTGTCCCTGTGTCACATAGTCACCTCCCCCCCCCCACATGTCAGTAAGCACCAGGCATACATTAACCCCTCCCTCTCCAATAAAATTAGCCCCTTCCCTGCCAGTGTCATTTTTACAGTAACAGTGCATATTTATAGCACTGATTACTGTAGTAATGTCACTGGTAACCCCAAAAGTGTCAAAAATGTCAGTCAAGGGTCCGATCTGTCCGCCACAATGTGGCAGTCCCGCAAAAAAATCGCAGATCGCCGCCATTACTCGTTAAAAAAAAAAAACACCAAAAACGACAGAAATCTTTCCCTTAGTTAGTAAACGCAATAACTTTTGCGCAAACCAATCAAAATACGCTTATTGCGATTTTTTTTACCAAAAATAGGTAGCAGAAAACAAATTGGCCTAAAATGCTAAAAAAAATTAGATTTTTAAATTTTTTGGTGGGGGGGGATTTCATTTAAAAAAATTTGAAAAATATTGCTATTTTTTTAAAATTGTTGCTGTTTTTTTGTTTATAACGCAAAAAGTAAAAATCGCACAGGTGATCAAATACCACCAAAAGAAATCTCTGTTTGTGGGAAAAAAAGGATGTAAATTTTGTTTGGGTACGGCGTTGCATGACCGTGCAATTGTCAGTTAAAGTCGCACAGTGCCGAATCGCAAAAAGTGGCCCAGACGTAAGACAGCAAAATCCTCCGGTGGTAAAGTGGTTAAAAAAAACATATGACACCATGAACTATCATGCGTGGCGTGCGCTATTGTGCACATGCGTTTGCCAGCAATTACAATAAGTCTTTGCGCATTTCTGCGCAAGTGAGCACAGCCATATTGGGCATTGGCAAATGTGCCAGGTCTTTGTGTATTCTTCTGCTGGTCAGCATCCTGAGAGAAGGCAAAGATTTTTGAAGAAACAGGAGTGCAATGTGGAGGGAGGATTGGAAGGATTTAATGTTGAGATATCTTGCAAAAAATTGTGACGCTCAAGGGGGTAATCCAGGTCTGCAGTCTGAAATAGTGGCAGCTTTACTGGTGGTCTTTGGTGTTGATAGCTTCAACTATAAGTAGTAAATGACAGCAATGTGTTTAAACTCCTATCGGCTGTCAAGTATAGTAATAGTGCAGGTCAGAGACCCCCTTACCCAATTCTTTTGTAGCAGTCCTTAGAATAATGTGAGTTGTAGAATGCAGTCTAGCCCAAACCTGGTCCAAACAGCATGGCCCAGCATAGTCACACCACCTTCCCAATTGGCGCGTATCTCCCCAACTGCCCCCAGCTCCCTCCTGAGCTTTTTGTTTTATATTGTCTCATCCCTTGGCTGGTACTTGTGGGCCTTGTCGTTGTGACTTCAGCTTTACTGTATGCAAGGTCCTTCTTCGAGACTACATTTCCCAGATTGCTCTGGGCACTTGTAGTAGAACTATAGCGAGACAAAGTAGCAAACACTGCCATCGTGTGGGCAAATAGAGTTCTGCATCTTAAGTAACAATGCTCAATGTTACTTAGGCAAAGGACACACCCTATCCATGCCCCCATTTACACAATTCACAATGTAAAACCCTAACAATGAACATCACTGTGGGCTACACACAGATTGAAATTCACTTGTTCCCTGAAGAATTAACCCCGAATTTCGAATTTAGTGTCTAAAGCTGTATGCACAGCTTTAGACACTAGGAGAGGGATTGGGTTCTTTAATAGTCCGGTCTTGTTTCTGTTCTAATACAGACGTTTGAGTGAACCTTGTCATCCTAAGACAAGAAATGTGTTACTGCCAGAATTCCACAGGTGTTAATAAAAGGAAAAAAGCTTGAAAAAAAAAAAATAAGAAAACAAATTTAACTAACACAGACCTTTTGGCTAAGATCAAGTGTAGTATCTGTTCTTATCAGTTGGTATGGACCTTAGCTATACCGGCATTACCAAAATCCGGAGCGCCTGGACGTCACTGGGGTATGGAGAGTAGGTCATGTCCGGGAAAGCATGTGGGGTCCGCCGCCTTCTGATTTGAATGGGTTAAGCTCTTCTTACCAGTTTGAAGGGAGCAAGAAAGCCGGTCTGTCCTGGAGGCCAGTTAGTATTGCTCCTGGATGTAATTGGCTGAGGAACTGGGATGACGTTGGGAGGGCTTTTCCTCCTGGGTTGAATCTGACCTTGCAAAAGGCTTCCTACTAGTTGAACGTAGGCTCTCCCTAAGCTGTTCAGGTTCCGATGCCTGCTGGTGGGGATAGGCTGCAATGGTCTGGCCAAAAAAAAAAAAAAAAAAAGAAGAAGAAGGTCTGTGGTGTACGTGCCCCTGGGGTGGCAGCCCAGGAGTGCCGTAATTCTCGCTGGTGAGGCGCAGTTCACCTTTGAGTTTTTGGCACCTTGGTCACTGCACCACATACACACTTTTTTCGCACCTGCCTCTTGGGACGGGCCTTTTGGCTGGGACCAGAGGAATTTTTTTATTCCTGGGGGGGGGGGGCGGCGGCCTGTCAAGGTCTTGCACTTTGACACTACCCACCCTTCCCCACTCTCTCTCTCTCTCTCTCTCTTTTTTTTTTTTTTGTGTGGCGGTATACTTTGTCACTGCACGATTAGTATGACGTAGGTCCTTGGGCCTGCCCTGAAAGTCTTGGGAGGGGGTGGATATGGCGTTCTGGCTTAGTTCGCCCTCTCTCATGGGGTCTCCCTTCGGGGGAGCCCCACCTAGTACTTGGGGTGGGCTGTTTCGGCAGTCCTCCCAGAGAAGGGGGTCTACCTGGTTTTGGCCAGGTAGGACCAAGTGAGTACCTCAGTCCCTGTCAGGAGCCTTGTGCCCCGGGGGATCAGGGTTAGGGCCTTTCCTTTTCGGAGGAGGGCCATGTGTACGCCTTGTGCACTTTTTGTGTGTCTCACGTTTGCATGTGTGCACTTTTTTATGCACCGGGTGTTAGTTTGAGTGTGTTTCACACACCACGGGCTTTAAAAATAAAAAAAAAACTAACACAAATTACATTTTGTTTATTTGTTTCAAAAAGGAATAATTAAATTTTAGTTTAAATTGCTGATTTGATTTAAAGCCCATCCCAGGGCACAAAATAAAAAAATGCAAAACCTAAGATAAGGATGGAGTTCAGCATTCAGTTTTGGAATATAGAAATACTACTAATAATAAAAATATAAACTACTAATACTACCACTAATAATAATATTAAATTATTATGATCATTATACTACTTTTACCACTACTACCACTGATAACAATATAATAATAATAATAATAATAATAATAATAATAAATTATAGTGATAATTAAATCACTACTACTACTTCTAATGATAATATAATGATCATAATGCATTATTTACATTAGTAATTATATTATCAATATTAATAATAATAATAATGACAATTTTAGTAATAAGAGGTTATAACCCTAAAAAAAAGAGATCCTGTTCCTTTTAAGGCAGGTTAAACAGCATTGTACTTGAGCTTTCTAATCTGTCCTTTTCTATGCTGTAAAATACCTGGTTGATCCTGCCTGTTCCTGTGTCCCTGTGTGTGTCGACCACAGTAATCATGGCTGCTGATCCATGATACCTAGGTCAGTTCACGTGCCTCCGTCATCCCGCTGCTCTCCTCTCTCCCCTTCCCTCCCTGCCTGTCAGCTCCTGTGTTTGAGCGATCTCTTCCCTGCCCCTCCCCTCCTGCCACCATTAGTAGCTGGTATTAAGTCAGAGAAGGATTACTGCCAGCCCCTCTGTTCTACCAAGCTATACTACACAGTGTAAATATTTGTATAAAATTATGCTGCTAAATACCTTATTGCAGATACCTTATTGCTGCTCTTCTCTGCCAAACTAAGGGCTAAAGCAGGAGGGGCTGAGCGGACAGCACAGCAGTCATGCAACCTCCTGGCTGACATCAGAGGGGGATCTTAGCCCTTAGATAGGGGGAGGACAGCGTTGAGAGGTCATGTGACTGAACAGAAACTCTCTGAATATTTAAACAAATATTTACACTGTGTAGTATAGCCTGGTAGAACAGAGGGGCTGGCAGTAATCCTTCTCTGACTTTACAACCACTTAAAAATGTTGTAATAGCATTCTATGCATTAGAATAAAAAAACCTTCTGTGTGCAGCAGCCGCCCTAGCACCCCTAATACTTACCTAAGCCCATCTAGATCCAACGATGTTGCAGGAGTGTCTCGGCTGCCCAGGACTCCCCTCCTTATTGGCTGAGACAGCAGCGCAGCGCAGCGCAGCGCAATTGGCTCCCACTTCTGTCAATCAAAGTCACTCAGCTAATGAAGAGAGAAAGGGATAGGCCGGGGGTCTGTGTCTGATTGGACCCAGGGAGCTGTGACTCAGCTTGGGTGCCCCCATAGCAAGCTGCTTGCTGTGGGGGCACTTAACAGGAGGGAGGGGCCAGGAGAGCTGAAGAGGAACCAGAAAAGAGGAGGATTTGGGCTGCTCTGTGCAAAACCAACTGCACAGAGGAGGTAAGTATAACATGTTTGTTATTTTTAACTAAAAAAACGAGATTTTACAATCACTTTAAATCACTACAATTAATCATAATGTAATTATCATAATTTAATAATAATAAAAATAATAATAACAATCATTATCATAATTTAATAATAGCAATAATAATTTGAATACATTATAGTGAACATTCAATTACTACTATTGATAATGCAATTAACATAATTTATTATTACCAATATTATTATTATTATTATTATTATTATTATTATTATTACTAGTATGATTATGATTAATAATAATAATATTTAAACAACAATAATAATAATAATAATAATAATAATAACAACTTATTGATTATTAAATCACTACTACTACTAATGATAATGTCATGATCAGAATTGATTACTACTAATAATAATAGTAATTATTATTATTTATTTATTTTACTATTATTATCTTAATTTATCATGATAATAATAACTACTACCAATATTAATAGAGTAATTACTTACTCTATATCTTTATTTAGAATCTTTAATGGACTACATCATTTGGTCGCTATATGAGGGACTACACCTCGGCGAAACATGTAGGACCTGCTATTCATTCTATTGATTCCTTTTTGTCTAATATCCAATGTGTACTTTTTGCTACCAATTTTAATGTTTCTACTGTCTGTACTTAATTATTAATTTGTAATTTGTTAATTTCATGAATGGTGTGTCTATGTATATGTATTATTACAGAACATATTACAGCCCCAGAAAATCCCATATTCTGGATGGGTTGCAGTCCATCGACATTGGTCTGCTTTGGACTGCTCCCAATCACCCTTTTTCAAATACTACTAATATTAATAAAAACAACAAAATAAATATAAAAATAACTTATTGATTATTAAATACTGCCACTACTAATGATAATGTAATGATCAGAATTTATTACTACTACAAATAATAATAATAGTAATTATTATTATTTATTTATTTGACTATTATTATCTTAATTTATCATGATAATAATAGCTACTACTAATATTAATAATAATAATAATAATAATAACAACAAAATAAATTATAAAAATAACTTATTGATTAATAAATACTGCTACTACTAATGATAATGTAATGATCATAATTTATTACTGCTACGACTACTAATTATTATTATCAATATTAATAATGATAATCATAATCACAATATTAAATTACAGTGATCAATAAATCAAATCAATAAATAAATTCCGCTAATGATAATTTAATGATAATAATGTATTATTATTAATAATATTAATTTTAACTTATCATTATTAATAATAATATGAAGAAAAATATTGTTATTGTTGGGAAATAATAAGTATTATGGTATTAAATTACTACTACTACTAATAATAATAATAATAATAATAATATGGTAATATTCATAATGTATTATTGCTACTAATACTACTACTACTACTACTAATAATAATAATAATAATGTAATGGTCATAATTTATTATTACTAATAATAATAATTACTAATAATAATATGAATTATAATGTAATGATGGTAATAGAACTAATACAACATCGTTATTATTATTAATATTATTATTCCTCCAGTGTATTATTATTATTATTATTCCTCCTGTGTATTATTATTATTATTATTATTCCTCCTGTGTATTATTATTATTATTATTATTCCTCCTGTGCAGTCTCTCTCTATTCAGCTCCAGGCTGCACAATTACAATTGCAGGGAATGAATTGAGCAGCCAGTAGCCCCTCTTGTCCCTCGGCCACACCTCAACAAAGGGAGCCAATCGGGGCGCAGGGCTGTGTGGCTGTGCTGGAATTTGCATATGAAAGCGTGGCAGCCAATGAGAGCGCTCTGGTTCATTAGCATGCACCTTGGCTCATTAGCATGTGGAGCAGCAGGCGAGGAGGGGATGAGAATGGCTGCAGTTACATTGTATCCGTAGTATTGGGATCCCGGGAGGAGGAGGAGTAGGAGGAGGAGGAGCGGGGGAGCCTTCCTCTCTTGTTTGTTTAGTGATCGGCAGCAGGGAAGGATCGGAGATCCGCACATTGCATGGAGTGATCGCTCTCTCTCTCCCTGAGCGGAGGACTCGCGGGATCAGCCTTCTATAGGATTCTTTTGGAGGAATAGAGGGAAGCCGGCCAGCTTGGAGAGCATGAGCCGGTCCGGGTGGCTCGCTGCTCTGTCAGCCTGTGTGTTGCTGCTCAGCTCTCCTTCCTCAGGTGGGCCCAGCGGGGTCTCCTCGCCTCCCCCCTGCCCGGTGCCATGCCGCTGTAACGCGGAGCGAGGAGTGGACTGTTCCGGGAAGGGACTGATATCGGTGCCGGAGGGGCTCAGTGTCTTCACCAACATGCTGTAAGTGGGGGGATGTGATTGGGGTCTGTCTGTGTCATACAAGGACCCCGGGACATATAGGTGACTACACTTCCCGGCTCCTCAAGGCTGCCCCCCCCACTTCTCATGGCTTTCTCACCTTAGCTTCAGGGGTTCCTCATTATTTCCAAGTGTTACCCCCAGATCTCCAGGGCTCCCCCCTATTCCCAGGTCCCCAATGCATTTCCCCCTTATTTCCAAACATTCCTCATTTTCAGTTTCCTATGGGTCTTTCCTCATCTTCCCCCTCATTCTTCGTTCCCAATAGTTTCCCCTCTAATACCCAAAGTTTGTCTCCATCATACCTTTATTGATTCCCTCATTCCCAGACTGTCAACCTGGAAACCACAGGGGGCAACCCTTTGCAATTTGGAAACGAGGGGGACAACGCTTGTCATCCTGGAAGCGAAGGGGGGACAACGCTTGTCATCCTGGAAGCGAAGGGGGGACAACGCTTGTCATCCTGGAAGCGAAGGGGGGACAACGCTTGTCATCCTGGAAGCGAAGGGGGGACAACTCTTGTCATCCTGGAAGCGAAGGGGGACAACGCTTGTCAACCTGGAAGCGAGGGGGGACCACGCTTGTCAACCTGGAAGCGAGGGGGGACAACGCTTGTCAACCTGGAAGCGAGGGGGGACAACGCTTGTCAACCTGGAAGCGAGGGGGGACAACGCTTGTCAACCTGGAAGCGAGGGGGGACAACGCTTGTCAACCTGGAAGCGAGGGTGGACAACGCTTGTCATCCTGGAAGCGATGGGGACAACGCTTGTCATCCTGGAAGCGATGGGGACAACGCTTGTCATCCTGGAAGCGATGGGGACAACGCTTGTCATCCTGGAAGCGATGGGGACAACGCTTGTCAACCTGGAAGCGAGGGTGGACAACGCTTGTCAACCTGGAAGCGAGGGGGGACAACGCTTGTCAACCTGGAAGTGAGGGTGGACAACGCTTGTCAACCTGGAGGCGATGGGGACAACGCTTGTCATCCTGGAAGCGATGGGGACAACGCTTGTCATCCTGGAAGCGAGGGGGGACAACGCTTGTCAACCTGGAAGCGAGGGGGGACACCGCTTGTCAACCTGGAAGCGAGGGTGGACAACGCTTGTCAACCTGGAAGCGAGGGTGGACAACGCTTGTCAACCTGGAAGCGAGGGTGGACAACGCTTGTCAACCTGGAAGCGCTGGGGGTCAACGCTTGTCAACCTGGAAGCGCTGGGGGTCAACGCTTGTCAACCTGGAAGCGCTGGGGGTCAACGCTTGTCAACCTGGAAGCGCTGGGGGTCAACGCTTGTCAACCTGGAAGCGCTGGGGGACACCGCTTGTCAACCTGGAAGCGATGGGGGACACCGCTTGTCAACCTGGAAGCGAAGGGGGACACCGCTTGTCAACCTGGAAGCGCTGGGGGACACCGCTTGTCAACCTGGAAGCGCTGGGGGACACCGCTTGTCATCCTGGAAGCGAGGGGGGACAACGCTTGTCAACCTGGAAGTGCTGGGGGACAACGCTTGTCAACCTGGAAGCGCTGGGGGACAACGCTTGCCAAGGGTCCCCCCCGCGTTTCCAGGTCGCTAAGGGTTGCCCCCATTTCTGGGTTGCCCCCCACATTTCTGGGTCGGCCAGGGTTTCCCCCCTCCCCTCGTTTATGGGTTGCCCCCCTTGTTTCTTGGGTTGCCTCCCTCATTCCTGGGTTGCCTAGGGTTTAATTCCTAGCTTTCCAATGGTTGCCACCTCACCCCTTATTCTTAGCTTCCCAAGGGTTGAATCCATGTTCCCAAGTTTCACCCTTTGTCTCCCTAATTCAGACGTTCCTAAGGGTTATCCCTGGATTCCCAATCTGACACTGTACCCTTTTGTGTCTCACCTATCAACATTCTCAGGACTGTCCATGAAGAATGAATTTGGAATAAAAATAATCCCTTTGTTTTGTGGTCCTCGGTGACAGTTCTCTTTGACCAGATTAGAGAGTGAAGTGTCCCTAAATAGTTTTTTTTTTTTTTTGTATATTGGCAGCTATGCCCATGTGTTGTATTCACGTTTCCTCTTGTTTATATGACAGTCTGTGAGATATTTAGTTTTTTCTGTCCTCGTTTTCTTATAATGGAGTGAGTTCAGTGCGACCAGCTAATGTAGCCGGGTCCTGATCCTTCTTTGGGAAAGACTCCCCCTTTGTGGATCCTTGTAAATGCCCCAGATTGTAAACACTGTGTTACTAATATTTTGTTGGTTTAGTCTTCATAGTATTTAGTCTTTTGAAGTTGATATTATTTAATTGGCTTTTTATTCAGTTTGGTAAATATGTCTGAGACGTATGGCATGTCCCACGGGTTCCCTAAAATAGGAACTTATCTGGCTGCTCATGTTCAGAAGCAGAATCCTTGTGGACTGTTTTGAAGGTTGGCTTCCAGGTTTTTTAAAGTCAATTTTTTTCCTCGAATTTTTAAATACTAACAATTTTGTGTTTTTTGATCAAATCAAGTGCCAATTCAAGAGGAAAAGCTGATCTGATTTATTACATGCAGATATATAATCTGTATATTTCAGGTTAATAAACATGTCATAACTGGGTGTACAGAGCTCCATGCTCCCGTCATTCCTAATGGGATTAGTTATGCCAGCTCAGTAGCTGCGCCCCTGGAAACAAAATGTTACCCATTGTGTGCCCAATGGATGCTGTGAATTCACATATTTCATTTATAAACTGTTCCTGATCATATATACGATCCAATGATATTGTAGCTTTTACCCGTGTTCTGTACTCATTGAAAGCTGGACGCCAAGGGCTCATTATACACAAGCCGTCCCCTGCCTTTGTGGGCTTCAGATCCATATTTCATTTCTATTGAAGTATTGAATGGGTTTGATTTTGTGTCTTCCTTGGTTTTTGTTGCCTTCTGTGATAACCCAACTCCTGCTGTGCATCATAGGACATCGCAATGTCCCACACAGCTGGACCACCGCTGACCTCTGTTCCCCTCAAACTGACATTGACCTGTTTATTCATGGAGGTTTATTTCATTAGGCGTGTGTAGTGCCTGTTCATTATTGCATATTGCTTACTTTATTACTATATTGTTATGTGGATGCCAGTGTTGTGATCATAATATTAGTTGTGTGTTGTAATTGTTTGTTTATTTGTGTTCTTTCCTGTGCAGATTATTAGTAAACGCAGCACTGTTGCTTGTTTATTTATTTTATTTATTTTTTGTTTGTTTGTTTTTTAGGCATTGTTGCTTTTATTTTGATACAATGGCTGATATGTTTATAATGATCATCTGTTTTAGCTTTTAGGATCCTTTTCACACTGATCAGTTTTTCTTCCTTTTTTTTTTAGCCTTACCAGAAGCAGAGAAAAAAATGCATGGCCATTAAGCCCCAGCTCCCCCTATAACCCGATTGTGAATCGCACAGAAACCGCAGCACTTTCCTGTGCGATATGAGCCCAATGGTTTTTGAATGGGCTCAAATTGCACAGTTTCACACCAAAAATGTGGACGTTTTTTGGAGCTGTGCTGCAACTGGGATCGCATGGTTGTTTTGTACAATGCGATCTGGTGCAGGTAAACCGCGCTGCATTTGTGATCGGTTTGGGGTGTCATTAACTTTGTATTGACACTTGCATCAGCTCAAAAACAAAATCACAATGCAGTGCAGGAAATGTGCAGGTATCATGATTGCAATGCGGTTTGGGAAATGTGCAGGGATCACGATTGCAATGCGGTTTGGGAAATGCACAGGGATCACGATTGCAATGCAGTGCGGGAAATGTGCAGGGATCACGATTGAAATGCGGTGCGGTAAATGTTTAGGGATCACGATTGCAATGCAGTGCGGGAAATGCGCAGGGATCATGATTGCAGTGCGGGAAATGCACAGGGATCACGATTGCAATGCGGTGCGGGAAATGCGCAGGGATCACAATTGCAATGCGGGTGGGAAATGCGCAGGGATCACGATTGCAATGCGGTGGAGTTGAAATGCAGTGTGGGGAATGCGCAGGGATCGCGATTGCGGTGTGGGGGAATGCGCAGGGATCGCGATTGCGGTGCGGGAAATGCGCAGGGATCGCGATTGCAATGTGGTTTGGGAAATGCGCAGGGATCACATTTGCAATGCGGTGCGGTAAATGCTCAGGGATCACGATTGCAATGCAGTGCGGGAAATGTGCAGGGATCACGATTGCAATGCAGTGCGGGAAATGCGCAGGGATCACGATTACAATGCAGTGCGGGAAATGTACAGGGATCACGATTGCAATGCGGTGCGGGAAATGCGCAGGGATTATGATTGCAATGCGGTGCGGGAAATGTGCAGGAATCATGATTGCAATGCAGTGCAGGAAATGCGCAGGAATCATGATTGCAATGCAGTGCGGGAAATGCGCAGGAATCACGATTGCAATGCGCAGGGATCGCGATTGCGGTGCGGGAAATGCGCAGGGATCGCGATTGCAATGTGGTGCGGGAAATGCGCAGGGATCGCAATTGCAATGCAGTGCGGGAAATGTGTTGGGATCATGATTGCAATGTGGTGCGGGAAATGCGCAAGGATCATGATTGCAATGTGGTGTGGGAAATGCGCAGAGATCATGGAGTTTCCTACACCTCATATGTGTGAACCAGAGCTAAATCCTATAAAACTCCTCATACCGGTCATTTGTGGGTCAGTTGCATTTTTAAACGTCCTGCATTCTGCGATTTTGGTGCATAAAAAAAAAAAAAAAAAAACACACCTCCCCATTGATATGAATTGAAAACACATCAAAAAGTGAGACAGTCCATCTGGGGTTGCATTTTTGGTGCATTTTTTGAGTCCTCTGCCTTTTTGTCATAAGTACCAAACCAGAAACGTGGCAAAAATGCATATGCACTTTATTGCGTTTTTGCAGCAGAGCAATGTGAAAGTAGCCTAAAGCCTAGTACATACAATGAGAAAGTTGGACGAAAAATTCCGCTTTCGGAGCGATTGTACAATAATCTGATCGTTCGTACACAGCTTTCGAGAGCCGATCACGACAGTTCATGCGAAATTCTCCAAAGGGACAAACCCTGAATTTTTTTCTCGTACGATACCAGAACAAACGATTTTAGTACAGTGTTCGTCCCAAGAAAAGAATTGTGGCCAAGCCCAAGCATTCTCGGAAATAAAAGAATACATTTCAATAGATCCCCTTTGAAGTTGTATTCTGTAGAACGAGAAGTTTCAAAACTTCTCTATATGAGACTAGCATGCGAAAAAAAGGCTGATCATTCATCCGATATTCTCAATGTGTGTACGAAGCCTTACAATTGTGGTGATAGGAGTCTAATATTGGCTGCCAGTTGCATCAAGTGCCTAGATCTGGCTATGAAGAACATCTTGCTTGGCATATACCTGGAAGTGCCTTCTGTATGTTTTCAGGTAAATGTAAATAGATTGGCAGGGATCATGTGACTGTAATGTTTTTGATATATTTTAGAAATTTGGCCTTTAAGCATTGCAGCATGCGCTAAGACATGGATTAGGTAATATAATGTTACGGCCATTTGTCTGTGTCCAGATTAATTTTTTTAACATACAGGTAGACTAAATGTGAGATTTTGCCATTTTAAATAATAGCCTCCAGTATCTGGCTGCAGGTATCTTTCTGCTGTGTTGTTGCAAATCAAAATAAACACTCTAAGCTTGCAGATTTTCACTGCTTACTACTCGGCTACAGCAGCATGTGTGTAAAAAGAAATACTGTGTATGCTTCCCAGTGTTTGCAATGTGATTGCTCATAGTAGTTTATGATCAAAGCGTATTTCTGTGAACGGAAGGCAACTGGGTCACTGTTATAGCAGAGAAACAATGTACTTTTGGATGGCTGCCACCCAAACATCAGCTGGATGTTGCCGGTCTGTTTATGACCATTATCTGAGGTTCAGAGTATCTTAAGCTGGTCATTCGTGTTACAATTTGATTGTATAATATTCTTTAGACCTCATGCATATGGATGCCAAAAACTGCCCTGTTTAGATATGTAACACTGCTAAAGTATGCGTGTGCCACCTACATGTGCGTTCTCCTTTGGGCGATGTGGGCGCGTTAAATTTAGATTTTTTTTTTTTTTTGTATTTTATATATATATATATATATATATATATATATATATATATATATATATATATATATATATATATATATATATATATATATATATATATATATATATATATATATATATATAATTTTTTTTTTTGCTGTCACAAGGCATTAAAACATCCCCTCTGACAGCAATAGGCAGTGACAGCTACTCTATATAGAGAGATCAGGGGTTTATTGGACCCCAGATGTCCTTATAAACATCTGATCACACCAAGATAGGTATGATCAGATCTTTTACCAATTTAAAAATTATGCTGCTTACATCGGGAAAACCAAAATGGACAAAAATGCTCGTCGCTGCCGGTTTTCTATACCATCAAGATCATCGGGGATCTTTTGGTCCTTGCTGATCTCTAAGGTCAGCCGGTCAAACCACTAGCTGTGATGCCGGGTTCTCTAGTGGGATGGGAGAGCCTGGGAAGGCCACAGGCGGAGGGTAGAAGTGCGTCTCGCTGCCTGTAAAAGCGATCCAGTGGCTAATTAACTATTAGGATCACTCATACAAAAAAGAGAATTGCGGGCTGAAAACAGGTACCTGGATGATGCCGGTAGCCACAGACATCATCCTGGTGTACCCACTGCAACTCCAGGATGTCCTTGGACTGCAAGTGGTTTAAAAAGTGCTACCTTTGGTGTTGTCTGGTGCGATTTCAGCCCAATGAAATGAATAGGCTGAAATCACATTGCATATGAACGCACAGTGCGATTCATGATGTGTACTGGCCCTGAATCCTATTTGATACAGTCACTGTCTAGAAATTCACGCAACCCTGGGTGCCAGCTGGCTAGCTGGCAGTGCAAATTCCTCCATCCATGCTGTTTAGCATGGTTGGAGGAATCTGCAGATGTTCACTTTTGCAACCATGAGAAACAATGGTTGGCCATAGACTGTTCAACTTTTTTTTCTTTTTTTTCAACCAGCCTGATTAAAAATGTACATTCTCCAATCAACACATGTAAGGTGGATGGAGGAATCCTCCCTGCTGTGCTATTGTATTCTGAAAGGGGGGCTCCTCTGCTGTCAGATTACACTGCTCATCGGTGGTGGCCAATTGTCTACTAACCACTGATCAACAAAAGAGTTCCAACAGGCTTGTTTTACAGAAGTCAAATGTTAGATTGTTGCCGCTTTATAATTCCCTTCTAATAGTATTATTATTAATAGTATTAGTAATATTATTATTATTATGATTAATATTGCTGTTCCGAATGTCATTCCAAGTCAAGAAAACCAAACTCTGTCCGTGTTGCATAGCACCTATTTAAGAACAGCTTGAGCATTCTACTGAGGATTCCAGTTCTCTTCCTTTTAGGGTAATTTATGACTTTGATATGGGTCACATATTGGCGTCTCGCGGGCAAAATCGATGTGATCCCAAATTATTGAAAATCACGGGGTGCCCATGCGATTCCCGTGACTTGCAATGGCCCCAAAATGCAAGGTGATCTTGCCGTCCATTGTCGCCCGACAAATGACAGTAAAATCATGCAAACAGAATCACGGGACGCCTGTCACCCAAAAAAAGTATAGGAACTTCTTTTGGGTGGCAAGTGTCCCGCCGACAAATCGTGGCAAAATCACACCGCGTTTGGGGTGCCATTTCAAGTCACGAGAATCACATGGGCTTTCAGCGATTTGCAATGATGCAGAAGCGCGGCAATCCTGAATTATTGCAAATCCCGGGATGCCCATGCGATTCCTGTGACTTGCAATGGCACCCAAAATGCGGGGTGATTTTTGCCGCCATTGTCGCCCGACAAATGACAGTAAAATCACGCAAACAGAATCGCGGGACGTCTGTCACCCAAAAAAAGTACAGGAACTTCTTTTGGGTGGCAAGCATCCCACCGAAAAATCGTGGCAAAATCATGCCGCGTTTTGGGGTGCCATTTCAAGTCACGAGAATCACATGGGCATCCAGCAATTTGCAATAATTCGGGATCGCGGGCAGAAGCGCGGCAATCCCGAATTATTGCAAATCACGGGGTGCTCATGCAATTCCTGTGACTTGTGATGGCACCCAAAATGCAGGGTGATTTTGCCGTCATTGTCTCACAGTAAAATTGTGCAAACAGAATCGCGGGATATCTGTCACCCCAAAAAAGTGCAAGAACTTCTTTTGGGCGACCGGCATCCCGCTGACGAACCGCAGCAAAATTGCGCCGCGTTTAGGGTGCCATTGCAAGTCACGGGAATCGCACGGCGTCCTGCAATTTTCAATGATTCGAGATCGCGGGCAGAATCACAGTGCCAATATGCAAACACTCATTATATATAAATATATATTTTTTTTGCCATGTGCACCGGTCGCTCTCTATAATGTTTTGCCATATTAATAAAGCTATGGTCTTGGATCTTCTGGATAGACAGAGAAAAGGTTGACTGCGTCTGAGGCATGCCAGGCTGTCCTTTTTAGAACTCTGTGTTGTTGGAGTTCTCTTGCAATTTCCCCTTCTGACCTCCATGCCTCCCACCCAGAAGATGATGGGCTGGTTGTGTAGACCAACTGTTTACTGCAGCTGAATCCAAACGCTGTGGAAACAATGGCTACAAATAAAAGTTCTATATGTCCACTTCTGGCTGAGGAGGGAAACAATGTTTTTTTTTTTTTCTGACAAGTGAAACTTGTCAAACAGCTGCAGTCCAGTTGATACATTTTTGGAAACAAAGAAGACTTTAGCATCGCTAAACTGAAATAAGACTGAAAAAACCCCACATATAGATGCCCAGCAAAGACCTTCCAATGTCTGCACATGTGAGTTACGTTTAAAGCAGAGTTCCACCCAAAAAAAAAATAGAACTTCTGCTTTAAGGCTTTTTGACCCACTGACATGCCACATTTGGCTTTTTTTTTTTTTGGGGGGGGGAGCGGGTCCCTAGATTTGACAGGTACCCGCTTCCTCTTCCGCTTGGGCCGCCTAGGCGGCTCAAGCGGAAGTTCTCCTCTCCCCATCCCTGCAATCTTCTGGGACACCTTACAGGTCCCAGAAGATTGCCGTCCACTCAGCTGTCACAGCCGGGTGCCCATACTAGAGATGCCGGCGCCGCGGGGAGAAGGCTCCCGCCAGCCATTGCTGGATGGGGTGGGACAGGTGAGTGTGTGCTTATTAAAAGTCAGCAGCAACACCTTGTAGCTGCTGACTTTTAACAAACACAAAAACGGGTGGAACTCCACTTTTAAGGATTCTTGCACCAAGATGAATAAAATTTACTGATGTTTTAATGCAGGATCTTGTTGGGAAAAAAAAGCAAGGCCTCCTTCACACAGGGTAAAAAAAGGCATTAAAGGAGAAGTACAGCCAAAGCTCGTTTGACTTCACTCCTGTGATTCACAGGGGGAAGTAAAGCCTGCTGTCAGCTGACGTCGCAGAACCAGTCCGGGCTTGGGCAAGATTGCGATTAAGCCGGCTGTCAGCTGACGTCACAGAACAGGTCCGGGCTTGGGCAAGATTACGATTAAACCCCCAGTCAGCTGACGTCACAGAACAGGTCCGGGCTTGGGCAAGATCGCAACAAAGGTCGGGATCCACCCACATGCCTGGACCAGCACGTGGCTAAGCCTATCGGCGAGCCGCTGAGAGCCTGAGCCAGCCGTTCCCTCCACAGCTCCGCGCTCCAGTTTTACATTTCTTGAGCTGCCTATTGTTTTCTTGCCTAGGCAAATGTCATACATCCCAAGAGTCTTCAGGAGGAGAGGTTTTATCAGCTAATCGCACTCTCCTTCCTGCATGCTTGAGCTAAGGGCAGATGGATTCCAGGAAGTAAATGCTACATTAATCATATTCCCTTGCTCAAGATAGGCACGGCCAGAGATGCTAAGAGGGTTGCTTTTCAAAGTGATTTCTCAACAAAAGAAAGCCTGGAGACATGGATGGATGGGGACGTTTTTTTGCTTTGAATAATAAAAATTTATTAAATAGTGTTTTTGGTTTGTTGCGCTCAGATGCAGTAAAGATCATCTTTAAGTCGCAGTTTACCACCCACCTAAAGTCTACTATACAGCTGGAGGGGGCCTTTTCATTGCGTGATGGAAAGTAGTGACTGCTTCCAAATATGTATGGCAACTGTTCAGGTGCCAGCTGTCAAAAAACAATAGCTGTCAGATTTCTCATCCACTATGATGGAGATATCTGTTAGGCCTCTTTCACAGTTTTTTTTCTTCCGCTCCGGCACTTTTTTTTTTTTTTGCACGGACACGTCCGTATGTCCGCATATCATCCCATCTGTTTGCGGATGATTTACGTACATAATGCATGTCTATGGGGATTGCGGATGTCAACGGATGACATCCGATTTTGCTTCCTTTCTGTTTTTTAAGCGGAAGAAAAATAGGGTTCTGTTCCGTTCCAAAAAACGGAACAGAACTGAAAGGACGCAAATCGGAAGTCAGTGGATGGTCATCCGCTGACCTCCGCAATCCCATTGACAAGCATTATGTCGTTATATTACCCGCAAATGGATGGGGTGATTTACGGACATACGGAACGCCCGTGTCAAAGAGGCCTTAGACTTCCTTCGGTAAAGTGTTACTAAACCCAGGAGCCTGCATTCACTATATCTGGTCTCCCACAGTACAGAGAACATGGAAATGCAATTATTTTAGCAAATATAAACTGCTAAATACCTTTTTTCATCAGCAGTATATAGCAGTCTTGTGACTTGTAACAGTTCCTAGTAAAGCTTGTAGGAGGAGTTTTCATTCTCCCCTGACCCTCTATCTGGACAGTGCTGATTTGGCCTGTGCTGATCACATGCACCTCCCCAAGAAAAAAATAAAACCTCTCTAGCAATACACACCAAACTGAGCATGTGCAGTTTGACTCCTATTGGCCTGTTCTATCATGAGATGGGTTGGAGTCGGTAGAAGGGGATGATCAGAGAAGACAGGATCACACAGGCTTTATACACAATGCAGAGTATTAACCCCATAGGTTCCACAGTGATTATAACAAGCATGCTTTACTGCATATACAGACTGATTTTACTGTTGTGGGTTTAGTAACACTTTAAGCTCACAGGCTAAACTGAAAAAAAAAAAAAAAAAAAATATCTGCGTGTTTGGCCGCCCTTGGACTGATGTCAGTTTCTGGTGCACATCTGACCTACAGTAGGTAAGATTTTGTTTAGTGGCTTTGGTAATGGAACATCATGTCATGATTAGGAGTGTCCTTACCCTGGCAGAATGTAAGGAATAAGTGGTGAGAGACCTGTCAATACTTATTGCAACCTATGATGCTAATTTTCAAGACTCTACTAGACGATTGGACGTAGGATACCACCCTGTAAAGTTTGCTTCCTCTAATTTTGGCAGAAGAGCAACCAATTGTAAATCTGTTTTGCAGGGCTGTATATAATATTGAGTTCTTATTCCGACTTGCTGATGAGAGTACTGCCTAGTACACACAAGGATAAAATCGAATGAAAAATACCGCTTTTGGAGTGATCGCCTGATAATCGGACCGTTAATGCACAGCTTTCAAGAGCTGATCACGACAGTTCATGCAAAAATATTCGAAGGGACAAGGATGATTTTTTTTTTTTTTTTTTTTTTTTTCTACGATGAGTGCAAACAATTTTTGTGTAATTAGTTTGGTATTTGCACGCTACAATACAATAGGTTACATCAACTATTTTTTATTTTTTTTTATTTTACTATTTTTTATTTATTTTTTTATTTAACTATATATTCATAGGTAAAGTTGATCCAGGGAATATCAGATTGCCTCTCTGGGGATCAGGAAGGAATTTATTTTCCCCTGGTGTAGCAAACTGGATCATGCTTTGCTGGGGTTTTCACCTTCCTCTGGATCAACTGCGGGTATAGGATTGTGTATATGGAATTGTATGATTGGGTTTTCTTTACCGTTTTTTGTTGGTTGAGCCAGATGGACTTGTCTTTTTTTCAACCTGACTAAAGGCTCGTACACACTTGACGAAAATCGGACGAAATATCCTCCGATTTCTCTCTCTTGCTCAGCGGTCATAACCGTTTTTAGTTGACAGTGCATAATGTTCACGAAATTTCTTGTCCGATATTTATTTATTTATTTATTTTTTGGGACATTTTTGTTCCTAAACTTCCGGGTCGTCAGTAACTTCAGATCACGCACAGTCTTTCGTATCCGATTTTTCGCAGACATACTGCATACACATTAAAAGAAATTTGGTCGTGCTGGGGACGCATGATAAAAATTTTGGTGTTTGTCCCTCTGTTTTTTTTTTTTCGTTGAAAATGTCGGGATCGGCTGCTGAAAGTTGTGTACACACTAGCTGAAAATCGTACGATTTTGCCTCGGACGAGAAATTTCACCAGATTTTCTACTAGTGTGTACCCCACTTAACTTTGCAGAGTGTTTCAGGGGGGGAAGAGGGGTAACCATTTTGGTATGCCACTCTTAGGCTCCATGTACACGGGACGTTGTTAAAAGTCCCTTTGAATGCTGGAATTTTTAGGACGTTTGAAACGTCCGTTCGGTCGCGTTTGTACCCGCGTTTAGCAGCGTTTGCGGGCGTTTGCTTTTAGAAGCGTTCCTAGAGGTCAAAAAAATTATTCCCCTTTAAAATGGAAAAACGCGAACGCTAAACGCGGGTCATCGCGTTCGGACACGTTCGGACGCGTTTGTGCGTTTGAAACGACGGGAAACACACGTTCGAACGCAAATAATTGCGTTCTAAAAACAGTCCCTGAACGCAACTGCCTGCAAATGACTGTAAACGACCTGGTGTACATGGACAGATAAGATAAAATGTAGATGGGTTCAGGGGCTTCTGAAAAAAACGCCCAACTGCTCCTAAACGGCCATTTCCAGCATCCCGTGTACATGGAGCCTTAGTTGTCCAGTCATGTTGGTGTGTTCCGTACCTAGATAGATAAATAGCTTAAGTATAACTAAAGGCAAAACTTTTTGTTTTTTAGTTTTGGATAGAGTGGGGATGGATTAGAGCACCTGGCAGTTTGTATTGCTGTCTGTGCCCCGTGTTAGGGAGATTCATCCTCTCTATTGTTCTGTTTACCATTATCATTAAAAGTAAAAGGAAAAACTCAAATTTTGGGTTTACCCCCACCCCATTACTTTTCTGGGGACATCTTCTAGTGGAGACACCTAGTTCTGGTGACCTGGGGGTCCCCAAGGATTTCCCATAATTTTCAGGGATTTCCTGTTTGGCTTTGTAAGTGAAGGGAAATCTCCCCAATAGGACACAGATGGTGAAAAAAAATCAAGATATGGGTTGTAACTCTTACTTGCACTATCCAAAATGGAAAAAAAAAAAAGAGTTGCCCATACAGTAAAACCTTGGTTTGAGAGTAACTTGGTTTGAGAGCGCTTTGCAAGACAAGCTAATTTTTTAAATAAATTTTGACTTGATATACAAGCGATGTCTTGATATACAAGTAGCGTCATGTATAATAAAGAAGGGAGGAGCCTCAAAAGTGTAGCAATATGGTTACATTTAATGAAGGTTCAATATTTAGCAACTTACATGGTTGATGATTAAAACAGGCACATCTAAGAATGCAGGCATCTGGGGTAAAGCTGTCCACATAGACCGTCCTCTGCACAGCCATCTTCATCATCCCTTCCCCGCTGCACTCCACGAGTGATTCAAAGCCTCACTTTCAGATCACTCTACTGCAGGCTATTCTTCCCGGTCATGATTTCAGACTGACATCGGTGAGAGCCGGTGGTTCAGAAGATGGTCTATGTGGTCAGCTTTACCCCGGATGCCTGCATACTTAGATGTGCCTCTTTAATCATCAACCATGTGATTTGCTAAATGTTGAACCTTCATTAAATGTAAGCACATGCTACACTTAGAGGCGCCTCTCATCTCTCTTATATTCTGTAGCTCTGCTAGATTTTGCTTCTAATCCCCTTGGGAAGGCTGCATATTGTGGATGGACATTTTATGGTTTCACAACCTATCACATTGCTATAATCTTTGTATATAGACTATAAACTGAAGGACTTGTGGAACGGATCATCTGAGTTTCCATTATTTCTTATGGGGAAATTCGCTTTGATATAAGAGTGCTTTGGATTACAAGCATGTTTCCAGAACAAATTATGCTCGCAATCCAAGGTTTTACTGTAGTTCTATTTTCTTTAGTAGTCTGAAGAGAGGTCCCTGGGATTACCGGGATCACAAAACTACCTAACCGAATTCCAACTCCTTTGGCAGGTAAATAAATTCACATGTATGCTTGTAATCCTCAGCATTTTGCTTTTTGTCTGGCGTTCATCTGTGACAGTTCAAAGCTGAAATCCAGCTGCTGTGATTTAAAGGACATGGGGTGATTGAAGACGAAAATTAGGTGTTTGTAAACTCGATGTATGAGATGGAAAATCCATTTCTGCAATGACTTCATAAGTAAATCAGTCAAGTCTTAATGCTTTCAATTTTCAAATGATCCAAAAGTTCACTTAGGTGTCAGATATTTGTCACAGATTTGGTCAGGTCTGTGAATAACATAGCTAACTGGTGCTCTATCAGAAAAAAAAAAGGATCTTTTGGAGAACGACCGTGTGTCCAAAACCTTTCGTCCTATTAGAAGTGCAGATAACCTTGTGTATGTGGTGGTTGAACCAGAAAGGTTAATTTAACTTTTTTCATCCGCACAGAAATGGGTAGTCCAAGGAACAGGGATTTGCTTTTCATGTGATGGGATAATTAAAGTGAATATTTACATAAGCCGGCCATAGACGGTTCAGCAGGGACCGTCTGAGATTTGAACCATGTATGGGCAGGCTGATTGTACCCAATTGGCCCAATTTATTGCCCAACTTGGGTACAACCAGCCTGTCGGATTTTTCTACATGTGGTTACTTCCAGTGGCTATAGCCGCTGGCAGTAACCATTGTAATCAGCTGGCCGTGAATTCTCCCTGCGCCCCCCGCTGGCAGAATACAATAGCGCAGCGGGAGGCATTCCTCCATCAACATTGACTGTGTTGATGGGGGGGGGGGGGGGGGGAAATCAAGCAAATATTTTATTTTATTCCTTTCCACCCATGGTGAAAGGAAAGAACCTCATATCATCTATGGCCAGCTAGTGTGTGAAGATTCTCCGCTTCTTTACCAAATCAACCCGGTAGTGTCAGCTCTGTGTTGTGGACATTGACCAATCCACCAATCATGAATTGTGGGACCTGAGGTTTCAGAAGCACTGGTGTATGGGAATATTTGATTATACCTGCCATTCTCAACCAGGGTTCCTCTAGAACAGGGATATGCAAACTGTGGTCCTCCCGGCTGTTGCAAAACTACAAGTCCCATCATGCCTCTGGGTGTCATGCTTGTGGCTGTCAGTCTTGCTATGCCTCATGGGACTTGTAGTTCTGCAACATCTGGAGGGCCACAGTTTGCATATCCCTGCTCTAAAGGTTGCTAGGTTATTTATTTTTATTTTTTTACCTGATTGACCTTCAGTTTGGTATTGCCTGCATAGTTCCAGGGTTAACACCACTTGGCAGTCATAGGCAAGACACCACTGCTCATTTTATCTCCCTTTAAGGGTGACCTTTTTCTCATCACTGTAAGGATTTTATTCTTCCCACTGACCACCTATGTAAGGGATTTTACCTACTGCCCCCAATGAATTGGTTTTAACAGGGGTGCCCAGAGATCTGAAAATATTATTTTAGGGGTTCCCCTAGGGTGAAAAGGTTGATAAAACGCTACATTATACTGTGCATATTTTTTTTTTTTTTTTTTTTTTTTGAGCGCATTGACTGTGTGTTCAAAAACCAGCTAAGACAGGCCTAATTATGTATAGCCATGCTGAAATGTATATAACAGCTAAAGAGTGCCTCAAGTCTCCTTCCTTACTCAGCGAACATGTTAGACTGATGTGACAAATGACATGGTTATATCACACTTTCCTGAGGCAATTCTACCTCCTGTGTCAGCTCACTTCCTCCGCTACTATGACCTTTACAAATAAACACCCAAGTTCCTTTGCTTGTGTGACTGAACAACTTGTGTGTCCTACTTTTTACATATTGTGCCCTTTTTATTCTGAGGCCCCTTCTGCATGGGCATCCAATTGCAATGTATGTTGGCATCTATCACTTGGTCTCTGGTGGCCTGGGATGGAAGATTCTGAATGATTCACTTTCCACTATGCAGTGCTAAAATGAGCATTTGGTGGCTCATCTATTGACATTGATAGTTCGGCACTTGGCCTCCCTTAAGCCTAGTAAACACCACTAGTTTTTTGGGGTTGAACGAAAAAAAACTGACCACTTTGGCTGAGAGCGCTGATCAGGAGCCAGTTGGTTGCTGGTTTTCCAGCCTGCACGTCCCACAGAAGCCAGCTTGTGTTGGACTGGCTGCCATACATGCGGGCCTTTTAATGCCTCGTTTCCACTGAGTGGTACGGTACGGTTTGGTTCAGTACGGTACGGTTCGGAACGGTACACCTTGCATTTCCACTGCCAATAGTACCCTTTCATGATGGGCGTGGTGTAGCCGGAAAGCTGTGATGGACGATTCTCTGTCAACCAATCAAAGTCTACAGAGTGTAGCCCCACCCTGTTGGTACGGTACTAATGTGCTTGGTACCCCAACGAAAGGGTCCCAAAAAAGTGGTACGGTTCGGAATTAGGGTACCATCCACAATGGAAATGGCAAAAATTGCGTACCGAACCGTACCATAAGGCTCAGTGGAAACGAGCCATGATTGAACCAGCCAATGCCATCTGACATTTGGCCCATGTGTACTAGGCTTAGGACTCAGGGGTGTCAAATTGGTGGCCCTCCAGCTGTTGCAGAACTACAAGTCCCATCATGCCTCTGCCTATGGGAGTCATACTTGTAACTGCAAAGCCTCATGGGATTAGTAGTTCTGCAACAGCTGGAGGGCTGCCAGTTTGACACCTGTGGCTTGGGTGATCCTCCAACATGGGATAAAGTGTATTGAACGAAGAACCCCCCCCACTGCCCACCTAAGCTGCAAAGGCAGCCAGGCGGTGTACTGTTTACTCTCCTGTACCATTCGGCAGGCACCCTCTTGTGACAGTCAGGGGCTGACTGGCAACTTTCGGCCCAGGGGGCAACTACAAACCAGAGGCCCATGGTGCAGTGACTTGGCCCCCCTTCCACATTCCCTCACCCCCCCCCCCCACTCTCCCAATCCTCCTGACCCCCATTCCAAGCTGAAGCCCTGCTCCAGATACTCTCTACTTACTGGCTGAATCCGGGTTCCTGACCTGGCCAGTAAGGGAAAGTTGGGAGCAGCTGGGACAGCTTGGTTGGGGCTGGTCGGGCAGAAGGGTCTCCAGTGGGGCATGGAACCAGCCTCAGTTCAGACACAGTTTACACCACCCATGCTGGGGGAGAGGGTCTGCGCTCTGTCCTTGTCTTCATCCCGCACTCAGTAGATCAGCAGTGGGGACTTTTTACTTCTCCTCAGAAATCCTTTAGGCATGTCTGTGGCAGAAGCGGTGCAGCCTTTTCATGGGGCATCAGGGTGGCCCAGGGGGCAATTGCCCCCCTGCTCCCTGGCCCAGTCCTCCCCTGGACACAGTAATGTGCCTTTACATGATTAAAACAGGTTGTGAGGATGCAACATAACTCCTCCTTGTCCCTATGAACGCCTGTCAAATGTCCTCTGAAAAGCAATTCACCTCTTAAGTGGCCAATGCAAGTGTGAGCAAGCCATCAAAGTTACAATCAAAGTGTGAAGTACCTGCCGAAAAAACACCTTATTTTTCCTTTTAGCTTTTTCTAGCATAATAGGCCAACTATCAAGCTATATAGTCTGCCATAAACATCATAAAATCGTCTGTTGCTGGTTATACTGTAATCTAGTGGAGTCTTCTGGGAATTGATCAACTTTATTTTATGGTCTGCTGATTCGTATACGAGTTAAGAAAGTGTCAAGCATTGCAGGTATCAAATGTGACCTTGGATGCAGAGTAATAAGAGTATACAGTACCTTTTGGAAATTGAGATGTTTATCTCCTGTATGTGGCTTTTATGTGCAGTGGTGTTTGTTTTTTATTTTTTGCTAAGTTTGTTTTTTAAGGGTCAAACGATTTCGTATCCAGACAAATCTTGGCTATAAATTAAATCAATATGATTTTTGTTCCTTGCTCCAGATGAGATACAGGTCAACAGTTTGGCAAAAGCGTGCCTTTCTTTTATTTTGCTTTCCAGTACAAGCAGTCCTCTTAATTATCCTGTGGTTTTCTTTTCCTTTTTTATATAAAAAAATTACATATTTGGAGACCTGATGGAGCACTGCAAGTTCAGCGTTAAATTGAATGTGACCTAAATTGCCTTTTTATGTATTTTTTTTTTTTCTTAAAAGAGATTGTAATTTAGCAGATCCTGTTAAATATCTTAAAAATACCATTAGGAAATATTAAGGTTGATTTCACACCCGTCCTTTGGGTATGCAACCAAGCTCGTGGGCCAGGGCAGCCATGCAATTTCATTTTCTTTGATTCAGAGAGGCCTGCTTAATATCAATGACATTCAGGTGCCAGAACTCCTGTCAGTACCCTTGTAGGCCCGTCTGCAGCTCTGGGCTTTAAGGGAAGAAGCCCGCTTGCCCACCCTCTTCCTCCTATTCCATCTGCCGGCTGCAGCAGAAATGATTGGAAAACTCCTGCATTCCTTAAGTCTACACTCAAGTATAGCAAGTGTGCAGATTTAAGCAGTCCATAGGTGACTCAATTTTCCTTCCTTCCACCATGGGGAGTTTTTCTGGCCGGCAGTACACAATGATTACTGCTAGCAACTATAGCAGGCTGCAGTAATCAAATGTAAAAAATAACGGAGGCTGGTTGTGCCCAAGTCAATCCATGGATTGACTTGGGTACAATCAGCTTGCACATATGTGAATCAGATTTTTTTCCGGCTTTAGGGCTCTTTCACACGGGCGGTCCGATCAGATCCACCTGTCAGTTTTTTAGGCGGATCTGATCGGATCCTCCATGCAGCTCTATGGGGCAGCGGATGTCAGCGGAGACACCTCCGCTGACACCCGTATCCGATCCTGTCTGTGAAATCTGGACGGATGGAAACCCTATTTTTCCATCCGTTCAGGTATCGGATGAGAGCGGACAGGCGGTCCGCTCTCATCCGATCCCCCATAGAGAGCAGCGGGGGCTGTGACACCTCCCTCTCCGCACTGCAAGCGGAGACGGAGCTGTCATCCACCGGCTCAGCGGGGATTGCGGATCAATCCCCGCTGAGCAACACGGATCCGCCTACGGAGGCGGACCGTGTGAAGAGCCCTTTGTCAATTGTTTTACTCAATTTATTACTGGTAATGCTGAGCTTTGTCGTGTTACTGACAAAAGTTGAGTTAAATTGGGTAGAAAGTGGTCTAAACAGGAACTTCTGCTGGCAATGTGAAAATTTAAAAGTCCGAAGTTACCAGTACTGTAGCTGCTGACTTTTGAGAAATGCATAGTTACCTGCCCGTGAGGTCCTCCCTACACCTGATTCTACACAGGGCTTCTGCTCTTCTGCCCTGCCATTTTGCATGAAGGAGCCAGCTGTCCCTTCCTGATGGCTCATTTGGTCCCCTACTACACATGTATAACGTTGCGGTCTGCAGTGACACTGGTCCTGTAGCCTCCTGGGATGTGACATCCCAGGAGACCGCAGACAGGCTGAAGGGACATCCTCCTCCCCCAGAGGAGGAAGTGGGAGGGAATTGCACCAATGAAAAAGTTTGATTTTTGGATTAAGATCCTCTTTAACTTCCCAAATATGAGCTTCCTAAGATTTCTTCAATCCAGCTGGAGCTGTAGTAGATTCTGCTAAACAATGATCGAGTCTAGCACATGTAAAAATACCTATATCTTGTGAGAGGTAAAAAAGACCCTAACAGATTGCTATATTGGATTGTAATTTAGATTTGTGATGCCCTCGGCATGCTTGAACAATGGCACCCTTCACTAGAACTGTGGTCGATGAGCTAGGAAATGTGGGGGCTAGGTTCTAGCAATCTAGTCACCCTATAGACCAGCCTTTCTCAACATTTTGAACACCAAGGAACCCTTGAAATAACATTCCAGTCTCAGGAAACTTCTGCTAAAAATGACTATCTACAACCTATGATACATTAGTGAACATATGCCAAACATAAGGCCCGCCAGGCCTTGTCATATGGCCCTCACACCCAGTTTTGCAGCTGGAAAGTGGTTGATCTCCATTCTGCCACCTTCGACTCGTGTGCTCCACTCCCGCTCCTCCCTGTCATTTGTGAACACAGAAGTATTTTGTCTTTACAAGGGACCACTTTTCTCTCAGCAGCTCTCAGATCTAATAGATCCCTGCACTCATTCATGGTGGGGACAGATCACCAGAAAGAGAACAGTCTACCTGCAAGGTGAAGCAGAGCTGCCTACACAGGGAGGTACTAGAGCTGGGCCAGGTAGGAGAGAGTAGAGATGCAAGGGACCCTGCACTCTGTGCATAGGGCACTCCTGAACTCTGCACTCTGTGCATAGGGCACTCTTGAACTCTGCACTCTGTATGTAGCGTAATCCAGAACTCTGTACACTGTATAAAGGGCACCCCAGATACAACTGCCCCTTTGAGGGCAATCATGCGGCTGATGTGGCCTGCAGTGAAATTGAGTTGGACACCCCATCATAAGTGTGAAGGTCAGTGGGAAGAATGCCCCTTACACTTGTAGTCATCGGGCAGAATTACTCTTACAGATTACTTCTCACTGACACCAATGATCTTTTTTAGCCATCTGAGAGGCAGAAATTGCTCATTGCATTCCTCCTCCTGGAGGAACCCTGGTTGAGGAACTCTGCTATAGACAAAGGTTTGCCCAAAAGATTCTTACCTTAACCTTCCCAGCCAACACAGACTGAAATGCGTCAGCTGAACAGCGGCTGCATCCAATCAGATTTAGCTGTTTGGGTATTCTGAAAACCCCTGGTGCCTGCTGTCAGAGTACAATGGCCGCAGTGTAAGATTTGTTCAGCTGCACTGTATAGTGTTGATTGACCCAAAAGAAAATATCTGTGTATAGTCAGCTTAATGGTTTGTTCACCCCATAGGTGTTGTGGTTTGTTCACCCCATAGGTGTTGTGGTTTGTTCACCCCATAGGTGTTGTGGTTTGTTCACTCCATAGGTGTTGGTCTGCAATGGGCAAACCTTGTACAACACACTCCCAACACATAGACCAGGCAACTTGCCCTAACTCATATGAGCGCTTCATTGGTGTGTGCTCAGAAAAAGTAGGATTGCGACGCACTACACAACAATGCAAAAAAAAAAAACGTAATTTTATGACCTTTCTACAAAAGTGGAAGCAAAAATTAAACAGTGTGATGCGTCATTGCAATGTATTGGCACTGCTCCCTTTACGGCACACACACGGCCGGGTTATATTGCAGCCACTGGTGTAAATGAGCCCTTACCCTGTTGTAAACATGGCCCCGGTGAGCACAATACATGTGTAATTGCTTTTCTTAGGGATGGCTGCTTGATGTCTGAATGTATTTGTTGGCATGTACACAGGCTGTGCATTGGCCAAGAAAGTCTAAAGCTCACCAGCCAAAGTATGGGTACCATTATTGCCATGTGTTCTTGCTCTGTCATTATGTAAGTTCACATACGGTGCCTCTCTGTGTGGTCTTGGCTTGAGTTGTTTTTTCCTGCTTGCTTTTCTACAGCTCCTGGACTGCAGGTAAATTTACCAAACACTTTAATGCACAAAGAAAGGACTAGCACTGGAGATTTTTAGCTTTTAAGAAAAGCCATCCGCCACAACAGGACAATGCAGGGAGACGCTATTCAATTGCCTGGGTATACTAATAAGTGCTGTATAGTTTGGCGATTGCACAGAAATGGTTGATCACTATTGTGGTAAAGGAATTTGAAGGTAAACAAGCAAGCAGCAACAAGTTGGGACACTTGGCTTTTGTACATGTAATATCTGACAATCTAGATTCATGTCAATGTGTGCGCTAAAAGCAGCTTTGTTTTCTTTTTTTTCGTTTTTTTTTTCCCCTCAATGGGATATTTGTGTAGCTTATTCTTAAAATGACTAACCTATATTAGGGAGGCAGTTAAAACTTACTGAAAAGGTGGATTTTTAAATTTGTTTTACTTTATAAATGTTGGAGGAGGACGTGCCAAATTTTTCATTGCCATCATACATGTGTTATGGACGACCTCAGCTCTGTCTCTTCTGCCATGGGGTCTTCTGCAGCGTTAAAGTAACTGCAGCCTCATTGCTGCATTCACCATGCAATCAGTGAATGGGAGAGTGTAGTAGAGAGGACGGGAGCCCCAGTGGCCAGGTTAGCATACCTACTTTTTTAGAAGCATGGATCTCATTGCTGGTACCCCAAAAGACCAGAAGGTCTTGGTGGCCATTGAGGTATTCAACACCATATACCCAACGTGACAAAATGCTTATTTTACTAGTTGTAGGCAGGTAGAGTTCCCCTTTATGGGTAATGCCACCCTTTAGGTGGAGTGGTCATGTGGGGTTCCTTTTTATATGGTGGGAAGGAGCTTGGGTAGGTTGGTTGGCACCACAGGAGGAGGAGAGCTGAAGGGTTCTAGTGTGCTCCTCCCAGGGGCTGTGGTAGACTTTGCCCTTATCTTATGGAAACTAGAGTTAATGACTGTTATTAGGTTGTGAGTTCCACCATGATCTTCTGCCGTTTTACCAGATGCAATAATGTTCGAGACTGACGTGTACTACCTCACCATTGTTTGGAAAAGTTACTGCTGTTATATGGACTATTTGCTTTGCTAACAAGTAAAAGGAGTTTTATGGCAGCAAGGAGCCTTTGTGTGTAATGATCTACTAGCATAGTGTGTCAGTTGCAGCAAATTCCTGGGGGTGAAGAGTTGTGAGCTTACTGGAGCAAGTCTGATTGGCCCCTGAGTGGGTGGTGATGGAGGTAGAAGAGTTCCCTGCCTGACGGTGAGAGAGAAACCCCCCTCAATGCACCACACATTGGGTGAATCAGGCTCCCATGTCTTATGGGTCTTAGGTAGACCGGCTTCTAGAGCTTTTGTCTGGACTACTTTCCATACAAAGGCTTATGTGTTCGTACCCCAGGGCAGATAGGATAGAGTGACCCAGAGGATGGGAAGAAGAGATCTAGGGCTGACATCTGCGCCCGTAAACAATATGTGGGTTCAGGCTGAATACCACTGCTATGCCCTGCAACCCAGTAGGGTCCTAGCTGCGAGTGTCGGCCATGTAGGAATAAGCTGGGGCCTACTTGCGTGCTTGTTACTAAAACGGGACAATGCATATCCTACACTAGGGGTCTTCAAACTATGGCCCTCCAGTTGTTCGGGAACTACAATTCCCATCATGCCTAGTCATGTCTGTGAATGTCAGAGTTTTACAATGCCTCATGGGATGTGTAGTTCCGCAACAGCTGGAGGGCTGTAGTTTGAGGATCCCTGTCCTACACAGTCTGTCAAAAATAGTCCTGGCATAGCCTACCTCAGTATATACAAAACAGAAGCTTTAAAAATGAACTACATCCTTGCAATGTGTAAAGGAAGCCATTGAGATATTCAACTCCTCAAATATTATTATTGTAACAAAATACACATTTTACCGAATGCTATTAAAACAGGACAATGGATATCCTACACAGTCCGTTTCGGAAACAGCCCTGGCATAGCCTACCTCTGTATAAACAAAACAAAAGCATGTTCGGTCCTTGCAATGCTTCTTGGAACCCTAAGAGGCCTAGGAATCTGAGGTATCGACCAATCATCGTACCCAAAATGACAAAATGCACCTTTTACAATGGTATTACAATATAAGAAGGCATGTCCTAGAGACCATCAGTTTTAGAAATGGTCCTTGCATAGCCTCCCTTAGTGTATATAAAACGGAAGCAAGTTCGATCCTTGCAGTGTACATAGAAACCCCAAGAGACCCAGAACCAGAGATGTATAGTAACTAAGTAGAACTACATCACTACTGTACTTAAGTACCGAAAGGCGGTATCTGTACTTTCCTGGAGTAGATTTTTTTTTCTCCTACTTCCACTTTTACTTCACTACATTTTTTCGATGATTTCAATACTTCTACTCCGATTTTTTTTTTTTTTTTTTTTTGTGCTGCATAGTTACTCGTTACAATTATAAAAATTACCACGGCCAGAACAGTAGATGGCAGGTTTCATGAAGCTCAAAACATGTGTATTATCAGCGCATACGAAAATAAAAGCTACTGTATGTATAAATAAAAGCTGCATTTGAAATAATAAAAAACAATATGATGTTCAAACTTTTGACTTCTTTCTTTAATAACTACATACCACAGTACTTGTACTTTTACTTTCAGTACTTGAGTAGCAATTTTTTTTCAAAACTACTGGTACTTTTACTTTCAGTACTTGAGTAGCAAAATTAAAAAAAAACTACTTGCAATACTTAAGTACAAAAAATGTTGAATACTTTAGTACTTCTACTCAAGTCACTTTTTGATCGAGCACTTCCAATGCTACTCAAGTCACATTTTGATCGAGCACTTGTACTTTTACTCAAGTATGGGTTTCGAGTACTTTATACACCTCTGCCCAGGACGCCATTGAATTAATAAACCCATCATCCTACCCAAAACGACAAAATGCACATTTTACTGTGCGTTACCACAAGAGATCGATGTGTATCCAACACCGTTTTTCAGAAATGAGACTAGCAAGACCTGCCTCAGTTTATACAAAAGCAGGTTAGATCCTTGTATTCTACTGTACATAGTTAACGTGAACTTTCTCACAACAAAAAGCATTGAAATATAAAGGAGTCCAATTCTAAGCATGAGAACACGGATATACCGATCAGACAAAACGTTATGACCACCCACTTAATATTGAGTAGGTCCCTCTTTTGCCACCAGTACAGCCTTGACCCGTTGAGGCATGAACACTACTAGACCTCTGAACATATAGTGTGGTGTCTGGCACCAATTCGGCAGTAGCACATCCTTTAAGTCCTGTAAGTTGCTCCATGGATCAGACTAGTTTTTCCAGCATATCCCACAGATGCTCAATTGGATTAAGATCTGGAGAATTTGGAAGCCAAGTCAACACCTAAAACTTTGCTTTGTTCCTCAAACCATTCTTGAACCATTTTTGCTGGCTCATTATTCTACTGACTGAGGCCACTGCCACCCGGGAATACAATTTTCCTTGAAGGGCTGTACTTGGCCAACAACAATATTTAGGTGGGTGGTACGTGCCAAGTAATATCCACATGAATGGCAGGCAGTGCTGGGGCAAGGCCATTCGGCGCCCAGGGCAAAGATGCCAAACTGTCCAGCAGAGTGGATTTGATTTAAATCATTCGTAAAAAGGCTTGATTTTTAAATCGACTCAATTTTGAATCATAATTTTTAAAGAGCAACGGTCATCTCTGTCCCACATCGGCTCCTCCTCTGACACGCTGTTGACTCACCGACAGTCCCATTCACTTTAATAGGACAACTGGTGATGTGGCAGTGACACAACAAGGTGAGGGATGAGGTGGCAGCAGGTGAGTGGATGCCCGCTAACAGGCGCTGGCGCTGCCATGATGGATGTGAAATGACAGGGGCTCTTTAAATGTAAGGCCTCATTCTTGCTGGGAGCTACTGTGAAATTGTGTGAATGCATCAATGCAGTGCATGTTATCTCAGCTTGCAGAGCTTGGATTCATTGAATGAGTTTACCAAAAATGTAAATATTGCAGAATATACAGCCTCATGCTACATAACTAAGCTCCATTTCATGCTCCATATACTAAATTATTAATAGAAAACTATCTTTGGATAGATGTTTTACTCCAGAAGCATTTTATTAAAATAAATTTTGATTAAAAAAAAAGATCCAATGTTTTTTTTTTTTTTTTTTTTGGTGGAGGATGCGGGCAATGATCCCCATCAATTTTTATCCACCCTGCTGTCCAGCCTTGTAATAGAATGAAGGCGATCCCATCCCTACAATATACTATTGTGCGCAGGTCATCTGCCCCTCCTGCCCACCCTTGTTCCAGCCCTGATGGCAAGACCCAAGGTTTCCCAGCAGAACATTACCCAAAGCATCACACCACCTCTGCCGGCTTGCTTTCTTCCAATACTGCCTCTTGTTGCCATCTCTTCCGAATGGAAATGATACACATTCACCAGGCCATTCAAATGATGTAATAGAAAACCTGATTCATCAGACCAGGCAACCTTCTTCCATGGTCCAGTTTTGGTGCTCTTGCGCCTAATTGTAGGTGCTTTTGGTTGTGGCCACGGGTCAGCATGGGCACGCTGACCTGTCTGCGGCTAGATAGCCCTATATGCAACAAAGTGTAATGCCTATTTTTCAACTTCAGGGACAACATGTTTACTTGCTGCCTAATCTATCCGACCAACTTTCTGATACCATTGTAACCGGATAATCAATGCTATTAACTTAACCGATCAGTGGTCATTGGTGTAAAAAAACATGCCTAGTGCTATGCTTTTTTCCTTTTAGCCTCCACTGATCTACACTTACACAAGAGTTGCATAAAATGGCCTTCATGGACCGGAAGGAATGATAAGGGCAGGTTTTATAAGCTTTGCCTCCTTCCATTATCAGGTAGAAACTGGTTGTAGAAGCGTGGGAAGATGTTGTATAAATGGAACATAAAATAAAGCGTGGTTATAAAAAGCCTTTCTTTTTGGCTGTTGGCAAACTTCTATTAAAATCGAGATCTCCGGGAGAATATCTCAAATTTACACAGAGGTGCAAGTTTACAGGCTGCTGAGAATGAGTGTTTTCCTTCTTCCATCATCTGTGTTTCTGATGGGAACCAAACAATGGGGCACAAGCTGCCACAAGAGAGGTTTATGCAACGCTCATTGTGCCAGAGGCAGTTTTGGCACCTGTTTCGGGTCCCTCTTGTAAAGATTAAATGTGTTCCTCGCATCGGGAATGGAGAATTCGCACAGATGCTGTGTAATGCAATAAGTGGGGAAAATCTAAATGGTTATTTCAGGCTGCTCTATCCCAATAAACCTTTATTTGTTGACCTCCACAAGTGATGGTGCTAGTGTGTGACCGTTCATTTAGTTTTCTTACCATTTCCTTTAATCAGAAAGGCTTTGGATCTTAGGCCCCATTCACAGTGTCTAGTGGGAAATTGCATTCCTGCTTGTAATTTTGTGTGGGCGATTTTCATGCGATTCCATGCGTGGCTCATAGGGCAGCCGGTTCCCTTTCCAGCCATGTTCACATCTGGGGATCATGAGCAGAATCGGCGTGATTCTGCATCACGCTGCAATAGTGGCAAAGCGCACCACGTGTGTTTGGGCTAGTGATCGACCGATTATCTTCAAAGCCGATATATCGAGGGCCGATGGACACTTTCCCTGATGTATTGGAATCGGCCCCTGAGGTTACCGATATTGCCGATGTTTAGGGAAAGTGCTGTACCAGAGTGATGCCTGCAGCTGGAAGTTCAGCTTTACCTACAGTAGAAAAGAGTTAACTTGTAGCCCTGGCTGTGCTTTCTGGCAGGTGAGTTAGAATTCCACATCCTTTGGCAGGTATAACAGTTTGCATATACTTTAGTTATGTATTTGCCTGTTTGGAGTTTGGTGTTTATATGTTAGGCAGTAATTTATGGTGTCACTGCAGATAAACCTCAGTGTAACAAAGCCCTATATTATGTGACTAATGGCCCTCTTTTAGTTAGATGACAGTGGAAGTACAAACTGTTTGGTCTACTTTTCGCCCTCATTTAGATGTGTGATTATAATGAAGGCAATTATAACCCTTTTGAACTATCCTCAAACCTTTTTTTTTTTTCTTGCCTGTTGCAAGCAGCATGTCACATTAAATAGTTTCTTTAATCTTTCAGTCGGGCTAGTAACAGGTGGAGATGTGTTGGAGATCAGGGAAGATCTGAGGGCAAGCGTCTTTTGGATGTTCTATACAGGTTAAATCGGCCTCCTAACTGTACTTGTTAATGGGGATACCGTCTGATGTGCACCTTTTTATGTTGTAAGCGGAGACAATGACAGAGAATGGCCCAGTGTTTAAACATGATGATCCGGTACAGATGTGTTGGGAGAATATGTTGTTTTTTTGACGGTGTGTGGTGGACATAGTGTGACGGTATGTGGTGGACATAGTGTGACGGTGTGCGGTGGACATAGTGTGACGGTGTGTGGTGGACATAGTGTGACGGTGTGTGGTGGACATAGTGTGACGGTATGCGGTGGACATAGTGTGACGGTGTGCGGTGGACATAGTGTGACGGTGTGTGGTGGACATAGAGTGACGGTGTGTGGTGGACATAGTGTGACGGTGTGTGGTGGACATAGCGTGGCGGTGTGTGGTGGACATAGCGTGGCGGTGTGTGGTGGACATAGCGTGGCGGTGTGTGGTGGACATAGCGTGGCGGTGTGTGGTGGACATAGCGTGGCGGTGTGTGGTGGACATAGCGTGGCGGTGTGTGGTGGACATAGCGTGGCGGTGTGTGGTGGACATAGCGTGGCGGTGTGTGGTGGACATAGCGTGGCGGTGTGCGATGGACATAGCGCGACGGTGTGTGGTGGACATAATGGTGAAGATGATAGATCCAATCATTAATATTGGGGTTTTGGATATAGGTGCCTTTTTATATCTAATTGAATGTTTCATTTTCAATTACCTTGATACGTTGCAGGTGTATCCAAAAAAAGGTGTGCAAAGACTTGGGGTCCTTTAATACGGGCTTTCCGCCCAGCGGATTCTGTTTTGATCAGCGGGGTTCGATCTGCCGATCCCCGCTAAACAGTCGGAAGACAGGTCCGTCTTCGCTTACTTTGCAGAGACGGAGCTGTCAGATTCCCGGCTCTCCTCCTATGGGAGATCGGATGAAAACGGACCACCTGTCCGTTTTCATCAAATCCTTCAGACCAGGGGTCTTCAAACTATGGCCCTCCAGTTGTTCAGGAACTACAATTCCCATCATACCTAGTCTTGTCTGTGCAACGCCTCATGGGATGAGTAGTTCCGCAACAGCTGGAGGGCCGTAGTTTGAGGATCCCTGCTCCAGACGGATGGAAAATAGGGTTTCCATCCATCTGGATTTCATGGCTAGCAGCGGTTGTCAGCGGACATGTCACCACTGCTCCATAAGGGTGCATGGAGCATCCGATTAGGTCTGTCTGAAAAACTGACAGGCGGACCTGATTGGGAAGCCCATGTGAAAGGGGCCACAGGCAGACCGTTCATTTCATCTGTTCAGTCACGTCAAAATGGATGAAGTATTCATCAGTGCTCATCAGTTTTACATCAGTGTTTTGTTTTTGTTTTTTTCACCCACTACCAATGCAAAAACGGATGAAAAACAGACCATTTGTCAGTTTACATCCCTTTTTCATCCGATCCATTTTTTTAACTGAAGAAAAATAGAGCTTTGATCTGTTCAAAAAAACGGATGATGACGGATGCGGATGTAAACTGATGTAATTGGATGATCATCCATTTACATACATTTTTTCCATAGCGATGCATTGTTTTTTTAATCTGTCAACGGACGGGTGAAAAAAGGACAGCGTGTGTGAAAGGGGCCTATTGCTGGCCAAGACTGGGTTTGAATCTCAGCCGGTTCAGAAGAGAACGACCGAGATTCAAGCTATGTAAGAGTGGGCTGATGCAACCAGCATGTCAGGTTTTTCATGCAAACTTAGCTGCTATCAATCATCACTGTGTTCTCCTGGCCAGGATGGCTCTCTGTGGCCCCCAAACCCCCCTCTGCTGGAAAAACGTAATCCCCCCATCAGCACAGTCAGTGTTGACCCGTGGTTAAAGGAAAGAAAATCACTTGTCTTTGGCCAGATTGAGAGGTTGTTCTCCAGGAAAGCAGTCACCGCTTTAGGCTGGCCATGGATTGAGTAAATTTCTTTCCTGCAACTAGGAAAGAAAATCGCTTGATTCCCCCATCAACACAGAGCGTGTTGACAAGGGAATCCTTCCCGTGGAGCCATTGTTTTCCCAGCTGGCGGAGCTGTCCCCGCTGGGAGAATAAAATTATTATAGCTAGTGACTATAAAAGCCGCTAGCAATAATCACATGCATAATCCAGCAGGCTGGTTGTACCCAAGCTGATCGATCAACTTGGATATATTCAGCCTGCCCATACATGGTTTGAATGGCCGGTTGCTGCAATGGCCGAGATTTAAACAGTCTATGGCAGCCTTTATTAGAAATGTTTTTGCCTACCAATGAGAGAAGGACTCTTGCTCCTTATGTGGAAGCAGTGGACTTTCTGCAGAGACCCAACATGCCCCCTGCCAGTCAGAAGTAGAGTTCTGCAGTCATCAAAGCAAATGCTCTTTTCTGATTGGAGGGGTTGTTGGAACTCTGCAGAGAGTCACTGCTTTCGCTGTAGGCCTTTCTATGTAGAATTGCTGATTTCTAAAGAATGCAAACTATAAGTCTTTGTACACCTTTTGAGTTGTGTTTTTTTTTCTTTTTTTTTTTTTGAGGCTTCCAAAGGTAATTCAGGTAAGTTGAGAGACACCTGACCATCACATCTTTTATGATGAACTTGTTGGATATCCCATTTCAAAACCTGAGCATTGATATGCAGTTCCCCAAATACCCTGTGTGGCTATAACAGCCTTCACATTTCTGGGAATGCTTTCTACAAGATTTTGGAATGTGTCTATGGGAATTTTTTTTGTTGTGCACAATTTCAACCATTTGCGAGGTTTGACTAATGTTGGACCTGGCTTGCAATCAGCATTTAAGCAACCAGAGGTGTTCAGTAGAGTTGATGGAAAGGCTCTGTGCAGGCTACTAGAGTTCCTCCACACCAGACTCTTCAAACTATGCCTCCATGCAGCTGGCTTTGTCATAGTCATGACGAAACAGAAATGGGTCTTACCAAAACCATTGTTAGAAGGTTGGAAGCCTAACAATTGTTCAGAAGTTCTTGAATGGTTGAATTTCAGCCAACCAAAATTTGAGCCATTTTTGTGGTTGAAATTGTATTGGACAACAGGATCTGCTTTGCAATTGGCATTCAGGCAACCAGAGTAGAGTAATGCCTCGTACACACGCAACGATTATCGGCTGACCGATCGGCCGTCTTTTGTCCAGTGTTGTTGTGTTGGTTGAAATGTGCTCTAGACTGCACACGAATTTTCTCGGCCAACAAAAACCAACTTCAGAAGTGATGTCATGTGCTGGTTTACTTTCCGTGTGTTTTTTCTTCTCTGAGCATGCCCAGTCTTGCTCATCAGATTTTTGTCTGCTGAAATCTGTACTGACTGACGGAAAATCGGCCGTTCTGTTGACGGCCAACAAAAATTTTATAGCCTGCACACCAGATTTTGTTCGGCCGAAAAGTTGGAGTCGGTTGTCGAAAGCATCATACTAATAAGCCGAAAATCATCCGTCCGATCGGACGTTGGCCGAAAATTCACGGCCAATAATCAATGCGTGTGTACGAGGCATTAAGGTCAAGGCTCTGTGCAGGCCACTTGAGTTCCTCCAAACCAGACTTATGGAACTATGCCTCTATGGAGCTGGTTCTGTCAGAGCCATGCTGAAAAGGGTCTTGCCAAAACCATTGCTGCAAGGTTGGAAGCCCAACAATTGTCTAGAATTTCTTGAATGGTTGAATTTCATCCAACCAAAATTTGAACCGTTTGTGCAGTTAAATTTGTATTGGACAACTGGATCTGCTTTGCAATTGGCATTCAGGCAACCAGAGTAGAGTTAAGGTCAAGTCTCTGTGTAGGCCACTTGAGTTCCTCCAAACCAGACCTATGGGACTATGCCTCCATGGAGCTGGTTCTGTCATAGCCATGCTGAAAAGGGTCTTGCCGAAACCATTGCTGCAATGTTGGAAGCCCAACAATTGTTCAGAATTTCTTTGTGTGCTGGAAACGCCTGAACTCAATATTTTGTAGGGGTTTCCACATACTTTTGTTCATATAGTATATGTTGTAGTATAATAAACGCATTACTCTCTGGAAATTTAGTTATTTGTGCCACAGTGGGGATCATCCATTGGGGGAGGGTGACAGGGGTGACTCCATTTTCTAGGTTTGTAGCAGCCTGAATTGGCTGGTATCATGGCTGGTAACTAATGTATTATGCAAAATGTAACGTTCTGATGACTTTTAGCATATGTATATGATTTTTTTTTTTGAATCCCCCATGTGTAAGGCATAATGGGGCCCTGTTACATTTTGTGTCATTGTTTCAATTCATTCACCAGTGATGCTATTTGAGGGAGGCTTTTCCCATTAGCATCTTGGTTACACATGAATAGTTTGATCCAGTCTCTCAGTAGGAGGCTTATGTGGCTGTGCTTTCATTAGGCATCTTGTTGACAAAGTAAATATGTGAGACATTTAATTGCTGTCCTTTTAACAGATTGTGGGACTGGAAGGCAGGGTTACAGACAAATGTTGTTTTGTGGTCTTTGACAGCCAAGGTAGTTGTTATAGCTAAAAACTCTGTCCTTGTAAAAGGCTTTCTCCTGTTACATTTTAGGATTCCTGCAAAAAAAAAAAAAAAAAAAAAAAAGCTTTTCAGAAGTGTTTTTGGCTTTTTTTTTCTTAGCATAGCTATATGGTGGTCAATGTGCACATGCAGATAACTGATTCTTAGATCCATATTTTAGAGCAGTGTAAAA